>NW_027397077.1:3723413-3853681 GCF_003265705.2 Callorhinus ursinus
CATCCATCCATCCATCCATGCATCCATGCATCCTTGCATCCATCCATGTATTCATTCATCCATCCATCCATGTATCCATCCATCCATCCTTCCACTGTTTCTACTGAGCCCCTCCTTTGGGCTGGGCAGTGGGAGCCTGGACATCCGAGAGAGGCAGGAGGGCACACTGGTTAAGTCCAGAGCCTGGAGGCAGGCCCTCTGGGTTCCAACCCGGCTCTACCACTACCAGCTGTGTGACCTGGGATCAGTCCCCTGGCCCTCAGTCCCTTAGTGGCTCCACGAGGAGAATGGTAGTTCCTATGACATGGGTGTGCCGTGGGGCTTAAGTGAGTCAGTAAGAGCAGAGGTCCGAGGATTCACCCGACATGTGCTAAGACTCTGTAAGTACTAGCCTGTGTCTTATAAAATCTGTAAAAGACACTAGACCACCGCAGTGTAGGGCTCTAAAATTAAAAAAAAAAAAAAAAACTATTAATAATAAATTACTGATAATTAAATAGTCTCTTTTAAATGTCTGGCTCTGTTCTCGTGGCCAGGTGGCAGGTGAATTCTTCCAGATGCTGACAAGTGAGGTGGCCCTACCTGGAAAAGGTGTTGTCGAAGATGAGCATGTAGATGCCCGGTGTGCGGACCTTGAGCTGGCCCTGGATGTTCTCCTTGTGAGAGCTGCATCGGGTGGTGGGGATAAGCACCTGGGAGGAAGAGCAGATCAGAAAGGGTGTCACAGGAGCCGAGAGGGCATACGGGTCCTCGGGGTAGACCCTTTATTTTGGGGAGGGAACTAGGCCCAGAGAGGCTAGGGACCCTGTCTGAGGTCACAGCTGAGCAAGGCTGGGGCTGGGGTCAGCCTCAGGAGTGGGGGGGGGGATGTCTGGGATCAGCCCTAGGACTGAGGGGGGCGGTGTCTGGGATCAGCCCCAGGAGTGGGGGGTGTCTTCCACATGCCCCACATTTGTTGATAACCTATGGCTGGGGAGGAGGCTGTGGGTATGAACTTCACCCCGAATCATGAACGAGTCAGTGCCCCAAAGGAGTGGCCCCCAGCCTCCTCTGACCACAGCCAGAATGTTCGAGTATCTAGAGGAGCAGGCCTTTTTTGGCTTCAGGAAGCTGGGGCTTATTCGAGGTGAAATCTGTCTGTCTGGCTCCTGTTGGGCCTTGTGCTGCCCAAGGTGAGGGGTGTCTCAGGGCACAGGCTGAGGCCCTGCTCACCCACATCCCTTGAGTGCTTTGTGAAGCTGCTGAGCCCTGCCCACTCTGACCCGAACAGGCCCGGCTCCACCCGTGGCTTCTCACTTGGCCCCGGCAGGCTCTGCTTCTCCTGCTGCACCCCGCGCATCCACAGGCCCCAGGGCCCTCTCACCTTTCCCGGCCCAAGCCCCAGCCTATTTACCTTCTGCCTTCCCCAAGAAGGAGAGATTAGTCCCAGGAAATATCTGTTTTCTCAGGACACATTCTAAGGGCCTCACTGTCGGCGGGCGGGGGGGGCGCAAAGCGGAGCACAGGATGAGCGTTGGACGGGGCCAGGGTGTGTGTGGGGGTCTCTGGATGGCCAGTCTTTCCCATGAGGGCAACGTCTGCAACCTGCTGACCAACTAAGACACAGTTTAAAACTGAAGATATGGAGGGGTGCCTGGCTGGCTCAGTCAGCAGAGCATCTGATAGGAAATGAGGAAATGGGAAACAAGACAGAGCCAACCAAAATTCAGAACGATTTTAGAAGTGATCAGTGCCCCAGTGGGTCTGGTCTCAGAAAGCATCCTTAAGCCGACCACGCAGGGCTGACTACACGTAAATGGTCACACAGATCAGAGGCTTTGCAGACCACGGCTAACACCTTAGCAACTCGGAGCTCCTAGTGCGGGGAGCTGCCCCACAAGTGAGCATCTCTATTCTTTACAAAATCAAGGGCTGCTCCTTTCTCAGAAACACAACTTTGTGAAATTCCGTTATCCATTCCTTTTGAACATTTTTCACCCTGCACAAAATGACTGAATCCAAAATGCTTCTAACGATGTGATGGCTTTTTCAACTTACATTTGAATACAGAGGTACGTTTCTGGAAACCCTACACGTTGGCCACAGAGTTCCCAAAGTGAAGTAAGTTTTCACAAAAAGTTCTGCCCTCAAAGATCTTGTGGTTTAACAGAGACAGCAGACAAAAAAACCATTCAGTTATAAGAACAGTGAGCATGTCACGAGGACCCGACCGGGAGGGGTGCCCACCTCAGCCCCGGGGGGTGGGGGGTGGGGAGGAGTGGAGAGAGGCACCGTGTGAGAGAAGGTATCCTGGACTAGGTGACGCTGAGTGTGGACAAGTCAGGTCGTTCGAGAGAGGTCTGGGTGTCCCAGGCAGAGGGGAAAACATTCAAAGACATGGGAGAAGAGCAAAGATTTACTCTCCCCCCAGAGATAACCAAAAATGGACAAAATATACAAGACACTGGACATCAGGCAAAGGAGGAGAGTGTTCTCTGAGGGAAAAGGTGAGCCCCACAACTGCCCCAGCTCACCATTTTGAGAGGAGAACAACCAGATGGGACACACAGAAAACAAACAGTAAGATGACAGACTGAACCCTAACCTGATCAGTAGGCACGTTAAATATAAATAGTCTCAACATCCCAAATAAAAGGCAAAGATGATCCATCTTTGCCAACCCCATCGTGCGCATGAGAAGAGACAATTTAAATATAAAGATACAAATAGGTTAAAAGTAAAAACGTGTAAAAAGATATACTGTGGTAGCATTAATCCAAAGAAAGCTGGATTGATTACCTTAATACCAGACAAAATAGATTTTATATCAAAGGATGTGGCCAGGGATAACTTCATAACGATAAACGTACTAATGCCTCAGGGGGATGGACCAATCCTTCACATTATGCCCTTAAGGAGAGCTTCAAACACATGAAGCAAAAAGTGGTAGAACTGAAAGGGGAAATAGGTAAATTCACAATTAACGGTTGAGTAAACTTCAATACCCCTCAATAATTAATGGACTAATAGACAGGAACTCAGTAAGAACATGGAAAACTCGGAAGAACTGTTATCAACTAACTCAACCCACCCGCCACTTAATGGAACACGCCACCTGACCATGGCAGGACGCACCTGCTTTTCAAGTGCACTGGGAACACTCAGGTAGGCCATCTTCTAGGCTATCAAAAAAAACCCACCTCATACTTACTTAAAAGGATTCAGTTATAACAGTCTGTTTTCTGACGACAACAGAATGGAATGAAATGGAATTAAATTAGAAATAAACAGATCTCTGGAAAATACCAAAAATATTTGTAAACTGAAGAACACACTCTTAAATAACACATGGATCGAGGAGAGATCAAACATCAAAAGGGAGATCCCACAGGCACGGGAGAGAGCGTGTGCAGCGCGTTCCTGATACCACAGGACATTTGCACTGGCTGGGAGCCGGCGGCGGTGAGGGAGTAGGAAGGTCCCAAGACAAGCCTGGAGGGGAAAAAGATGCACGGGGACCCACTCTGGGTAGGACCCGGGGCTAGCCACTTCTGCGCTTGGTCTTATTACGCTCCATTAATGTTCTATCGTATTCTGATTCCACCCGGGACTGAGAATTCTGGGAGGTTGCGAGGTTGGGTCTGCTTCTGGGGCCCGTAACCTAACATTCTGAGCCTGGACGCTCCAGCAAGCACCAGTGAGAAGGAGCCACTGGACAGGAAGGCCTGCTGTTTATACAGGGGCTTCTGGGCGCCCCACACCTCAACCTCCTCATTCACTACCTTGACTGCAAAGCAACAACCAACAGCTCATTAGGCAGGTCCTCGGAAGAGGGTATGTCTAAAACAGTATGCTTCATTTCCTTAGAACATTCTAGACTATGGACTTTTCATTCATCTCAGCTCTGGTTTTCCCACCATAGTCAAAATGTAGGAGAGCTTTCCTAGTGCCAAAGCTCACACAGCTGAGGTGGCGGGGAGATGAGGGGGTCTCTGGAAAAAACCCGAGGCAGGTCTCCGCTGGGTGAGCTCCGGGAGCGCCTCCCACCAGCCTCCGGTGACTGGGCAGCCGTGCCCTCAGTCATGCCATGTGTCTGCAAGACAGTCCAAGCGGATTTCATCGGTATTTGGATGGGCCCCCTTGGCCCGGGGCTCTGGTGCAAAGCAAGGGTTCTAGGCTCGATGGAAGAAGTGAGTCACAAACAGGTTGCTGGTTGCTGGGGGTGGAGGTTGCAGAGTGACTGCTCACGGGTATAGTTTCTTTTGGGGGTGATGAAAACGATCTAAAATTAGATGGTGACAGTTATGCAACGCAGTGAATACACTATATCTTAAATGGGTCGATTATTTGGTATTTGAATTACATCCCAATAAGGCTGTGTCTAAAGAACCACAAAGGCAAGGGTTCTTGCTCCCAGTCCTGGTTCCTCCTCCGACTCCCTGCGGCCCCAGGCAGGCTGTTGAGTTCCTCTGGCCAAACATGGGTCCTCTGCCCGGAGAGAAGGAAGGCCCTGGGTCATGTTCCCCGCGCTCTGTCCCCGGGCTTCAGGACAGGGTCAGTACACGGGCAGCCTCAGGTCCTGGATGGACCGTTTCTTCAGTCAAGTGCCTTCCTAAATTTACAACCTCTAACCTCACTGCTCAGACGAGACCCTGACCGAGGAAGCACCCTGGAGAGGAGGTGGTCCAGGGGCTGGGCAGTGTCTGCTGGGTGCCTCCAGAGATGGGGCTGGCCCTGTCCCTGCGGCTTCCTCTATCAGGGCATATCTCCTGGTTTGGCCCAAGGCCTCCTCCCCCGATGGCTGCCCCTCCTCCATGCCCACCCAACCCCAAGCGTGACACTCTCTATCTGGAACCATGGTCATCTGTTCACTAGGGGCTCCCTCCTCAAGGGCGGACGCCACGTTGTCCCTTCTCTTTCTAGCTCTGAGGGGCGCAACAGAGCCCAGGGTTGAGCAGAAGCTCAGCAGATGGCTCTGAAGACACCACAAGCCCCTTGTGTCTACACTTCCATAATCATATCCTTGATGCTGTCACTTGCTCTGCACGGGGTTTTCTGTAAGGCCCAGGCTGGTCAGGGGATCCCAGGGGGAGTCCCCAAGACAGATGCTGAGGACGTGCCTCTGGGAACAGGTTCCTAGGCTGATTGTCTGTTCCCGGGACCTCAGGCAGAAAAAACAGCCACCCCGCGGCTGGCTGGTGATGCAGGGCTTATGAAGGCAGGTGGCCCTTGAAAATGCCCTTCTCGCTCACCCTGTATATGGGCTCCTTCTGCCCCCTGGTGTCCACTCTGAGAAACACACTGGTAGTCCTGACCCACCCCCCCACCCCACCCCAGAGGCTGCCTGGAAGATGGGAGATGAGGAAGGCTCGTCCTCCAGGTCTCTGAGCCCAAGCCCGGAATCCTGGTAGGAACCACACGGATCTCCCAGGGCCATGCGGATTTGGTGGGTGAGCGACTGAGCAAGGGGAGAGGCCCACAGCTCGGCCACGTGTGGGCAGGTGGCATGGCAAAGGCCTGGACACGGGATTGAGTCCCTTCCCCCACTCCCTGCCACCGACACCAGTGTCCAGTGTGGGAGGACGCGGTGCTGGTGCCTGGTAGGCCTTGGGACCATGAGGAAGAACAGCCAAGGCACCGAGGCGAGCTCCTGGTCAGGGCAGAGTTGACAAGCATGCTGGGTACGCTGCCGCTCGACTAACTGCCCTGGCAAGTCACTGGGCATCTCGGTTACCCCGTCTGCAGACGAGGACGGAGGCCTGCCCCACATCAGCCTCCGGGGGGCAGGGTCGGAACCTCAGGAAGGAAGGGCTCCAAGCGGGAAACATGGCGCGGAGCGCCCCGAAAGGGAACGAGGGGCAGAGCAGCTTCTAAATAAGAATAAACACGAAACTCCACAAAACAAGGCCAACTCAAGGAGGCTAGAATTCAATTTTCGGAGTGAATTTGCAGAGGACAAAAATGACAAAGCAGTCTCTACAACGAGCAGGTACCAAGAGGGTGGACATGGCAGGACAGCAAGCCGGATGCGCATCCCCGCACGAGGGTGCGCACTGCACCGAGCCCGTGGGCCTTCCGCTCGGGGACCCTTGACCCCGGCCCTCGGCCCACACTCAGGAGGGACTCAGGGATATTCTCACACACACTGCACAGGAGTCTCCTTCCACGTGACTTCAAATTGTTCTCCCCCACCTTGCTACTCGCCATTGCCGGAACGTGGAAGTTTCTGCACGTATAGCAGCCTGAGGTCCACTCTAAGCTCCAGGCCGGCCTGTCTGTCCTCACTGGTCCTTCCACCCACAACGATTCAAATGGGACTCGAGTTTCCACCCAAACCAGCTCCTCCCTCCCCTCACACTGAGTCAGCCACCCACCGAGCCCTGCTCAACCTTCTGTCCCGGGCTCTGGATCCCACCCTATCCTTTCTACTCTGGCTTCCAATCCCTTGAGCTAGGCCCGTGGCTCTCAACCTTGGTCGCTCACTGGACTCACCTAGGAACACCTGTGTCCCAGCCCCAGGGATTCTGACCGAGTGGTGTGGCTGTGGCCTTGGGAGTAGGTATTTCTAATGTGTAGCCGAGACTGGGACCCATGGTCCAGGCCATCATCAGCATCCCACGCTTAGAATGTCTTAGGACTTTATGAACTGGAATCTGCCACCAAGACTTCAAGCCCCATCACCCAAGTGACACAATGGCTAAGGTGTGTCTGCTGACATCTCGGAGGTGAGATGCCAAACACCCCAAGCTCATAACCACCTCCACGGTGACCTATTCTGGCTCTGCATGGCTCTGTTAAAAAATGATCCTTAAACTGGGTCGCACGTCTGTATCCTCCAAGTCTTACCTAGTGATCCGTCCCAAGGTCAGACGGAAGCTGTCTGACACAGGAGCAAAGCTTCAGACACCTGAAGACAGCGCTCTCCAGCCACCAGGCCTTTCCCTCCCCAGGCTGGCCAAGGCCAGGTGCTTTGGCTGCTCCGCGGGATGCAGCCCAGAGGGCTTGCCCACCTGCTTCCTCCCCGTGTCCCTCTCACATGCCAGGTGAGGCCCGCCCAGCAGGAGGCAGGATGGCCGCAGCCCTGCGCGGGAAAGGTCTGCCCAAGCACCCTGCAGTATGAGCAAGCAGGTCGCGGGCGGGGAGCCGGCCTCACCTTACACTGATCCAGCGGTGTGTCCTCTGCCTCCCGGAAGACCACGCTAAAGGAGATACTCTTGGGGTCGGAGGAGAAGACCCAGCTGATGGTGAGGCCTGCCTCGGCCACAGTGATAGGGATGAGGCTGTAGGTGCTGGACCGCACAAATAGCTCCCTGTTGCTCTCCCCGAAGTTGGCGATCTCGTCCACCGTGAGGGGTAATTTTATCCTAAAATCCAAATGCAGAGAGGGCCCTGATCAAACAGGCAACGTGCCTGAGTCCACCGGCCAGGTCACCTGAGGCTCTGAGGTGGCCGGAAGCCCTGGAGGCTCTTGGGGGGCCGAGCCCTGTGGAACCTTGCCCGACGTGCTCAATTACGGGAGAAGCCTGGATGCGCAGCTCCCACCCACAGTGGGTACTGACTGGGTGCCGGGCACGGTGGCCGGCACCGGGGACCCAGACCCGGACGGCAAACATGGGGATGACCATCCCTGCCCGCGTGGGGCTGGCATGTCCCCGCAGGCGGTCGGGGGTGAAAGCCGGCCTGAGGTGCTCCACACGCCCACGGATGGGAAGCAGCTACGGAGGCCTCGGCTCTCAGGAGCTCTCCCGAAGCTTCCTGCTGCCCCGCTGGCCCGCTCCTGTCTCCAGCTCCAGGCTGCCCTCTACGTTAACTGGCACGGGCAGGAAACACACCCATCATCAGAAACTTCCCACCCTCTCGGCCGTCCCTCTCGGTGGAAATCTGGGGCCTGCTGGAAGATTCCAAGGGGCACCCTGACTTTTCTTAAATGGGTTCCAGGGCCTGCCTTGCTTCCCGTCTGCTACGGGGCTCACCCCCTCGTAAGCCTGAGGTTCCTCCTCTGCCCGCCTGCTGACAGGTGTGAGCAGGGCCTCAGAGGATGAGCTGGGCGGGCGGGAATGGGCCCTCTCCCCGAGGCCGCCTGGACGGGGCGTGCCAGCGCGGGTCACCAGCACAGGGCCTCGGGTGCGCAGCAGCCACCTCAGCAGACAGCGTGGCCTTGGGCGGGTCTCGTCTCCTCAACTGTGAACTGGGAAGGTGGCGGCCACCACGTGCCGGGCCCTCTGCTCGCAGGCTTCACGTGCTGGCTCCACGGCGGTGGGAGGAAGCATGAGGCTCCCACTTCACACGAGGGAGCCAAGGCGTGATTAAGAAACTTGGTCCAGACCCACCCAGGTGTGATCGGAGGCCACTACCTGTCTCCTACACCAAACTGACTTTCATGGCCAAAATCTACTACTGTCCCCCTGAAAGCAGCAGCGGAAACTAAAGTTCAGAGAGGTTAGGGAACTCGCCCAAGACTGCACAGCAAGTAAGTCATGGGGCTGAGAGTGCTGTCTGCCTTCAAAGCTGTGGAGATGAATGGAAATAGTCCCCAGAGCTATGCTAATGAGAAGAGTGATCAAGGATGAAAACACCCAAAATGCTCTACAGGACAGCTCTGACAAAAATCATTCCACTTTTGTGAAGATTTCATTCCATGTAACGTTTTCCCATGTGTTCATTTAAGTGTCATTTCTAATTATGGTACAAAAAGCCTTGTCCAGTGTTCACAATTCTCAAGAATCTGAGAGTAGGCAGAAGGGTCCCTTTTGGAAAAGAGGTCTTTCTTATAAGGCAGAAATCTTACTGCACGGCCGTTGTGTGCAGTCACCTTGACAGAAGGCCCCACCGATGCTGGGCCATTTTATAATTTTACATTCCAGAATTCTCCCCTTGCACCCAGTCCTTTGGATTGTGCTTCTAGTCTTTTTTTTTTTTTTTTTTTTAACCTTTCTAGACCTTATCTGTTCACTGAGAGGACAATATTCAGTCTCCCCAAAGGAGAGGCTAATAAAAACAAATCAAGGGTTTGCCGTCTCTGCTCAAATATAATCTTTTTTTTTTTTTTTTTTGAGAGAGAGAGAGAGAGAGAGAGAGAACATGAGCACCAGGCAGAGGGGAGGAAGCGGAAGGAAGGGCAGAGGGAGAAAGAATCTTAAGCAGGCTCCTCACCCAGCATGGAGCCCAATGCAGGGCTCGATCTCACGACCCTGAGATCATGACCTGAGCTGAAACCAGGAGTCTGACGCTGAACCAAATGAGCCACCCAGGCGCGCCTCAAATGTAATCTTAAATAAAAGGAGCCCACTGTCTACAGGGCTCACATCATAAATGTAAATTCTACTGGTTTCCCTACTTTGCCCTGTCCCTCCATAGTCATTCTCCACATGGCAACCAGAATGATCTTTTTTCAAATGTAAATTACATCAAGTCATTCTTCTGTTCCAAACCTCATTTTTGGGCTCCCATTTCTCTCAGATTAAAAGCCAAAGTCCTCACAGTGGCCAACAAGGCCTGATGTGACAGGGCGCCCTTCCCTCTCGGACTCAGTTTCTTTCCCTCTCTCTGCTTCAGCCACACTGGCCTTTTCCCTGCTCCTTGAACATGACAGACACCATTCTGCCCCAGGGCCTTTGCACCGACTATTCCCTCTGCCTGAATGCTGTTCCCTCATACAGCTGCATGGCAACTCCCTCCAGTCTTACCTTCTTAGTGCCACTTCATTCAAAATGACAAATTCCACCCTCCCCAACCTACTTTGTTTTCCGTAGCAACACCACCTTGTAATGAATGCACTATGTAATTCACTCGTTTACTTACGTTTATTGTCCACCCCTGCTGGAATATAAACCAAACATGAGGGCGGGGATCTTTGTTTTGCTCCAAGGTCCAAGGACCTAGAACCTACCTGGTGCTTCCTAGGTGCTGAGTTAAGTATCTGTGAGTGAGGGAGTGAATCTACTCAGGGACTATTACGCCATTATCCAGCCATTAGACACAACACAGGAGGCAGAGAATAGGATATGTGAAAATACTCACGCAATGCTAAGTTTTAAAAGACCAAGAAATAAGATGTGG
Organism: Callorhinus ursinus; assembly: GCF_003265705.2. Taxonomy (NCBI): domain Eukaryota; kingdom Metazoa; phylum Chordata; class Mammalia; order Carnivora; family Otariidae; genus Callorhinus; species Callorhinus ursinus. The sequence continues at coordinate 3,733,452 of NW_027397077.1, forward strand.
AATATTTTGTTTGTGTTGAAAATGATGTACGTATGTACTTTTACAAACTGGAAGGTTACACACTGAGGTGGTTGGCTGGTCTCTATTTTCCTATTTTCTACAATGAAACGGTACTGCTCTTACAGTAAGAAAACAAAATAAAGTTATGGTCAGAAAAGAAGAACACAGGGCACAGGTGTGAGGAAGGGACAGCTACAGGGGCCACGGGGAGCTTCTGAGGGGGAGGGAACTGTTCTCTGTCTTCACTGTGGTCACAGGGGGGCGACACTGTTCAATCTGGGCCTGGGTCCCCCCCGTCTGGCAGCGCTGGGGTACAGAGCCGGCTGGGCTCAGGGGCCCTGAGATCACATAAACCACTGGCCCAGCCGGGCATGGAGCTTGGCAGGACGACTGGTGATTGCACTGTGTTATTTGTCAGAGTCTAAGCACCGTGCACATAAAGGGGGAATTTACTGTATGTAAACTGTACTTAAAAAAAAAAAAAAGCAGACTGAATGAAAGCCACCAGGGGTGCCAAGTCAGAGCCTCGGGGGTGCAGCTCCTCCCCAAAAGTGACAGCCCGGGGAGCCCTGCTTGGAGACCTGTCACTTACATCAGTTCCCCAGACTTCAGCAAGCAGATTTCGGCATCCTGCCCCAGCGGCATGTCTTCAGTGTCCTCAGGGGTTAGCGAGGTTGACATGGTGTCCCTGAAATGCCACACACAAGAACACACAGCCATTTAGCCATTGGCACGTGGGGTCCCACGTCCTGGGCCCCCAGCCTTGGAGTCATGTAGCCAACCTCAGAATGCACGGGATCCTTCAGTCCCAGAGGCCACGACAGAGGGTCTGGCAGGCTCTCCAGGTCGGGGCGCAGGGGCTGGGGCTGAGCAGGCAGGACGGCGAGAAGACAACAGGGCCGCCATGACTTCCCCGGCGTCTCTCCAGGGGCCGTGGGGAGGGGCTGCCCACCACTCAGACGGGCCACCCTCCCAATCCCACGCCAGCTGAGCGCCGTCAGGAGCAGCCCGGGGTCCTACCTGGCCATGACTAGCCAAGCCTGCTCTGGCCCATCTCCGGGGAGCAAGGACACACACCCAGGAAACGGCGTGGGCCAAGAGGGAGCGGTGGGACAGAGCCACGGACAGAGAGTGGACCTGAGCCACAGGGCCTCTCTCGCTCACAACCCACGGGCGGCTGCACCGAGGGCCAGCAGACACGCCGTGCTTCCCACCATGCTCCGTGGAACCCAGGCCAGGGGCAGAGGGCACCACACGCTCCCTCTGAGAGAGCCCTGGCACCGTGCAACGTAAGTTCGAGGCTCTAGGAGGCCCTGCAGCAAAGACATCTACTGGACTTGAACTCCAGCGTTCTGTGTGTTTATTCCATCATGGAACGTTTTACACTCCTACTGGACTGCTTACTCTGGGAAGGCAGACCGCAGTCCCCCTCCTTCACTGACAGGGACACGGGGGCCCAGGCAGCTCCCGGGACGCAGGCTGGAACCCCCACGACTGGCTCAGCCAATGGCTTGTGTGATCTCAGGGACCTCGAGCCCAAGCAGCTCGAGTGCCCAGGTCTGCTCAGGGGAAACTTAGTCCAGAAAAGAAGAACCATTTGCCCCACGGGCAAGTGTTAATAAGGAACATCTCTCACCTAGCACAGCTTCTTCCCCAAATTTCACAATACCCCCCTTCTCAACTGCCCTAAAGGGTGCTCCCCAGATGTCTCTGGGGTGAGGTCAACGTGAACCAAACTGCCCCTCTCCCATCCCTGACAGGTATCCCTTGGGCTCTCACCAGCTTGGCCCCGGGGACACTCACTCGACCTCTGAGGCCCTGAGGGAACTCGAACGAACGCAGTCCAGCCCCACCCCATGCACTGTTGTGCCCAGAGGTGTCCCCCCCAGGTCAGCGCTGTGCAGGACACTGATGCAGGCATGGCACACCCCCCCTCCACCCCCGGGTCAGCAACACACACCCACCCACACAAACAGCTGGAAGAAGGGGGGTCTCAGCACACACAGTGGCCCGGGCAAGGTCAGTGGCCAGCAGCAAGCTTCCAGACCTCGTGCTCAGACGGCTCCACCTCCACCACCACCTTCACACCCACTTGGTCACCAAGTTCACGGCTCCCCACAGAGTACAGCTGTGACTTGGGCTGGAAAATGACAGTGCTGTCTAGGCCACGCCTGGGATGGGGCTCTGCAGGGCTCCCAGCTCAGGACCCAAACTAGTATCATCTCCGGGCCAGCCGAAATTCAAGCCAGCCCAGCGGCCACACCCTAATGCTCACAGCTTCTGCCTGGAGGTGGCGGCTGTCACCTCTGCTTGGGAGGGATCCCCAGCACATGCTGCTCACATTTCACTGCCAGGAGAGTCCCTGACCTCAGTGGGTCAGGGTGTACAACCTGCCCATGGGGGAGGCTGCAGACGGTCTACCAGTCCACTTCCTGCATCTGAGCCCAAAGCTCCCCGCTCAGTCGGTAGAACCTGAACGTCCACCTGAGCCCCCGGGGGCTCTCCGCGTGGCGGCAGAAAGGGGGAGGTCAGAGTCGGCAAAATTCAGTGAGTCTCCCCTCAGCCTGTCCTGGCTGTCACTCAGGTGTGGGGGCGGGAAGATGTGCCACGCATCACAGTGCACCTGTATGAAGAGCACCGTGCTGTGGGTCTGGGGGATGCGACTGGCAGCTTCACCAGGGGCCAGTACACAGGCATCTGCAGCCCGCTCCCACCCTGCCTGCCCCTCCCTCCCACTGACCCCTGGGCCCCTTCTGTCACAGCCCTCGTTACGCCAGGCTGTACTTACCTCTTTCGGGTGCTCTCTCTCCCCTAGGCTTGAGAGGCGTTTGGAAGTAGGAGCTGCACCTGAGCTGTCCCTGCCCTACAGGAATGGCACACAGCGGATCGGCCACTGCCCTTCGCAGGAACCAAACAATGTACGTGCCACTTGCTAAGAAGTCTGTGGAGACTCGGAAGAGGGCAGAGGAATGCTGACAAAGTCAAAGAGAGAACCAAGGCCGGGTCCCTGAAGGATGAGGACCCTGAGTCACGCATGGGGTGATGGATGCGGGGTCAGCAGCAGCACGCCCGCTGCTAACTTACAAGGCCTCTCTGCACAGAGGGAGACAGGTACTGCCCGGGGAGAGGCCTTCGTCCTCTTGGGAAACCTCTGAGCACAAGACGGGGCATCACTGGACCGGCCCCGATATCACGCCCACTCGCCACCATTTAGCTCCCCCGTCCCTGCCTTGTCCCCGTCTGCTGTGGTGCTGAGGCCGCTGGGGGTGAGACTCTGCTCTCAGGGTGGCGCCGGGGGGGGGGGGGGCGGCACAGGGAGCTGCCAGGGCTGCTAGATCACCAGACACCCACTGGCACCCCGCTGCCCGGCTGGGGGCTGTCTGGGCACAGTCCCCGTCAGCCCGTAAGTGGGGGAGCCCATCTTCATGAACACCCTGCCCTTCAGGAGCTCAGCACCGGGAGCCCTGAGCAGTGGGGGCTCCATCTATCTAGCCGGAGCTCCCTGGGCCTCCAGTGTGGCTCTTGGTGGGGCCGTCACTCCAAGGTGGTTCCAGTCTTGGTTTTATGACTAATTGTGACTCTGGGTGCCCTTCCCTCCCCTGAGGCTGTTCTCCCTTCTCTACCCGGGAGGAGACGGAACCAGATGGACTCCGGGCTCGGCTGGAAAAGACTGTAGGTTCCGAAGGACTCCTCAGCCCTCTCCACGCTTCCCAAGGAAGGCGCAGCAAGAATATGCCTGACCCACCTGCTGCCACCGAGGGCAAGCCCAGTCCCTTGCTGTTCTCTTCCTCCCCACCCCTCGACCTCCTCCCTGCCCACCTCCTTCCGTGGCTCTTGCGACCACTAGCTTCCACATCCCCCATCCTTCTCCCGGGAGAAACAGAATCACAGAGCATCAGTGTGAGAGGCTCTTCAAGGGATCAACCCCGCCCCCCGCCGCCACTTGACGGCCATGGATATGGGGGCCCGAGGAGCCAAGACGGGCCCAAGGCCACTCAGGCCTGCCTCAGGTCACTTGTCTTCATCCTTGGGCAAAGTGCAAATACCGTACAAGAGAAAGATAAATAACATCCGATGGAACAAACTCTGCAGCTGTAGTTGGTTCTCTCGCTTTTCCAGCATTGAGGATAAAAGACGTCCTCCTAACCCGTCGCTGCCTCTTCTCCTCCAGCTCCGTCTCTGGCCACGACTATAGACGAGCCTGGATGACCTGAGGGTCCGTGCTTCCCAGGGTAGGTCCCCAGCCCCTCCCAGCCCTGGCTGAGGCCCTGCACGGGGGCGGGGGGGGAGCGGAGTGAAGCGGGCATGGTGGGTGATGCCATCCAGAGGATGAGGATTAGGGGCCCAGAGGCTTTTCAAACCGTGGGTTGCGACCCATTTAGTGGGACATGAATCCACTTAGGAAGTTACGACCCACATTAGAAGAAATTGAATAGAAAATGCCAGCGTGACAGGATATTGCGTATTGTCAGGGGCTCTGGCTTTGCCTTCGTGTCTACACGCGCACATCCATGGAGAGTCAGGTAAAACGCGTATCTTTCCGTGGGACGCAGTGGGAGAGCATCTCCCTTAGTTCAGAGGAGGGCCAACAAGCTTGGGAAGGACAGGGGAACAAAAGCAAGGCCGCTAGGGGGCACCCTCTCTCCTGCCAGCACCATTTCCTTTGCGGCCACTGGGGTGTTTTCCTGCGAAGTTGAGACACACTGACTGCCCACAGCGCCCTTTCTTCCTCCGCTTGCTCCGGCCATGGGAGCCTCCTGCTGGCGATGGTGACCCCTGATGTCATGTCACCCCTTCCTGCTGAGCTTCCGCTCCTGAGTCTGTGGTCAGGAGAGCTGAACTTGTCTTGAGGCGTACACGTCTGTTTGTTAACTCCTTCCACCCTCTGGGGCTGGTCATCTTGGCATCCCCGGAGATCCTGCCCTGCACACTGGCTATGCTCAATCAACGTCCAGATTGTGTGCCCCACGGTGAGCTGGCCTTCTGTCCCACATGCCCCCAAACACAGGACATGACCAAGGCTCCATTTGAGAACCAAGTGAGAATAAACTGGTGTCGGTTCGGTGAGGAAGTCCCCGGCAGTGTAGTCCAGTGCCTGCCTGGATGAGGGGTCCCCGGGGAGGGGGGAGTCCCCCCACTTGGTCTCTAGGGCTGGAATCTACAATAGCTTCCTCTCACAAATCAAAATGCCTCAGCTGCTTTTTCATGTAATGACTGTACAACCTCAGTCCTGCAGGCTGCCCAGGGGGCAGATCCTCTGGCTGCTGGGATCGGCAGAGGAAGAAAGGATGCCTAAAAAGCCCCCATGGCCCGAGCGTCTTGCCGACCACCTTCCTCAGAGCTCTCCACCTGCTCCTCGGCCTTGCTAAGCAGCTCATTGAGAAAGGCTGCTTCCCCCCATTACCCAGGGTCCCCAGGCCAGCTTCTATCTGTGGTCAGCAGACGACTCTATGTTTACAGTGCGCTGCCCAATTTAGCCACCTCTGGCCTCACGGGGCCACTTGAACTCAAATTCATCACAATTTTTTAAAAAAACCAACAATTTGGCTCCTCGGTGGCACTGGCCACACCTCAGGGGCTCAAGGGCCACTGTGTGGGGCGGCGCGGACCCAGGACAGGTCTGGCCTCGCAGACCGTGCTCGTGAGCGGCACAGGCTCGGAACGTGGTGCTGAGCCCACTCTCTGTGGGATCTGGGGGCATTTTCCCATTTAACTATTAAAAGTAAGTTCCGGGTAGTTTTTCTTTCAGTCATTGGCTCCCTTTTTGCCTAAAAAAACCCCCGAGTGATGAAGAGCACTTCTGGTATTTTGATTTGATTACTTAGTAACCATGGTCTGACCACAATTACCCAAACCTGCATGCCCGACCTCAGAACCAATGGCTGGGCAGCACTTGGGCATGCCTCCCGGGCTCTAGAAGGAGAGGCCTTCTGGTTGGGCTCTTTATTCTGAGGCTTTCGGTCCTAACTGACCCTCCACGGCCCCCACTGACCACCAGTGCTTTGCAGCGAGACTTCTGCCTGCGGCAGGAACTGCCTCAATCCTGGGTCCTGGGATTGACGTTCCACCCAGGGCTCTGGATTGGGAGCAGCAGGGGTTCTGGAACGGTGAGCAGGTGTCGTCGGTCGCACTCTGACTTCCAAGATAAACCTGCAGCGGGCGTGGCTGTTGCTTCTTAGTCTATCCTTCCCTCAGTTCTGTTTAGAAAATGTTTAAGGATTCCGGGGGCAATCTAAGACATGTGATTGGGCCGTTGCCCTTGGCAAGTTCAGAATTTTGTTTCAAAGAAAAGTGATGCCTTTGAAACACGGAGCACTACAAACTGGCAGATAAAAAGATCCACTGGCACTCTGTAAAGTGGCTGAAATAAGATTCTGGACCCCAGAGGGTGAGTGGCTCCCTCCTCCAATCTGGCTGCAAGTCTTTCCCTGGAGAACTTTCCGCTGGAGAACGGTGATGACAAATGCAGCCGTGCTTTCTCAGACACACAAACCCGCCCTTCCCGCTAGCCGGCACACAGTCGTGGAGGAGGCCAGGGCGAGGCCCCTTTCTTCCCATGGAGTACAAGTGTGCTTCTCCTTCCGAGACACAAGGGCCTGGCCGCGTGAGCGTGTCTGACAAGGCTCGGGCTCTTCCCTGCTCCACAAACTGGTCCCAAATGCTACAGTTGGCTTGTCCCTGGGAAAGGTGCATCTCTCGAAGCACAAGAGATTCCAAAATGAAAGGCTGGCTCGCTCTGAAGGGATGTCTCGCCTTAAAAGATCTCTTTCAAAGGATGGGTGCTTTGGCCCACCTCCCCTGCACTTGTCATCGTCCACCGGCCCCTGCGTCCACCCACCACCTGTCTAGAGGCATACACTCTACAGAGCCTCACGGCTCCTGCCTTCAGGGAACATCTCATTCATTTGTACCAGTGTGGTGGAAGGGTTTGAACCAGTCCGTTCAGAAAAGCCTCGAAAATCCACGAGTGGTCTTCAAAGCTTCTACTAGGGCTCCCTGGGAGAGCTCCATGCTCAACAAGTGGCGTAGGGAGCACGGGCTCTGCACCTGGACAGATCCTGAGGGACCCCAGGGACGTGCGTGCTCTTGGGCAAGTGAGCTCATCTCTCGACCCTTCCGCTTACTCATCTGTACAGAAGGAAGGCTGGACAGCTAGGTGGGAAGCACCTGGCACAGGGCCTGGCTCCCAGTGGAACTGAGTGCTAGTCCCTAGGTCCTGGGGCCGTGCCTGGTCCCCACTCCCAATGCCTGACACCCTGCCGTCAGGAAGAGCCGCAGGAGCGGCTGTGCCCAGCAGACGCACACCAGCCGTGACGGGGAGTGGGCTGAATGGGGTGCAGAGTCAGGGGAGGGGGGGCCCGGTGAGTGGGCACGAGGGCAGCTGCTTCTGGGAAAGAAGAGATGGGAGTCCATGCCTCTACCCAGCAGCCCTTCCCCAGAGGAATGGGAGCCTGGCAGGCATCTCCTCCAGCTCCTGCCTCCCGGGGTGTTCTTTCCCGGAAGCGTCAGCATTTCGGGGTCAGGGAGTCTGACAACTAGAACTGTGCTGTCCCCAGGTGGTCCGTATCTGGGGAGTTCTAGCGGTGGGGACAGCCTCAGGGAACCAGAGGACTCCGAGTCATGCAGGTTTAGGTGGCAGGGCTGCGTCAGGCCGCCTGGCTGACCCATCCATCCCCTAGGAGCCCTCCGGTACTCTGGCAATGACAGAGCCCTGGGTTTGTTTCCTGGAAGCGCCAGTTTTTAGCTGTGTGCACGTGGGGCTGTCATTTCAGCCGGGGCCCTCAGTGTTTTCATCTGTAAAATGGGGAGAGTACCTACTCTGCAGGGCTGCTGTGAGGATCAGGCGCTATCACCATGTGGGAGCTGCGCGCATACCCCGAACCCGGGCCACAGCACGGACTTCGCATTGGTCAGGCCCCGGTGGCTCCGAAGAGACATGACTAGCGAAGGAAATGGTACAAATGCCGCTGTCTTCAGTGGGCTGCCTGAGCCAGACCTACTTCTTGCTCCCCTTTGTTTGCAAATAACCCTCTGAGGTCCTGACCAGTGATTATGTCCATGGCCAGCCAGCAGGGAGTGCGGGACATGAGAGCCACCGCTTCCTATCTCTTACCCCCAAATTACAAGGGTGCAGGCTGGTCATGTGGATTCTGATGTACAAGGCAGGGGTGGGTAGGGCTGGGTCCCTTATGATCACCAACCAAGGGCTCTCAGAAGACAGTCAACGGAAACACAGGCCACATCACACAGAGACAGAGGCAGACCTTGCTGCTTCAAACAAGCTCATTTCTGGGACAAACTTGAGAGAGCCTCTCCGCTGGTGAGTCATTTGTCTTCTTGTTTATAGAGTTCAAAGGCAAGTACTAACCTCAGGTTGCTGGGATCCTCTGATCCCTGCCTGCGGTGCAGTGTGGGGTAAAATGCCCAGGCTTTAGAGCTCGGCTGCTCTCGGTTCGAATTCTGCCTCTGCCCCACGACCCGAGAACTGGGAAGTGACTTAGCCCAGTTCTGGGCACAGAGCAAGTGCTCGTAAGCTGATGGGATTGGTAGTGTCCTCCCGGGAGACGGGAGAGTCTAGCCACTGGCCACATCTGTCCGCCGAATAATCTCTGATTCTTGGTTTTCATTTCTTTCGCGTTATAATTTAGAACACAGGCTCTCAGATAGTTCTCTTGTTTCTTCTCCCCACGTAAGTCAATATACCAATGCAAAAACTTCGGAAAAGGTAGAAAAACATAAAGGGAGAAGGGAACTAAGTCATCTTGAATTCCACAGCTAGAGGCAAACTGCTGATAAATTCTGGGCGGTTTTTTTTTTTTTTTTTGTTTTAAAAAATATAGTAAAAATTGGGGGGCTGGCTGGCTCAGTTGGTAGAACATTCGACTCTTGATCTCAGGGTCATGAGTTCAAGTCCCACGGTGGATGTGGAACCTAATTTAAAAAAATATATATATATACACATATATACATATCAAATCACATAGCTCATCGTGGATTCTTTTTTAATTTTGGGGGGGAGAGGGAGAGAGAGAGAGAGAGAGAGAGAGAATCGTAAGCTCCCCACACCCAGCAGAGCCCGACGTGGGGCCTGATCTCAGGATCCTGAGCCGAAACCAAGAGTCTGATGCTTAACCGACCAAGCCGCCCAGGCGTGCCATCATCGTGGATTCTTAAACAAGGGTCCACAGAATATGTGGCAGAGGGACTCAAAGGGCTCACAAGCCCTCAGAAATGCAGGCAGGTATGCACATTACTTCTGAGGAAAATGTCTGTGGTTTTAGGAGACTCTCAAAAGGGTTTACGATCGAGGAAAGTTAAGAATCATGATCCATTTTACATCCTTTTGGGCATGTGCTCACTGTGACAGCAAGAGCCAAAGCTAATTGTGCACATGTACTTTGTGCTTCCACTGCTGGGGGTCGTGTCAATGTAGTACATTCTCCAGAATCATTTAAAGCACTTCCTAAACATTTGAGTTATCTTCTATTTTATATCTGAATTGCAATTTGCTACTTTATTTATTATCAGACATTTACACTGCTTCCAAAGTTGAATATATTACTTTTTTAAAAAACTGCAATCAATCAACATAGGACTTTGGCTATAAAAGATAAAGACAGGAGTGATTTTAACATTTCTAGAAGGGAAACTAATTTTTTTTTAAAAGACTTATCCACTTATTTTAGAGATAGTGACAGTGACAACATGAGCAGGGAGGAAGGGCAGAGGGAGAGGGAGAGAGAATCCTGAACAGACACCACACTGAGCGGGGAGCCCGACATGGGGCTCGGACTCACAACCCTGAGATCGCAACCTGAGCCAAAACCAAGAGCCAGATGCTTAACCCGACTGCGCCACCCAGGCAGCCCAGAGGGAAACTAATTTTCAGTACTCAATCTGCACAGAACTGTGCAGTCCTAATCTGTTAGCATAACATACCCGATTACAAATGAGTCTGCACGGGCCCTTTGAGGAGACGTGTTAATGTCTGCAACAGCTTTAACAGGATTTCTTATAAACAGGCAAGAGTCAGGCAGTTAATAATGGAGATCTGGTAGTACTCTCAAGGAAAGCAAGGCCACTCGTTTCATAGTCTAAGTGATGAAGCGAATGTTTTTGTGTCCGCGTGAAGCAGCACCACATACACACCCCCCTCTGACCTACTTAACCCAGCAGCCCACTGGGGGGGGGCCTGAGGACTACGGCTGGCCTATCACCCTTCCACATCTCACATTTTGCAGTCTAAGAGCAGGGACCTTTCACTGAGTAGTCTCATCCCAGAGGTGAGGTCCTTCCCTGGAGAGAAAGCGTGCCCTGTCCCCACGAGGACCGAGGGGGCAGCGCCAGGGCTGATACCATCTCCACTCAGGACAAGAAGTCTTCGTGTAGATTAGAAAGGAGACATGATCTCTCCTTGGACAGGCCCTTGAATGGCCAGTTGACATTCTGACTTCGCTAAACCAAATGCCTGTTTTTCTTGAGACTTCTTAAGGTTATTAGCAGGATATGGCCCTGGGTCACCAGAAATGAGCCGCTGTGTGCTGAGTTATCTGCAGGTCAGTGGCCTGGCACCCTGCCACAGCCGCCCCTGCTCCCACACCACAGTACCTCACCCTCATGTTCTGTCTGTGCTCCTTGGCACGGTCACGGGGCAGAGGGAAGGGACGGCCTTGAAAGGCTGGGAGCCCCAGGCAGGAAAGGCAGCTCTTTGGTTGTTGCTACAAGCCTCGCTGCAAGGCTGGCCCCTGGCCCCGCTGCAGCAGTCCACCCATCTGGCATCCCATTTCAGCCAGATCTTCCATTTTTAAAAAGAAGACCCCTTGGGCCTAAGCTGCCAGTCATACGAGCTAAAGTAATGCCCCCTTCTGGGGAAGTGTTCCTTTTTAAAAGATCCCCGAAGATGAGGAAGTTTTCCAGAAACCAGGCTGTGGTGGTGGAATGGGGCGTGCCAGGCATGAAGGGGCAGGCTGGGCCAGGCTGTGAGGACAGCTGCCTGATTCCCTGGCCGCGGCCAGCTCCGCCACGGTGCTGGCCAGCCTGCTGCTTTCTGGGCCTGGTTTCTCTCACATCCAGATCTAGGCAGTGGAGGGCAAGGAAAGACAGGATGCACTGTCTACCCAGGCAGACAAGTCCTGGTCATCCCCCAAGCCCCTTCTGGTCTCCAGAAGTCTCCTCAATGCACCCCCCCGCCAGAGGGGGCGGATACTTCACCTCAGTTTCCACAAAGAGCAGGGGTCTAATTTAATAGAAAACGAGGCACAGGATGGGCAGACGAGGGCAGGCCTGCCCACTACAAAGCAATTCCATACTTCCAGAAAGGCAACACCCCCACTCTACCACATGGGGACCTTTGCTTTCAAGACCAGTCGTGCGCACAGGATTTTCTGGACTGTGCGTGGGGTGAGTTACGTGTTGTCTCCCAGGTGGGTGAGAGCCTTGGGATTTTAGGGCTAATGGGGGCGCCTGGGTGGCTCGGTCGGTTAAGCGTCTGCCTTTGGTTCAGGTCACGATCTCAGGGTCCTGGGATTGAGCCCCGCATTGGGCCCCCTGCTCGGCAGGGAGCCTGCTTCTCCCTCTCCCCCTCCCCCTCCCCCCTGCTTGTGCACGCACTCTCTCTCATAAATAAAAAATCTTAAAAAAAAAAAAAAGGATTTTAGGGCTAATTAAGGGCCCCTCGTCCTGTCTGAGCAACCACCCCTCAGCACTGGCTGTCTCCAGTACACTGGGCTGTGCTGTCACTGAGCAGAACGTAGGTGGGTTCAGGAGATGACTATCTGCCCCCTAAAAGTGGGGCAACAGGACTGTAGGAGAACAGAAGGTGTCCCCCTCGGCCCCGACTATAATTCCTGTGTTTGCCTCTCAGACGTTCACGAGAATGCGCCCCACGGAGGAGAACGACTACGTGGAGCCCGGGTTCTTCAACACTTCCAGTGACGGCAGCCAGGGGCACAAACGCTTCCTGGAGTTCCGCAAGTTCTTTCTGCCTTCCATGTACCTGGTGGTGTTCATCTGTGGCCTGCTGGGCAACTCACTGGTGCTGGTCGTATACATCTCCTACCAGAAGCTGAAGAGCCTGACGGATGTGTTCCTGATGAATCTGCCCTTGGCTGACCTGGTGTTTGTCTGCACTCTGCCCTTCTGGGCCTACGCAAGCATCCACGAGTGGGTCTTTGGCAAGGTCGTGTGTAAAACCCTGCTGGGCATCTACACTTTGAACTTCTACACGTCCATGCTCATTCTCACCTGCATCACCATGGACCGCTTCATTGCAGTGGTTCGGGCCACCAAGGCCTACAACCAGCAGGCCAGGCGGATGGCCTGGGGCAAGGCCATCTGCTTGCTAATCTGGGTGATCTCCCTGCTGGTTTCCCTGCCACAGATCATCTACGGCAACGTCCATTATCTCGACAAGCTCGTCTGTGGTTATCACAATGAGGAGATTTCCACTGTAGTTCTTGCTACCCAGATGACACTGGGGTTCTTCCTGCCACTGCTCGCCATGATGGTGTGCTACTCAGTCATCATCAAGACCCTGCTTCATGCCCGAGGCTTCCAGAAGCACAAGTCTCTGAAGATCATCTTCCTGGTGGTGGCTGTGTTCCTGCTGACCCAGACGCCCTTCAACCTTGTGAAGCTCATCCACAGCACGAGCTGGGAGTACGCCACGATGACCAGCTTCCACTACGCCATCATCGTCACAGAGGCCATCGCCTACCTGCGGGCCTGCCTTAATCCTGTGCTCTATGCCTTTGTTGGCTTGAAGTTTCGGAGGAACTTCTGGAAACTTATGAAGGACATTGGCTGCCTCCCTTACCTGGGGGTCTCGACTCAATGGAAGTCTTCCGAGGATGCTTCCAAGACCTATTCTGCCTGTCACAACGTGGAGGCCACCAGCATGTTCCAGCTGTAGGCCTTGCCCGGGCTTGGGAGAGCTGCTCAGGAGCTTGCAGGAGCACGGCTGTGTGCTCTGGATGTGATGAGGGAGGCTTTGTTTATGGCTTGCGCTTTCTCATGGAGAAGTCACCCCACCCTGTAGCTGGTGTGGGACGCTGCTTCTCGGGCATGAACACATTCTGCTCTCCTCTTCAAGCCCCAGGCCTGAAGCTCAGTGCGTCGGGCGGAGGGGAAGCTCTAAGAACCGGAAGGGCTTTCCTTCCTCTAGCCCCAAGAACGCTGGCTCCCAGGGAATGATGTGTGACCCTTAAGACCTTAGGTTCTCCTTCCTGGGGACTGGGACTAAACGCTGAAGAGGGGAGCCTGGCCACACAGCCGCTGAGGGCAGGTGATACTCCAGGCTCCCCAGTTCAGAAGACTCCTCTGGTCACTGGGAAGCAGGGAGATTAGAACAGCCATGAAAGCGAGTCCTGGGCCGCATGGCTGGGACCTCAATCACCAGGCACCTGACAGAAATGAGAACAGAAATGAGGCTCTGCCTCACCTGGGGGCTGGGTGTCTCACCTTTATATAGAGAGATGCTTATATTCTCTCTGATTAATCCTGGAAGGAGGAACACCAGGGAACGTGAATGGGCCCAAACCAATTAGCTGAGGATTCCAGGGGTCCACAGAACATTAGGAAAATGTGCAAGGCAGAGTTTAAGACGATCGTGAATCTAAGCGGCATTTCTGAAATGTATTCTTTGGTGGGTTTGCTCATTTAAAAACCAAATTGTCCAATGCCTGATACACTCAACGCACATATAATCATGTATCAGTATATATAGAATACAAATACGCCTGTATCAAACAGCATATGATTTTCATGACGAAGAAATAAAACCTTTTTAAAGTCTCTAAACTATGTTTATCCTTAGGCACATTCTACTTTATTTTTTTTTTTAAAAGGTCTTATTTATTTGAGAGAGAGAGAATGAGAGAGAGAGCGCATGAGAGGGGAGAGGGTCAGAGGGAGAAGCAGACTCCCCGCTGAGCAGGGAGCCCGATGTGGGACTCGATCCCGGGACTCCAGGATCATGACCTGAGCCGAAGGCAGTCGCTTAACCAACTGAGCCACCCAGGCGCCCCAGGCACCTTCTACTTTAATGTGGTATGCCTGGAATATACCGAAAAGTGATTACTTATAGGCTCGGAGCATAGGAAGTTAAAATTGCAAACTCTCAGGGCACTGCTCTATCAAGGAAATGGAATATACCAGTGATCACTCCTTCACTGTGGCTTTCAACCTCCTGACCAAAATGAGAAGTACATTTGTGTAACCTCCTCAGTATGGTCACAGGATGAGGCAATTCTAAATGTCAGGCACTTGAGTATGTTTCTTAGATCCTAGCAATCTGCTCAGTAGGTAAAGTTGCCTTTTTGGCTCACGCGTCACAAAACCACTCACCAAAATGGAGAGAACCGATCGCCAGCCGTGAAAGCGAGTGCACAGGGCGGTGGGCCAGACGGGGCTTAGCAGTGTGGCTCTGGGGTCCGGACTGACGGGAGGGGAATCCTGGCTCAGCTCTCACTCGTTGGCTAGACCAGTTGGTAATCTCTTTAACCTCTTTTGTTTTGGTGAAACGTGGGCCGTAACGGGACCCACCTCTGGGGGCTGGCGTGGGGAGGGCCGCAAGGACGGCAACAGCGGCATGAGAACCAGCGACACACCGAGGCCGCGGGGCGTCCTTTGTGAGCTGGCAAGGCGCGAAGGGTGTGCTCCGTGCCTCCAGGGTCGTGTGGCACGTCCCCTACACTCTGGTCCAGCTGCGCAGGCCCACACGACCCCCCCCTACTGTCTCCCGCTCGTGCCTAAATGCACCCATGAGAGCAGTTGCTTCCAGGGTCCCCAGGCCACGTGGACCCAGAGCTTCCTTGCTCAACAAAATCTGCCCTTTCTACGGTGACAAGGCTGACTTACATCGTCTTTAAATTGGCTTCAAATACAAAACAAACAAAAACACACACAAAAAAACCAGGAAAAAAAAACTGGCCTCAAAGTGGGAGTTTCTGTCACCATCCTTTGTGGGTTCATCTTGAGGGTCAGCACTTCCGCTAGCGAGGCCACCAGCCCCTGGCTTCCACAAAACGAGACAGAGGCCCTACCTGGAAAGGAGGATGTGAGAAGGCAGGCAGCCAGGGGCCCTGCGGTCACTCAGATGCTGGCTCAGTGACTGCTCCAGCTCTGTGCATCCTTGGGCAAGCCACTCAGCCTCCCCAAGCCTGGTACAGCATCCACACCAGACCACACCCTCCCTCCAGGACTGCTCAGGAGGCCTGGACAGTGCACTAGGAGGGCCAAGCTGGGGGCTGCCTGGCCACGGCAACAGAGGGGCAGCTGTGGGGGTCGCTGGCTTCCCCCTAACCAGGTGCCTGCCAGGCTGAGCCAAACAAGACCGGGCACCCATCAGGCCGTGTCCCACCCCGGGCCTGTGTTATACGCCTTCTCTCTAGGCTCCCTGCAGAAACGCTGTGCCCGTCCTTCTACAGCTTAGGAAAGCCCAGGACGGCACAGCCATGGGATCTTCCTTTACCTTCTCTGTATCCTCGGTCACTCACTGTCCCTGTATCTCTGGGCCCTTATCTGCTACACCCGAGAGTAGATATTTTCCCAAGCCCTCCCCTGCATACACAGCATTACCGCCAACAGAGGCGGGCACAGTGCACAGAGGTTACAGAGCGCTGTTATGTCTTGACTTTGTTCTGTCCACGTAACAGCCCCATAAAGGGCAAGTTCCCAGCCTCAACCCTGCTGGGCTCCTCCCCTTGACTCTGCTCATACACACCAGCACATGATGGGGTACAGGTGTGCGGGGGCGCGGTTCGAGGCCCTGGACGGCCACACTGTCTGAGACGCGGTGAGCACAGGGGGACCCCGATTCCAGGGGCTGCCTGGGAGCCAGAAGCCCAGGTGACTTCAGTAGGCATTCGGGACTGAGGCACAGGGGCTATAGGAAGTAAGGGCTGGAGCTGCCCCTGTGGGCCGCGGGAGGGCAGGGAGCACGGGGTCCAGGAGTGGAGGGGCCGCTCGCTCTGACCTTCCCCACCAAGGGCCCCTCCAGGCAGGGCCCGTTCCGGGGGCCCAGGCCTCCACGGTCTGGGGTAACTGCCAAAACCGTGCGGTGGGAGGCCTCGCACTATCATCCCCATTTTTCAGGTGAGGAAACTTGTTCAGAGAGATGAATACCTGCCGAAGCTCACACAGCGGAGCGAGGGCTAGGCCTCCAGGGAGCAGCCTCTCTCTCTGCTGGCCAACGGAGGGCTCCTGCAGCTGATGGACTCGAGGTACATGCCAGCTCTGGAGTCATCATCAAAGGGGAGATGTTGGGTTACCCCAAGCACAAGGCGGCTTTCTAACCTTAACCATCCTTACCATATCCTGTTCTCGTGTTGCTTCTGAGATGCAGGCATCACATCTCCTGGCTGGTGACAAACCCACCATTGCCCCTGCAAAGCACTGTGACCACGAAGGGCCAGTCATGAAGCAATTACTGGCAAAGGGGCTCGAAGGCGCAGGGACAGTCTCTACGAGTTTGGCTCAGTATCACTGGGCATCCGCGTGGTCTTCCTTGGAGAAGGACCGGGGTACTAGAGACAAGGTACAGGACACAGCTCAGCCCCTGACACCACGATGCATGTAGAGCATCACAGACACAGTGTGCCTCCACGGAAGGCTTCCCAGGCGCCAGGCCCGGGGCTCAGCACTTGACGGCATACGGTCTGTTTGTCTGGTAACCACAAGGGGAGGCCAGGCCCGGGTGGAAGCTGAGCAGCGGCCAAGGGACCCAAGGCCCAGCCCTGCTACTGACTGACGAGAGCTTTCTGTCTCTGCCTGCCACCTCAGTCCCGAGCACAGATGGACACTTGGTCCATGGAGAAGGCTTGGGGCGGGCCTGGATGAGTGTGGGGAGCAGGTGCCAACAGGCATGTCTGGAGGGCTCTGAAGAATGCCGTCTTTTCTCCCCAGGTGAAGGGGCTGTGCTTCTGTTTCTTACCACCATCTTAGCTCTGAACCACGTCGGGGGCGGGGGGGGGGGCGGTGGGCGGTTGCTCAAGGGTGTGGGGACCTCTCCCTGTCCCCTCCCTGTGCCAGGAGGGGCGAGGCAGACAACTTCATCAGCCTAAGAATGTGTCCATGTGGGGAGGAGGGGACATGGGGCAGGGGAGGGCGGGCAGGCTTCTGATGTGCAAATGGGGAGGTGGGACCCAGAGAAGAGAACTGAACTCTTCAGAACGAACCTGCAGCCTGTGGACGGAGGGAAGGGCTCTGGGCTCAAAGCCTAGCGCTGACACTTACAGCCACGTGACCTGGGGTGGCTTCTCTGGCCTCTGGAGGCTTCCGCAGCTTTAGCTCCTATGCCTGGAAGGGTTGGGCGGGGACTGAGCAAGGCCACATGTAGAAGCGACCGGCATAGGGAAGGGGCCTGACAGAGTTGCTTTCAACAACACTGCTGCCAAGCAGCCTTCTTTCCTTCAGGGATCTGGACACACATGGCGCTTAATCCCTTCTGGCTCACTTCTTACTTTGGACTTGCTCATTTCTTTCTCAAAGTTTCCTGTCAGGGAGGCTTACACAAATCCAGGGCTCTAGACAGCTCACGCTTTCTCAGAGTCCTGGTGTTTCGGATTGGTCTTAAACTCAGGAAGCAAAAGAACGTATGAGAGAACTACTAGAGACACTTGGGTCTTCTCTAACGTGCAGAGATGGTGTGTGAGGGTGCAGGCCCTTAGCTGACTGTGAGGGCAGGCTCCTCCCCCAACAGACGGAGTGCAGGGACTGTGGGCTCCCAACTGCCAGGCCCGGATCCACCCTGGAGGCAGCAGGCCAGCACGCTGGCCGTTTCCTTTCCCTGGAACACTTCCTGACTTCCCAGGACCAAAACACAGATATTTGTCAGCGGTCAGAGCGCCTTCTGTTTTTGTTCTTACTGGGACAGGGGAGGGGTGATGGAGGGAGAGGGCTGCAGGGGGTCGCTGAGGCTCCAGCCACGCTCCCCTTACCAGCTACCCACCCAGCAGGGGGTACGGTGGCCAGGTGATGGCGGAAGACTGCCTCAGTGCTGCTGGAACAGAGCAGGCCCTCGGGAGAACGCTGCGGGCTGTGTGGTCAGGGGGTGCTTCAGAAGGGGAGGCAGGGGGTTCCAGGAAGGAAAAGGCAAGGTCCAAAGCCGAGGAAGCAACAGTGCGCGGGGGCTGATGGGCTGGATGATCGTGTTGGCGCTCTCTGTGAGGCCACAACAATGGGAGTTCAGTCACCCTCTCGTCAGAGAACAGGGGAGGGTGGAGGGGTACACTTAAGCCTAAACTGTCCTGCCCTGAGAGCTTCATGAGGATTAAATATATCTCCTCCTCCCACACAGCAGACACCCTGCTGATTAATTCCAGCCTTGCTGAATTCTGGGCAGGAAGAAAGGGACAGAGATCTCAATGTGGGTGTTGGCAGGAGCATCACGAAACTCCCCAACTGGAGGGAAAGTGGGTAAATTCTTTCTTGGCTTTTGAACAGTGGGTGCTTTGCTATAGAAACTGCATTCAGGCCCGAACACCAGAGGCTGAGAGACGCTGAGCAAGGCTGCTGTGGGGAGCAGGGTGGCGGGGGAGGGGCTTGGCCTCTCCCTACAGGTCCCCGGGGAACAAACGCGACTCGACGTTCCAATGTGGTGGCACTTTGTGTGGTCATTTCATTCCTCACAAATCTTGTTGGAAAACAGATGAGCGGGCCAGCAGGGGGTAAGGCTGAAAGGGCTGTCAGGACACAGACACGCCGGGGCATGCACGCACAGCCGGGCGAGGGTGTGAAGAGGCAGAGAGCGGGCGGCCCTCTGCAAGCCAAGGAGAGAGGCACCAAGAGAAGCCCACCCTGCCAACACCCTGACCTTGGCCTTCCAGTCTCCAGAACGGTTCCGAGCACTGTTCTGAGGCACTTTGCCTTAAACACAGTCGGCCAATCCTGCTTCCAAAGTCTCACTTTCCCGGTCCTTTAATCAGAAGGCACAAGGACCCAGCACTCGGGGGAGCACGCAGGAAATAAAGGCGAGGTCTACTCACTGTTCGGGCAAGTTTGGGTCGAGGGAGTCGGTTTCGGTGGGTGTTTCAGGCAAGGAGGAGCCGGACTCCTGGATCTGGCACAGCTCCTCATCTGTGATGATGTCAAACACGGCATCGTCTGGCGGCCTGCAGTCAGCGTCTACACCCGGGCCACAGAGGCAGATGGGGAGAGAAGAGACACACACAGTGATGCGCAGGATGGGGAGGGCGCGCCGGGAAGTGAGGGGCTGCTGCTGGGCAGGATGGGCCACCAAGACTCGCCCTCAGGGCCCACTCGACCTACAGCTGTTCTGTCTGGGTGCGAGAGAAATGGCTGCCAGGACATTCCAGAAAAGCAGCGGGGACTACAGGTAAAACTGCACATGCAACCTACAAGATTTCTCTTGTTGGTTCCTCAGTTGGGCCTTAAAGAGATTTCAAGCTCTTAGATATTCTCTGAGGCCTCTTATTTAGAAGAAGAAGAAAAAAAAAAAACCCGTCAAATCCTTATCAGGCAGGAACCTAAAAAAAGAGTAAACACACTTCTGTGCTGCTGAGTCTTGCTCCCTAAGACACAGACACGACGTTCGTGCCTTTTTGAACCAAGATTCTGTCTGCCCTGCATTTTCACCTCCATCCACTGGGGGATGGGGAAGAACCTCCCTCTGCTCAAGGTGGCAGCGACCACTGTGCTTCTGACCCGGGGCCTGGTGTCTGACTCTGCAGGCCACTCAGGAGGAAGGAGGCTGGATGGGCACTCCTGTGCCGGTCACCCACCCGCAAGTACTCTCTTGCCTATGTCATGAAAAATGTGACGGTAGGCCTGAGGTGAAAGAAAGGCAGAGAGAAGGAAAGACAGAAAGAAATGCAGACCGACAAGGGGACAGGAAATGTCAGAAATCAAAACAAGTGACCTCAGTACTCTGGCACAGTGCCACCCTCTGTCTTCGCTGTAACACCTGCCAGTCAGGGCAGGGGAGCGTCCTGGATGGTTTACCAAGAACAGTTCATGCGGGCTACAAGTTCCCAGCTGGCCCCGCCGCAGGGCTCCTGGGACAGGCCATGCTTTAGATGGAACATCCTCCCTCTTGTCTGAGGTCTGCGTAATGGAGGGCTGGAGACACAGGCTGAAAAACAGGACCAAGGACTGGTTTCTTTCCATATGCCCAGCCACGCTTCTGAACCTGCCTTCTGAGGCTGGCAGAGGGAAGGAAGGAAGCACAGGAAGGAAGGGACAATGAGCATCAGGAGAGAAATCAAAGAAGACTTAAATGGAGAGCTATACCATGTTCATGGATTGGAAGATTCAATTTTGTTAACATGTCAGCTCTCCCCAACTCGATCTAGAGACTCAATGTGATCCCAATCAAAATTTCAAAGGATTTCTTATAGAAATTGACGTTAATTCTAAAGTTTATATGGATAAGCAAAAACACCTAGAATAGCCAACACTTTGATAAAGAACAAAATTAGACGACCTGCTCTACCTGATTTAAAGGCTCATTAAGAAAACCACAGTGATCTCAACCGTGTGGTATTGGTGAGAGAAAAGGCACGTGGATAAATGGAATAGGAGAGAAATTCCAGACACAGACTCCACTGATTTTTGACAAAGGTGCAAAGGCAATTCTATGAGAAAAGAACAGACTTTCAACCAATGGTGTTGGGACAACTGGACAACCATATGCCAAAAAAATGAATCTCTATGCACAGCTTGTGGTATTTACAAAAGTTTAACTAAAAATGGATCAAAGACCTAAACTATGTAATTTTTAGAAGAAAACAGGAGAAGATCTTTGTGTCTTTGGGTTAAGCAAAGATAGGATACCAAAAGAAAAGAAAAAAAGTTGATCTGTAAGGGGAAAAAAATGGAATGGACTTCATCAAAACTAAAACCTTCTGCATTTTGAAGAACATTTTTGCTCTTTTTAAGAAAGTGAAAAGAGATTTTTGATTGGGAAAAAGGTGTTTGTAAAACACGTATGTGATAAATAACTTCTATCCAGAATATATAAAGGACTCTCAAAACTTAAGAATTAAAAAAAGAATTTTAAATGCGTTTGAAGAAGATACAGGAATGCTATGCCCAGTACATCCCACCATCCCTGAGCAGTTCTTTGTACCAAATATAAATAATGGGGCCTGGCAACTTCCTTGATGATCCAGTCAAACAAAAGCGGAGCTAACAGTATCTCTGAAGGCTGGCTGAACTGCATCCAGGCAGAGGCCAAGGAAGAGTTCATAGGAACGGGCTGCAGAAGGTGGTGACGCTTGAGCAAAGACGAGACCCCGCCATCTCGACTCTGCCCCCCTGGTATTCTACATCCACAGTCTGGTCCATGAGAGGACAGCGTGGCCTGCTCTGCAGGACTGTGCTTGGAGCAGGAAGTGCAGGAACCAGATCCCACTTCCTCTAACTGAGCAGAGTGAAAGGATGAGGAGAATACATCCTCCTTGGTCACTGAGAGACAGTGTGAGCCACAGGGAGAAGGTGAAGGATGTGGTCATTTCCACATACAACTTTTGGCCTTTGGTTACTTTGGTAGAAGGGTTAGGTATTGGGGCTGAGGCTCTGGAAACAGTATTTTCCAAGGTGTGGGGTACATTCCAATGGTAGCGTGTAAGTTAAGAGGTACACAGACCTCGCATTAAATAACACTGAATCATACCAGGAGAAAGGTATTCCCTTTTCAATTCTCTTTCAAGCCTCATTACATAAAAAAGAAAGTCTCAAATTGGTGCAATACATTTTTAGCACCTCTTTAATGCCTAAGTTTAGAAAACCTTGAATTCAGCCTGTTACAGCTAACTGGCCCCACTGGGGTAGTGGTGATTGGGGCAGGGGGGTGGCACCTAAGAAGACAGAGGGCAGGAGCAGGAGCCCAACCTTGGCCTCTGGCAGCCTGGGGCCCAGTGTGGGCTGGCGACAGTGCAGGGCTGGGCTCCCCCTGGCTGGTGCCGGAGCTGGCGCTGTCAGGCGATGCAGGGCCATCACTGAACTTCCGGAAGCAGGCTCGGCAGCAGCGCTCCTTCTTGCCACTGCGCTTGGTCAGGACGTAGTTGTTGCAGCAGTAATAACAGAAGATACGGCCACAGACCCTGGGGTGAAACGAGACGGGCCGTGAGGGTGATGCACCGCGGGTCCTGTGATCTGCACTGGGCTCTAGATGCCACGTGGCTCTCTTCAGACTTGGCTCTGCCCCCACTGAGGAGTGTGGCCTTGTGGTCAATCTGATAAGATTTCAATAAAGCCATCTTGATACGGCCACTGGGAGAAAAGGTTTTATTTCCCAACGTCCTGGGAGGCAGGGGGATAAAGTATGTGGCTGAGTCCACCTTCTCTGCCACAACAACACAGGGGTACATTCCATGCCTCAGGGGCTGAGGCTCTAAGGGACCAGAGACCCACCTGGGCCTGTGCTGACGATATTCCATCTGCCGTGGCCCCAACCAAGATTTATTTTGCCTACCCTTCTTTGGGCCCTAGGAGAGTCTCTGCTGTCCACGTTCCCCCAGCCAAGCCTCCACCCCCGCTCTCCCTCAGCTTCAGTAATGCCGCTTTCCCTCTGGTCCCTGCAGGCTGAGGGAGGCCAAGGGTTGCTGGTCTCTGGGTGCTCCACAGCCCTGTGGGTCCCCTTGACTCAGCCCATACCCCTGTATCAAACCCTCTTCCCCTTCAGGGATCCCCACATGTCCTGCTAGGACCCTGCCTCATACACCCCCTCGCCTGGTCCCCTTAGGACCCAATGGCAATGTGCTCTTCCCAGACAGCGGCGGGGCCCATGCCTGCCGGCGGTGCCTGCTTTAGCACCTTCGCTCTGGTGCTGGGTTCCACCCACCGACCTGCAGTGGTGTCGCCGCACCATCCAGCTGAACTCTCGCTTGCAGTCCTGACAGTGGCTCGCCTCCGGGTCTCCGAGCCACCTCTCCTCAGCACTGAGCTTCTGTTGGAATTCCAGGGCATCTGATTTCTGCCAGAGAGCATCCTTGTCCCTGAGACAGAGCCACATTAGAAAAAGGAAGAATCCGTGAAAACAGGATGATCTCCGATTTATTTCCAAAGTCTGATTCCAAATTTCCCTAGACATGGAAGGAAAATTTACTTTACTTGGAAACACGCCCACTCTAGGCCTCGTCCGTCCCAGGCCTCGTCCGTCCCTGGCTTTAGCCCTAGACTCAGCTGATGGCATGCGTGTGAAGGCAGAGTACGCCCATGATGTATGTACGCCTATGAGGGTCACACACTGCTAGGTGTCCACACGACAGTGCGCATGGTCGCCTGGAGTGGAAGCTGTAACAGGCTGTCACGGTTACATGACAGCCTGAGTGCTGTGAGCCCGAGGACCACGAAGGTACTGCCCACAGAAAACTTAAACGTGTTCAGGAACCTTTATGTGTTTATGCTTTGTTAAAGTAACAAGCGATCATTGGAGAAGACCAAAGATTTCCCCGCCTGAGAGTCTGATGGGATGTTAATTTCCCCTGCCCCTCAGAGAGACAGTACGCACTCCAGGAAGCAAGACTGAAGGAAGAGGGAGGCTTTTCAGAAAGGTCTGGCAGTGTCAGAGCATGCCCGATGCTCCAGAGCCGATGGGCACAGAGGCTTCTATATTGCTGCTCATGGTCATTTTCGAGGCCTATGGCTTCTGACTTGGGAAGGTTTTGTTCTTTCCGAGATGGAGCCCCAGCCACCATCCTAAGGTAACTGTAGCCCCAGCAGCACCTCAGTCCCAAACACCAACACCAGATCCACTGAGGTCCTATGAGAAACTGACACCATCGCCAGCCACAGACCGCTCCCCTTAAATACAAAAACCAAGACAGGGGCGCCTTGGTGGCTCAGCTGGTTGAGCATCCGACTCCTGGTTTCGGCTCAGGTCATGATCTCATAGGTTGTGAGACTGAGCCCCGAGTTGGGCTCTGACCTCAGCGCAGAGTCTGCTTGGGCTTCTTTCCCTCTTCCTCTCCTTCCCCCCTTGGCCCCTCCTCCCTGCTCTCTTTTTCTCTCTTTCTCTTAAATAAATCTTCAAAAGCCAGGACAAAAGCCAGGAATTGACTGGCTCTTCAAGGATGCTTTAAGTTGTCAGGAAGCAGGACGACTCACGCCCTGGACCAGCATCGTCCTCCCAGCTGGTTCCCAGCCCATCCCTTCTGTCCCCTGGAGGCCAGGTACCCACACCCTGAAATGGGGGAAGCTGTCAGGACCAGGGCTTTTCCATCCCAGACCTCAGGAAGATGTCTGAGTTCAGAGGTCATAAATGCCCTGAGTTCCAAGTCTGCGAATTGATGACATGATGTGGGCAGAGGTTTTACACTTCCAAATACCACCAGTTTGCAACCCCAAATGAATTAGTAGCTTTAGGCACTGCTTATCCATGGCTGCTAACATCGCAGGGAACGGGCTCATCAGATCTTATGTGGCTCTTGAAAGAAAGACCCAAACTATAAACCAATTCTCTGAAGCGTTCTTGAGAAAATTCTGAGCCTGGGTCTGAGGAAGCCTTTAGTAGAGCAGTGGTTCTCAACTCTGGCTCACGGATGCCTGGACCCTACTCCGATAAGTTCCAAATGGGTTGGTCTGGGCCAGGTCTGGACATGGGTATCATTTTAATAGCTGCCCTAGTGATTCTAATGTGCAGTTAGGTGGGGAGAACCACTGCTGTGGTTTTAACTAACAATTTACAGGACATATGAAGGTTGGAAGAACATGTTAAATGGCACCATGGGGATGCAACCAGCCAAATCCAGGCTGTGGGAAACTCGATCAGATACATGACCTGGCTTCCTCAAAAGTACACTGCAAAGAAAAAAACAAGTTAGAGAGATGGTGGCCAAATCACAGGCTAAGTAAGAGAGATCTAACATAACACCCTGCAACGTATAGATCTGATCTAGAGCCTCATTAGAGGTATGCTCATCGGAAGTAAGGCGATCTGGGAAGTTGGGCCCTTCGCCTGTGTGGCGACAAGAGTCAGGAGCAGAGCACGCGTGTCCTCTGGTTTCTGAGTGCCCTCCTGGCCCCGCTCAGACACTTACATTGGCTGTCTGCTACCTGCGGGCACTGGAGTTGGGGGAGGCCTGGTGCTGGGGGAAAGCAGGATGGAGGAGAAGGGGAAAGGGGCTCACGAAAGAGGGACAAGGGACTGGAGAGCTTCCCAAAGACACGAGACATCACTTACTGTCACACCTGTGGCTAAACACACAGAGATTTTGAAAATAATGCCCCAGCACTATGACAACACAAACCCAGCTGAACACTAGTGGGAGCAGGGAAATCTACTCTTCAAGGCTGCCAAGGGCCTGGGAGGCCCCCGTCTGTGCGGGGGAGGGCCTCCACAACATAACGCAAGCAGACACGGGCCCATTTCCCTTGAGAGGCCTTCCAAGAGTAGCTGCATTTCTTTAAAGAGAAACTCCAGCTCAGAGGAGGCCCCCAGCCAGCTGTTGGTGCCGACTCTCACCTGAGCAGCTCAATCAGCCGTTCCTCCAGGTACTGCTTGGTTCTAGTCAGGTCATCCAGGTCCGCGAGCATCTTCTGGTCATTCTTCTCCCGGTTTGTCACCTCCTGGCAGAGTCTGTTGTAATACTCTTGGATCTTTGCCATGGCTTTTTCAAGTTCCTTCTGGGTCCTGGTGGAGAAGTGGGAAGCTTACTGATTAGCCACTGCTTCCAGCTTCCCCCGGGCCTCTGGGCTAACTCGGGCCTCTAATGAGGGGTCCTGCTACTGTCTGAGCCTTTTCCTTCTCGCAGTGGGGGGCGCCCCTCGGCACGACCCACTCACAAGTTGTGCATCCCCCCGGCCTTCAAAACTCCCCTCGCACCCCCAAACTCTTCACACGCCACCCCCCCCACATCAAATACAATGGGCATTCTGGGAGAGCCGGCGACCTCAGGCTGCTAGGAGCACCCCAGGTGAGTCTGAACTCTGCACCACTTGGTTTGGGGGCAGGGGCTGAGGTCATGGGTGGTTTGCAAGAGGAAAATGGAGTTGGGATAGAAAGAAAACAGGTGTATCTCCCTGGAGGTGATCACACGGACAAGGACCTGTCTCCCACGTGTCTTTGGGGCTCTGTGCACAGGGCGTGGTGCTGGCTACCCAGTGGGCACTCAGTGGGCACTGCCAGGTGCTGACCCGACAGCCCGGAGGCCTAAGGAGCTCTGTTCCCTCGGCTCAGTCTATGGCCGAGGGCTGGCCGAACAAAGCGTGGTCCTCCTGCCCTTGCCTACTCTACTTGCAGCTCGCCTGTCCCCAAGGGCAGTGGTGCTCCAGGAATGCTCTACAGACCCCAAGGACCAGCAGGGTATTCGTAAAGCCTCCATTAAACACAGGGCTCTGCAGAGACTAAGTAATCTGTATCTAATCCAGCCTTCCCATGCCCAGTATAAAGCTGTCGGAAGGTTGTTCATGAGACACTGTCCACCAAAATGATCTCATGGGTGTACACATGCGCGTGCATGCACACACACAGTGAATAAAGTAAAACCCAATCCAGGACAGACGAATTATGCAACACTGAACAGCTAAAACAATGGCTCTGAGATCTTACAAATAAGTACTGTCATAGCATTTTCCTAAAAAATGCCACCAACTTAGGAGGTTCTTGCTATTTGTATCGTCACGTGAATACGACCTGGGCAGCCAAAGCCCTACAGCGTTCTGGAAGAATCAGGTGAGAAGAAATGTGCATGTTGGGTTACTGAACACCCAACATGCTCTGGATCTCCCACTGAGCCTGGACCCGCCCCCCCCCCCCCCAACCCGGGGGGGGGGGGGGACGAAGGGGGGGGAGAAAAGGTAAAGGCTTGGGACAATCTGGTGTGCCAGTCTTTGCTGGGGGCACACAGGTGACTGGGCGGCAGCATCCCTGGCAGGACTGCCTTGGCCTCCTCACCAAATGGTGGGCTCACGCTCATAACTCCAGGTCGCCCCCCAGCCTGAAGATGAGGGGGCTCAGGGAAAGCTTGGGGCTGCACAAGTAGGGCCATACTCCAAGGTCAGGACAACTGTGAAGGGTGCCAGCACGATGTCTGCAGGCAGACCAGCCGGCCTGGTGCCAGGCACACCGGCTCACCTTCACTGGGCACGTGCTTGTGAGACCCCCCCCCCCACCCCAGCCCTGCGGCCTCTCATTTCATAAAGGAAACCAGGAAGAGCTCGAGTCACAACTCGTAGCGGGGAAACACACACACACCCACCCACACACCCTAGGACCCTAACACGAGACCAGACACAGAAGTATCTGTGCGCTTTTCAGGGTAGTTGTTGCGGAAACAGACTCTGGAGTCAAGCGGCCCGGGTCGCACCTCCCACCACCGCCCACGTGCCGTCAGACGCTGGGAAAGCGACTTAACTCCTCTGAGCCTCACTCTCCTCATCTATAAAATGGGGACAGGTAATAATTTCCTCAAAGGACAGTTAGGAGGAAAAAAGGGACAAAGAGATGCAGTGTTTAAAATGGTGCCTGGCCCATTGGAGGCATTATTTGTTTGCTGTTATCATTACCACTATCATATTGCAACTTTTATTTCATGTCAGCTCTTCCAAAGCAGAAGCGTGCCCTGCATGTGGGAAAATGGCATCAAGAAAGGCTCAGCAGCTGCCTGCAGGGGGGTGAGAGGCGGGCTGCCCGCCCCTGTGGCGTGCTTCTGGCAAAGTGCCCTCCGAGTCTGTGGCTTCTCTTTCAAGAGGACTTCTTTAACCTGCTATGAGCGGCTGAGTTTCTAAATGACTGCACCAGACACCCACTTCCCTGAAGCCTCCCTCTGTGGCCGGGGCCCTGTGGGCGGGAACTGCATCACTAACCTGTCCAGGCTGTTGCGAAGGGCAGCCCCCTCCTCATCCTTCTTCTGCATGGCGGCCTGGCTCTCGGAAAGACGCCTGCTGGTGCCGCGCAGCTGCTCTCCCAGATCTGCCTGGGCAGCCTGGCATGGGACAGCGGGGAGAAGACAGCCGACTGGAGCCCGTGCCGCAGGCCAGAAAGGGACTGGTGGGTTCTCCGCCCCACCTGGCCAGGTCACTTCTAACTGGAGAGGGTTTTAAGTTCAAGAGCCCGAGAACCTTTGAGTGACCCACTCCTGTTTGTAATCCTATCTGTCAAGTATTACTTGCAACTGGCTGGGGAGGTTGGAGGAGCGGCAGCAGGAATCAAATCTCGGGGTGGGGGCGGAGGTGGGGCGGCAGGTGGCAGGGAGCGGGGTTCCCTGGAGACGGTGACTGCAGCAATCCCCCCCCCCCCCCCGTGAGCCCCCTCGCTTCAGGACCACCAACTCAGGCATGCCTGCGGAGGCAGCTAAGAAGGACACCTCATATCCTGTGCACACGGCTGGCTGAGAAACACATCTGGCGGCTCTAGCTGGGTGTCCGGGAGGCAGAAGGGGCTGAGATGCAAGCTCAAGACGTCCACAGAGGTGAACGGATGGGAGCTTTGGCTTGGGGATCGGGAGTCTTGCACACGACCCTTCTAAAGGGTCCAGTGCAAACCAAATTAGACCCCTCTCCCTGACAGGCCCGCACCCTGGGGGTGGGAATGACCAGGCTGAGTCGGGCACGCCAGTCTTCCCCGCCCAGGCGGCCAGGCCGCCGACCAGCATGCTCCCCAGGGCCTACCTTCAGCCTCTCCACCGCCTCCTCGGCGGCCTGCAGCTGCCGGCCTCGCTCCTCAAGCTGGTCCCTGAGGCTCTGGCACTCTTCACTGGCAGTCTGGAGATGATGAGAGAGGGCTTGTGAAAGTGGGGTCCCTGCATGGAGACCCCCTCAGCCCATTCCCCCAGATGGGTAAAAACAAGCTACCTCTCTCTGTTTCACCCAACTCAATAAGCTTTGGGCTTCACTGGTGACAATATCCTTTCAAGTTTACTAAGAGACTTAGCTTGGTCCTCACACTTAGGATTTAGTTTCGGCAAGGAAACAAGTGCCCTATGAGCCACGGGGAGCAGCACAGGACGGGGGACACGGCGTTGGAAGCACATGTGCAGAAATGCAATAGTTGTGTGTCTGGGAGTGAGCACAGACCACAGTGCTAATGGGCAAGTGATAAGCTTTGGAAACCAAAGCTCCATGGCCAGCCTGCTTGCGTCCTCGGTCTCAGCCACCCTTAACCCTTTTCCTTTACACAGTACCGAGGCTCATGGTCAGCACTGCTCCTGTAAGCCCGTCTACTCCAAAGGCTTTGTGAAAACGCACTGAGCCAGTTTCCACAACAGCCCCCGCCATCGGGATGGCACCCGAAGGGACAGAAAACCCAAAGACGAGACTCGCAGGCTAGAGGTTCTAGAGGCTAGGAGAGGGTCTAGGGCAAACTCACAGGCCCAGAGGGGTGGGGCATGTACATGACCGAGCGTTGAGGAAAACACCAGAGGGTGCCCACCTCCTCTGAAGGGGGCACGCACCACCCAGCTCCTGGTGCCTTCTGCAGGTTGGGAATGAGGGCACAGTCTTTAAGATCTCCTGCGATTTCAAAGGGAGCCCCCAAACTGAATTTGTAAACATCCAGCTCTTTAAGTGTTGGTTACTGATGTAAAAGAGCCACTCTGTATGGACCAAACCCGTCTGCGACCATGTTGAGTTTAGACTTCTGGGCTAGGGCCTCGCCCCCGACAAGTGCCCCTACGGTGGCCCCGCGAGGGGAAGAGTGCTGGGACCTGGAAAGCAGGACCGCCGCGTCCGCCCGGCTGCCCAGTACATTCCGGGGTCCTCACGTGCCACATGGCTGAAGGCACGTCCTATCCTCTGGTGGACCCGCCGGGCCCCACCACAGGAGACCGCCGCAGCCCCGGGGGTCAAGACAAGGGAGGACTACCTTCAGTCGGCTCTGGTGGTCCATGATCTCGGTGCTCAGCTGGAACTTGAGGGCATTGAGCTCCTCGTGTGCCGTCTCCTGGAGGCTCTGGGCCCGCTGCTCGGCCTGGGCCAGCTGGGCCTGCAGGCCGGGCAGGGCGCAGGCCGCCTCCTCGGCCACCTGCAGCCTCTCCTGCACACTGTCCCTCTCTCGCTGCAGTCCTGCCACTTGCTCTTCCAGGCCCTCTCGCTGCCTCGAGGCTGCCTCCTTGATGTCACGGAGCTCCCGCATGGCGCAGGCCAGGGCCTCCTCGGTCTGCTTTTTCTCGGCCAACTGCGAGCTGACACGGACGCCAGGCTCGTCGGTGGCTGCGCTAGGCCCAGGCAGCTGCCCCTGCGACTCGGCCGGTTCCAGCCGGGCTTCCAGGGAGCCGCCTTCTGGGACTGGTGGGTTCTCGGTCCATGATCGCTCCCCCTCCTCAGTCCTCTCCTCCCGCGGTGCCCCTTCCCGCTCTGAGCGCTGCAGCGGCTCCTGACCCTGGGCCCTCTTGAGGGCTTCGTTCTGCTCCTTCAGCTGCTGCACCAGGGCTCTGTGCTCCCTCAGAGCAGCCTCAGCCACGCTCAGCTGGCCCTGTACCTTCTCCCGGTCACCCAGGGCTGCCTGGAGCTTGGCCTGAAGGTCTAGCACTTCAGCTGGCAGGCGCCCAGCCTCCCCCTGCTGGTTCTCCACCTGGGCCTGACCCAGGGCCGGCTGGGCTGCTGTCTCTCGGTGGGCACGGTCTTCAGGTGCGCCGAGCCCCTGCTGGCCTTTCTCCGCCATAAGGGTCTCGATCAGCTGGGTCTGCTGGCGGCACTGGAGCTCAAGAGCCCCGAGCTCCCTCTCCCGGGCCTCTACCAGCTGCCGGCACAGCCCCACCTCCTCCTGCAGCTGCTGACGCTCGGCCTCTGTGTTCCGCAGGGCGGCCTCCTTCTCGGCCACGTGGGCCCTCATGGTCTCCTTGGCCTTCCTCACAGCCAGGAGGCTGGCCTCCATCTGGTCCCCCATGTGCCGGATGCTGGCCTGCTCAGCCTCCAGGGAGGCCAGGGAGCCCCGGATGGCCGCCTCCCGCTGCTGCAGGGCCTGGTAATCAGCCTG
This sequence comes from Callorhinus ursinus, assembly GCF_003265705.2. NCBI lineage: Eukaryota > Metazoa > Chordata > Mammalia > Carnivora > Otariidae > Callorhinus > Callorhinus ursinus. Next base: position 3,764,326 of record NW_027397077.1, read on the forward strand.
CAGGGCCTGCAGCTTGCCCTCGAGGAGCTGGTTGCGCTCCAGCACATTCTGCAGCTCCTTCTCCAGCTCTCTGTTGGCCTGCTGGAGCTTCTCCTCCTGACCGTTCCCTTGCATCTGGCTATCACCTGTCTGGCTCTCCCCGGGGCTTCTCTGCTCCTCCTCCGGCTTCTTGAAGACCTGCTGCAGGGTGGAACCTGGGGGGCCCCGGGCCTCGGGCTTCTCCCCTGCTGTGGGCAGATCTGGGCCCGGCTGCCCGGCAAGCCGCTCCAGCGCCCCCACCTTCTGGCTGAGGTGGTCTTTGTCCCGGATGAGCTGCTGCTTCTGCTCCTGCAGCTCGCTCACGTGCCGGCTCAGCTGGGCCAGCTGGGCCTCGAGGAGCCGCGGCTGCCGTGCCAGGAAACCGGCCTCCTGCTGCAATAGCTCCTTCTCCTCTCGCCGCTGCCGCTCCCCCTGCCTCACCTCCGCCAGCTCCTGCTCCAGGGAGCTCAGGTGGGCTAGGGACTCCTGTAGCTGCCGCCGGAGCTGGGCCGCCTCATGCCCCTTCCCGGCCAGCTCTTCCCGGAGCGGGGCCATCTCCTCCAGCAGGTGCTCCAGGCTGGCCCGGGCCTCCTCCTTCAGCTGCAGCTCCCTGGCCAACTGCTCCAGCTGGCCACTCTGCCGCCTGCTGAGCTCCCGTGCCTTGGTGCTCTCTCTTTCCAGGGCTCGAAGCTTCTCCCGCAGCTCCTGGACCTCCAGGGCCGAGGCGCTGGGGAGGAGCTCTTGCTGCCCCCGTGTGTCCGGTGCCGCGTCTGCCTTCTGCTCGGCCGTGCCCGGCTGGGCTGCGACATTAGGTGAATGCCGGTCCTCCCCGCCCAGTGGGTCCTGTGCGGCCTCAAGCTCCTGCACCAGGGGCTGCAGCAGAGACTCCAGCCGCCGCACGGCCGAGCGGTAATCCTCCTCCTTCTCTGCTGCCCCCAGCTCCAGGGCCTGCAGGCACTCCTGGAACTCCTTCACGGCATTCTGGGTGGCCTGGGTAACCTCCCACTGCTTCTGGAGCTCGGCCACCATGCAAGCGAGGCGGGCATTGTCCTCGGCAGCGGCGCGGCCCCTCTCCCTCTCCGTCTGCAGCTTTTCGCCCTGGAGGCTCACAGCCGCCCTCAGCTCCTGGTTCTCTCTGTCCAGCTGCTGCATCTGCTCCTGCAGCCGCTTCTCCCGCACCTCCAGCTGGTCCAGCTCCAGCCGCATCTCGTCAAAGCCCTCCAGCGTCTCGTTGTTTATGGGACTGCTCACGTCAAAGCTGGAGGCCATCTCCTGAGTCTGCGGAGGAAAAACAAAACACAAGTGGCCCCGGGAGAGAAGCTCCACGGCCACGGGGAAAAGCTTTAGAGTTCAATGAGAAGTCATTAAAGAGCGAGTCTCCTGAGCTCTTCAAAAGGCTAGAAGCACTTCGCTGGAAGCACCTGCCAAAGGAGGTCAGAGAACATCCTAAAGACGTGATGCCACGCACGTGAGCTCCCCGGGCTCTCAGAGCCTGCACGTCCCATCCAGCCTCCCAGAGCGTTGGGAGCATAATGGACATTGGCGCTCAGATTCATCAGGTTACATTTAAACCCCTCTTCACCACTGCACCATACATACAGCTCCTGCTGCGATCCAACCACGCAACAGGGCTCAAGCTCGATTTAGTGTCCACTCGTAATGCTTCTATTATTTTTACGTCATTGTATTTTAATTTTGTTTTAACTGCACTGTTCTTACCTTTAAAACTATATGCGACTTTGATACATTCACACTTGTAACACAATTAACAAACTTCACCCTACCCGCAAACTTTCCCCAGGACTTTCCCTGAGCACTTACTCGCCTGTGTCAAGCCCTTAAGGGCGCCTTCATTCTATCTGCACCATCACCTTCTGAGCCAGAATGACTTCTATGACCCCTGTTTTCTGGATGAGAGCACTCAAGTTTCAAGAGGGTAAGTGGTCTGCCCGGGGTCACGCGACTGGTGGGTGACAGTCAGCGTTTGACTCCCCTGCTTTTAACCCAAGACCTAAATTGCTTCCTTTAAAATACTTCAAAAGCTTCTAACAGAATTTAATTTTTAAAAGGCCTAAGTTCTACTGGGTCATAAAAACCCGGCCTCTAGGAAATAACACGGAGAATGGAGGGTTTGTATTACTCGAGTTGGAACAAAAGGTGTCTGAGAACACTGCCCCGAGTTGCGAGAGGCCAGGGCACAGCCTTGGTGACGCGTTGGTGAGGAAATCCCCAGCCTTTCTGGCATTACCTGTAGGTAGCTGCTCACCAAGCTGCTCATGCTGGAGCTGCGGCTGGGGGGTTTCCACAGGTAAGCAGAAGAGCCGGGGGCCAGTGTCCTCCTGTGGGGCCACAGGACAGACAGACGGTATCAGATCAGGACACACACACAGAGGCCTTGATTATCACAAGGCACCTAGGTGGTGGCAGGGGGCACTGCCCTCCCAGAGAGAGTGTCAAAAGCCAAAAACCCAACAGCTTCTACTGAAGAGCACATTTATGCTGGCCCGCGGCTGACGGGCTCCACTGCCAAGTTTGAACGTAAGGCCTTTCCACCTGCTGCCAAAGAAGAACTAAGTGGACCTGGCATTTTCCAATTTGGGGTTGAAATTTTCCTTACACCTTTGGTGCCTGTCACGGTCTGTCTGCTAGTGAGGGGAGAGCAGCAATCAGTCTGCAAGTCAAGGTGACTCCGGGCTTGGGGGACGCACTGTGGCAGTGAAGGCAGCAGATCCAGCCCAACTCTGTCCCGCCGGGAAGCAGGTAAACGCTCTACATGGGGGGTTGGCAGTCTTCTTATGAGGGGCCAGACAAGACATACCTTATGCTTGCCAGCCTTCTGGTCTCTGTCACGACTCAGGCTACAGTGGCAGCACGTGAGCTGCCGCGGACAACAGGTAAATGAACGGGCGAAGCTGTGTGACCGCCCTCCCAACCCGTGCTGCCCTCCGGGCTGTGGCTGGTTGACCCTCTCTCTACAGCCATAGAAATCCACGTAGAAACACAGATAAAAATCTCTAAAACGACGTGAAATGAGACAAGCGAGTTGCAAAAGGATAGCTACCTATGATTCAATGTACCCAAAATTTATAAACACATACAAAACAAAACCACACATATATAAAATATGTATGGTTGCACACATAGTAACACACAGATTCAGGAATGACGTGTGTCAACTACAGGGCTGTGATTACTTCTAGAATTAAAGGGGAGAGCGTGACAGTGGGGTGGGGCTTTATTTGATCTGTGATCTTTTATTTTCTAAATGAATGGTATCAGATATAACATCCAAAAAAAAAAAAAACCCAAAAGATCCAGCTCAAAGGGGCTTCTGCTGGCCTAATAGGGAACAATTTAAGCATCAAAATAAATGATTACAGTGACAGAATGTAGCCCACTGATTAAAATTAAAATGAGTCATGTACCCATGACTCATGGCTTCTTATTTTAATAAGAGTAAGAATAATATTCTTATTTTAATAAGAATAAGAATAACTCTGCTATAAATACATACATACATACATACATACATAGGGGTGCCTGGCTGGCTCAGTCAGCAGAGCATGCAACTCTTGATCTTGGGGTCCTGAGTTCAAGCCCCACGTTGGGCGCGGAGCTCACAAAAATACAGACATACATAAATATTAAGGAAAAAGCGAGGTAACAACCTAATCTTTTTTTTTTTTTTTTTTAAGATTTTACTTATTTATTTGAGAGAGTGTGAGAGAGAGAGCACGAGCCGGGGGAGGGAGAAGCAGACTCCCCCACTGAGCAGAGAGCCTGACATGGGGCTCAATCCCAGGACCCTGAGATTATGACCTGAGCCGAAGGCAGATGGTTAACAGACTGAAACACCAAGGCGCCCCAACAACTTAATCTTAAAGTATCTTCCCATATGAAACATACTGATTACAAAGGGAGAGAGTAATTTTAGAGAAATCTGGCAAATGCCACCTTAACCTAACGGTCATGGTCAACCGCCACGGTGACGAAACCAATCAACATCGTGGGTCTCCGGACATAATGTGCTGAGAACGACACATCTGGGTACTCCGGCCGGAAATGCTTAACCTGAATCTAACAATGAGAAAGTGCTACACAAACTCCAAGGAAGGAACATTTTACAAAGTAACTGGCCTGTGCTTTTCACCAAAAATATCTACACTGTGAAACAGACTGAGAAACAGTTCCAAATTCAAGAAGACCAGAGAGACTGGCGTTAACTGCAGCTTGCATTTCTGGACCGGCTCCTGGAGTATAGAAGACGTTATTGGCATAATTCTTAGAATCTGTAAATCGGTGGCATTGTACCCATGTTAATTTCCTGATCTTAATATCGGCACTGAGGTTAAACATAAGAGCGTGTCCTTGACTTTAGGAAGTACACAGTGAGTACTGAGGAGTCAAGCGGAATCAAGTCTGTTGACTTTCTCTCAAATGGCCTAGGGAATAAACCAACATGTACTGATAAAGAGAAAGAGTGATAAAACAGTGGCAGTAAAATACTGATAATTAGGGAGTTGAGGTAAAGGCTGATGAATGCTCTGTGGCATTTTGGGGGCAACTTTGCTGTAATTATGAAATGATCTCAAAATTAAAAAGTTTTAAAAAAGGACATGTCCAGAAAATATGGCAGAATATTAGCTTTTCATCTTGGTCAGCACATGGGTGTCATCATATTCAGGACTCTTCTCTACATAGAAAATATTTCCTAATAAAAAGTATAAAAATTGACATTTAAAACAATCTGTATTAACAGAAAGCAAAACAAAGAATGCTGGGCCAGGGGGTGCCTGGGTGGCTCAGTTGGTTAAGCGGCCAACTGTTTTTTTGTTTTTTTTTTAATAGATTTTTATTTATTTATTTGAGAGAGAGAGAGAGAGAATGAGTGAGAGAGAGCGAGCATGAGGGCGGGAGGGTCAGAGGGAGAAGCAGACTCCCCACTGAGCAGGGAGCCCGATGTGGGACTCGATCTCAGGACTCCAGGATCATGACCTGAGCTGAAGGCAGTCGCTTAACCAACTGAGCCACCCAGGCGCCCCAAGCCACCAACTCTTGATTTCGGCTCAGGTCATGATCTCAGGGTTGTGAGATTGAGGTTCTGACCCGGGCACGGAGCCTGCTTGAGATTCTCTCTCCCCCTCTCCCTCTGCTTCCCCACCCCCAAGAGCGCACGCATGCGCAAGTTCTCACGCATGCACGCGCTCTCTCAAAAAAATAAATAAATGCTGAAACGGAGTTGAACTCGAGTCTGGCGCCCTGGCGGTGCTGGGCGACTGTGGGTAAGTCACCCACTGTCTGAGCCTGTCCCTTCCCATCTCCCTCCTGGAGTGGCAGGTGAGCGTTTTTCCAGCAACTCTTCCGTGGGTGCTGTAGTTCCCTCTCCCATTGCCTGCAAGTCCTCCGTGGCAACTCTGCAAGAACACGACTAGGAAAAAGCCCGCTGGCTTCCCCCACTGGCCACCCCCAAGTCCCTTAACACACTTAAAAAACCTCAGGTTTTGCATATGCATTTCCACTGACTCATACCACCTGGCCGGTTAGGAGAGTTAGGAGAGTCAGGAGAGTTTCGAGTTGGAGCCTTCTGATACTATCATTAGTCACGACTCAACAAAGTCTAGAAAATTAGTAGGTATAAGAGTTGCAAAGCCTTATGTAATTTACTGAGTGACCAAACTGCTTTGAGTAGACTGGCAGCAACCTTTGGAACTTCAAACACCTCTTCCCACAGTTTTTTCAACCAAGCAGTTCTTCAAAATACCTGGCAAACGTTGGCCAGGCAGCGTCCAAGTCATAGCCTCTCGACACCAGGTCAAACTGAACCTCGGTTAGCTCATAGAGCTGGCCCACGATGTCAGAGCTCAGCTTCGGTTTCAGAAAAGGGCTTCTTGCATAGTACCAGTCACTGCAGGGAAGTAGGAAAAGGGATTGATGATAAGGATAATAAAGGTAAGGAAAGACTGAATTTGATATGGCTTATCAAATTCTCACTCAGGTTACTAACAAGTTAAATTCAGACAGACAGGGACAGATGGGGACACACACACACACACACACACACACACACACACACACTCACTCCCGTTTTATTTTCACAGTAGGAGCACCTAACTTTCAATTAATCTTGCTCTTCTTCAAGGAAATCACTGAAATGAACTAGATGCTTCTTCATTTATTATTTACATCATATTTATTCCCCAAAAAGGATATGAGAAAACTGAAATCTCAGTTATCTGCCAGGAAAGCGGCAGTTATAGGGGAAAGAACACTTCCTCTGTGAAACATAACCTCATCTCCTACTCCTCTAGAGGATTCAATATAGGACAGTGAGCTCGTGGCTAAGGTCTGTCCAGACACCAATTTTAAAGCCAAGAAACCAAACAGCCACACTCTGAGGTGTGAAGCAGTAAGAATTGAGAAAGGCAACACTGCTGGGCCTAAGGAGCTACTCGGCTGGCGTCTGTGAAAAGGTGACGCACTGGAAGTCAAGCTGCTGGTGACGGTTCTCACCAAACATCTAGAACGAAATACTCTTCAGATCAAATGTGCGAAAGTTCTCAACTCACATGAACTCACAGAGCCTGTCACACGCATGAGAAGTACGTCTTTATGCAAATCAGTCTTAGTGGTGACAAAATGAAACACATTATTTTCCCCCAACCAGTATTTTTTTTTTTTTTTTTTTTTATCCACAAGTGATTTCTTTGACTGGAAGAACACTCCCTGGGGAGAGGGGAGGCAGCGCTGGAAAAGGGTGTGGGAAACCCAAAGAGGTTCGGCTGCCAGGGGCCTGAGCTGCAGCTCTTCATTGGACACCCCATTTACATGCTCAGTCCCCTCCCTCCCCGCTCGCCGCCTATCCAGGCTTTAGCACCAGCCGCACAAAGGCCAACCCCACTGATAAGCGGGGCTCCAATCTGGCTGCCCACCACAACGTCAGAGGAGCCCCAACACACCCAGCAGGGGTTGACTCAGGGTCTCAGGTGAGGCCCCAGGCTTGGAGGTGTTAAAAAGCCCACAGCTGATTCTGCTGAGAGCCAAGGCTGCAGCCCACTGGCCCCGGTGGCCGGTGGGGTCTGTCCACTCATTAGGGCCGGCACCGAGGGCATGCCACCGTGAGGGAAAGCCACCTGGCATCAGGAGCTCAGAGGTCTGGCTCCAAGCTCCTGCTTTGTGACCCGGCATCAGTGGGGCCTAGAGAAAGGCACTCAGCCCCTCTGAGCTCCGTCTCTTCACCTGTCAACACACTGCGCTACCACCCCCTGTACACCGAGGATGGCTAGGGGCTCCCTGGTACTAATGAGGGGACTCGAGCTCACTGGGTAAAGCCCAGCACTGCCATGCATTTACCTGGTCACCTTGGTGTTCATGAAGCACTGCTGTAAGGTGTCCGCCAACCTCTGGTGCACCAAGGAGTAGCGGATAAATGCCCTTCCTTTTCCCAGAGATGTTCGGAGCTGGAAAAAGCAGATGACGTTGAAAAGAAGAGCTGTTAGCCTAACTCCAGGTGTAGACGTGGCCTCACGTCACCCCAGAGGGTGAAGCCTGCAGCAGGCAGACTTCTTGCAGGCCCCCATCTGAGAATAACCGGTAGACTCCAGTAAACGTGTCAAGGGAGACCTGTTCACGAGAAGCTTTGAAACATCTGTGGGTGCTCCAGGGAATGTCATTCCCCCTCCCCTGCTTCGTCAGAAGCTCTGGGCTTAGAGTCACGTGTGAAACTGTTTGATTTCATTTGGAATATTTAGAATAAAGCTAGGCAGGTCAAATGAAATGCTCCTCGCGTCAGAAGTGAACTTGAGCAAGAGATGGTCTCAGTTTGGCTAATGTCTGGGCTTGTTTTTGAGGTGCTGGGAGAAGAGGATCAGGGGAAGGGGCCACGGGGCTTGGCTGAAGCCCCAGTGGGAGGGGCAGGAGAGGAGGGCAAGGGCAGGGATGCGTCAGGGGCACTTTTAAGAAGTTCTGATGGATGTATGACGGCCTTCTCGGTGTTCTCCTGAAACCCTCAGTAAAATCTGTATGTGTCAATGCTTTCCTGGTTGGATTTGCTTAAGACATGCCAGCTCACTGCACTTAGTCAGAAGGTACCCAGGAGGAGAGAGAGAGCAGAGGTGTCTCTAGGTGGCCTGGACATACCGGTGTAAAGAACAAATGGGTGTGGCTCTGTTTCAGGAAGTCTGAGGTGGGCAACACAGGAGGGTCCAGGTGCAGGCCTGCCATTGAAACCTCACCCCACAGTGCCAAAACGTGGCTTCTGAAGAGGCTTCTGGAAGGCTCTTGGGAGGGAAGTGGGGTGTGCTGGCCAGAGACTCTGCCAGCGATGGGCACACACAGCCAGTGTGCCAAACAGGACTCATTCCCAATGGTTCAGCTCCAGAAGTTCAAGATAAGTGGGCAGGAATTCAAAACCTCTCAACCTACCAGTTCTGTCAGGCTCGGGGTGTGGGTCGGAGAAGTAAAGACCCATATACCCTCCTCGCCTCTTCAAAGGTTAGAAACATTTAACTTCGTGGAAGGGGACCGGGGACAGATGGTCCTAACGCCCCATACTATCGAGAAACCAATCATGGCACTGGACTGGGACAGGAAATGTGTGGTATAGCCTCAAGCACTGACATATTAATGAAGGTGTAAACATCCCGGTCTACAGCACCTTTTACCTCAGAACTGTAGGTCTCCTTACTGCTGACTCAAGGAAATGATACGCAGTATGAAGTCACTTTAAAAAATAAAAAGGTGTGAAATGTCATGAAGTAAAGGGGCTGTAAGCTGGGTCTCCGTGTGTGCTGAGTCCAGGGCATGGTCAGGACACCTAGAAGTGAAGGTGGGTGGCAGCCTGCCATGCTGGCTTTAGAAAAGCCATCATGGCATGTCTGCAGAGAGCCGGTCAGGACAGACGCCCTGGGGAGAATCGTGAGGACAGCCCCACGTCCAAGTCCTTTTTCCACCGATGAGCGAGGGCGAATGGAGTGTTCAGTGGTGACGCCCAGCAAACTCAGGGTAGCCCGGAACAGCGGAGCAAGGCACCGTGAAGCCAAGTGTGTGGGTCAGACAGCCACGTCCACACACAGGCCCTGCAGAACTTAATGAGACCCTCACACAACAGCGCATGTCCATGAGCTCCCCAGGGATGGGCTTGTCCTTAATAGCAAAATGGCCACTGTAACAGCATTTAGAACATTAAGACCCTTTCGGTGCCAAACATTTGAGGCTGGGTTTTTAATCAGCCTTATTAACCAAATTGATTTGATATATATATATATACATATACATGGAGCTATTTATTTTAAGAGGCACCTCGAAACATCCCCTGGGGGAGGGGATCAATGGTTCCTTTGTACCGCAAGTGAAAATACTGCCCAGCTTTTTATTTTTTATGTTGTGAGATCCCGGGTCCACGTTCATGGCCTAATTTTTAGGTCATGTTTTTAGCATCTGGCCCAAACTCATCTACCTGTACTCTACCAAGAAGCTACCCAACAGCAGTGAAGGGCAGGAAGTCTGCAAGGGTGCACAAGAGTGGATTCTGCTTTCAGCCAGATCACTGTGCTGACAGCCCGATGCCAAGCTGCACCCTGGTTCGGACCCTGTCCATCTCGGGGAAAGTCGCACAGCTCGGGCTAGGCTTATTCTGAACTTCTGGAAGTGGCTGATTATATAGCCTTAGGCTATTTTAGCCCAAAAGGCTGCCCCCCAGCCCATGAGGGCCTGAGGGGCTCAGCAAGGCTTCTTATCCATTCACTTTTACCTTCTGGCTTGGCGGCCTGGACAACACTTGATTGTTACAGTTAGCCCGAGTACCCAGCAGCCCTGTGGCCCAGTGCCCTTCCAAGTCATTCCACCCAAGGGCGCCCAGGAGAGCAGAGCCTTGCACAGGGATGAGACAACTGGAGCCCGTGGGAAGCAGAGCCCACACAGCCGCCAGGAACCAGCAATGTCTGTGCAAGCAGGGAGTGCTTTTTGCTTTAAGAAGTCAGTTTCCCTGGCCTCGGATTGTCTAGAGGTCTGTGCCTTATGCGAAAAGGAGATTTAAGCATTTTGTAGCCCTGGGCCCGGGGGACTAAGCTAAGCTTATTTCCAGACTTCAGCTGTCTGAAGCCGTAAAGTCAAAGGTCTTTGCTGCTCTGAGGAGTGGAAGACAGGACAGTGATGCTAAGAACTTCTTCCAGACCTTTGGAGAGGAGATGAGACCCCTCTCCAGGTGTGTGAGGCATCAAAACGCTCTATGTCGGGGACCCGGTGGTCCCGCCAAGCAAATTCTCACAAGACCGTGGCGCTGCATGGATATTAAAGAAATCCAATAGACTCTTCACGGCCAAGGTCTTTCCTCATTTTCTCAGATGTCAGAGACTGGAAAATGCTCGGCCCTCACTGTCTGTGTACCTAACGCCGTCATCCTCTAGAAGCAGCAGCCCGTCTGGCTCCAGATGGCAGGGAGCGGGAGAGATAGAGCACCTGACTCTGCAGCCTTTGGGGTAGGCCGGCCAAGGAGCACGGCTGCTGGCTTTAAAGTGACTCCAAACATACTGACAAGATGCTGGGAAGAGAGACGAAATGGAGAAACCCTACAGGCCTCCTGCCCAAAATCTAGGGGTTTACTCACTCCTGAGTGTGCACCCTTTTTCACTCCCAGAGGGACTACGCTGAAGGTGGGGGGCGGGGGAGGGAGGGCAAGCAAGGGAGGGAAGGAAGGAGGGAAAGAGAGAGAGAAAGAGAGAAAAGAGAGAAAGGAGAGGGGGGAGAATGTGTTGTTCTGGAGTTTTCTAAAACAGCAACGCGCTGGCTGGCTGCTCGAGCGACACAGAACTGAATGTGGGAAGCTGCTTAGCATGACCGGCATTTTAAGAAACGTCCCTTGAGGTCTCACATCACTCTCTTCATTATCAGTACAAACTTCCTGAACAAATTATAGGGAAAGCACCTTGTAAACTCTTAAGAATTCTATCTAAGGAACTAATTCTTTCGAAAAGGCGGAGGCGGTCCTGCGCTGTACGCCCTTGATGGGCCCCCAAAATAGCCTCAGTGTGAGCAGCCCACTCTGAGACCGCGCGTGCTCGTGGTCTGAAGGACAGAGTCAGGACCAAGCCATCCCTTGCTTGGTGAGCGCTCACTTGGGTGGCTTCCCCGAGCGAGCCCTGCACTGAGTGTGCCCGGATTTCCTTACTTCCTCACCCGCTGTCCACCCCCACCTCCTCACGGAGCTGCCTGCAGCGCAGGTCTGGGCAAGAGATGCTAAGGCAGACAGAGGAAGATGCGAGGACCTTGGCCACTCTGCTTACCTCCGGAATCGACTTGACGAATCGGATCCCGTCATTGGCTCCTTTCACCTTGGCCAGGCAGGCACAGAAGTAATCCCAGTAGTCCTTCCTGTTGCCCAGGAGGGTAGCCTTCTCCTTCTGATCAAACTGTGGAGACAGAGGGACAGAGAGAGGAGGGCCAGATGCGTGGCTGATCATCCCACCATTTAAATGATCAACAACAGCAACAGCTTCTTAGTCACCCTGTCCTGGATGAGGCCCTTTACAGGCACCATTTTTGTTGACTGGCAAAAGAGGGGTGGTATTTCAACCCCCAACTTACAGATGAGGAGACTGAGGCTGGGAAACGTTAAGCAGCCGGCCCAGGGTCCCACAGCTAGTGGCATTCAGGAGTAGCAGCCCCCCCAGAAAGACTTTCCCTTGAAGGGGCCTCTGTGCATAGATCTGGGTGGAAGACCACCAAAGGGGCTGTTCACACACAATGAGGACATTTGAGAAAAAGTCTCGAGGGCAACATGAGGACTGTCAACTTTATCTCAACTTAGGGAAATGAGTTCAAGACATCTTACCCTGGCAATTTAAGTTTCAACACTGTTTCAATATATATGTGATAAATCCAAATTAATGCCAGCTGTCAGTCGTTTCAAATCCAAAACCAAAATGGGCTGACTGAAAAGAAAAAAGATCATGCCCCAGTGGAAGTTAGAAGCAGCTGAAAAGGGACTGAGAGGTGAGTCTCTCAACACGTTGGGGCATTGCCTCCAGCAGGCGCCCATTCCCTAGCTGGGCTTTGCTGGGATGTGACATTGCACACTTTGGTGTTCAAAAGGATAAAGGTGTGTCTTTCTATAACATAACATTTTATGGTGTTTTTTTTTTTCTGGTTATGGAAGTTAAGATACATACATTGTTAGAAAAATCTGGATAAAACTAGAAAAGCAAAAAAAAATCAAAATGCCCAACACCCCCTCCCTAAGATTACTTCTGTTAACATTTTGGTCCATTTCCTTCCTGCCTCCTGTGATTGCCTCTATTTTTCCGCAACTGCAGAGCTCTCTAGATCCGTGCTTCTTTAAGCAAGCAGACATCAGCATTACACTGTGAGCATGTTCAGACAAAACTTCCTGGGCTGACCTCAGAGATCCTGATTTAGCAGGTCAGGTGGGCACAGAGAATACATTTCTCACCTGCTCCCCAGTAATGCTGATGCTGCTGGTCTGTGGACCCCACCATTCTGAGCAGCAAGGCTCCAAAATGGGAGCTTCTAGATAATCTTCAGAGAGTCCACACACTCCTAGAGAGTGGGTGACTGGGTGTGTACACACAACAGGCATGTCTGTTTGGGGAGAGATCCCACAGCTTTCACCAGACTCTCAAAGGGGGATGCGACTGCCCCAAAGTTAAGATCTCTGCTAGCCAATGACCTTGTTGTGACCTGCCTTAAGATGATCTAAATCTCTAAAGAATGTTCTTGATGCCTACAATCATCCTAAGGGGCAACATTCCGATTCTCCAGAGGCTCACACTTGGGAGGCTCAAGCTCCAAGCGACCCGGGGCTGCTCCGACCTTCAGTCTAACCAGGAAGGCTTACTGGCTCCCCAGAGCTGTCTGAACCACATCCTGAGTGCTGATGAGTCACCCGAGCGGGAAAAAGAGAACAGAGCAGAAATCAACGCGGTACAGGAGTCACTTACTTGGAGGAGATACTCAAGTTTATAAGAAAACTTATGCAGGCTGGTGCTGTCATCCGTAATGGGCTCCCCAGCTTCCTTAAATTCTCTGCTTAGCTCTGTCACAGCATCTTTAAGACAACAAATGGGAACACGTAATGGCCTGAGAGAGAGAAGCAGAATAACCCTGGGAAGCACAGGGAGTAAGTAGTCAGTGATGGCGGAGCACCTGGGAAGCAGAAAGTGGGATGTAACCCTAGAAGGAGGGAATGCTGAGTCTGAAGGCACTCAGGGATCCAGAGAGCCCACAAGTACTCTACCACCACTCCCTGACTGGGCACATTTCTTGGTCCTCCCTGTAGGCCTTGTAATATGCATGCAGGATTTGGTCCATGAAGGTTTGCTACGTGCATGAATCACCCAGCAGGCCCCTCATACTGACTTCTGAAAAGCTTTATCCTTCCTTCTGGCCCTGTGTCTTGCTGTTCCTCACTATAACCCTACCTGCTCAGTACAGGCTAAGTCCCGGCTTCAAGAAGACCCAGAATGTGCAAATAAGAGTCATGAGAACAACCCCAAGAATGACAACAATGACATCTGCTTCTGTGAGCTGAGTGCCCACCAGGGGCCAGGCCTTTGCCATGTCTTTCTCATTTAATACAGCACGGCGAGGCAGGCATGGTTTTATTTCCACAAATCCAACAAGCAACTGGTTTTAAGAGGATTCCAATTTCAGAACGGTTAAAATGTGGGGGGAAGAAAAGTACAAGTGGAGAAGGATGAAGGCTGATAGCATCATCCGTGTTTGGCAGATAAGGAACTCCGGGAGAGGTCAGAGCACTTGGCCAGAGACCACGGGTTGCAAACGGCAGAGCTGGAATGAGAAGCCTGGTTTCTCCAGGGCTTTCTGACTCTGGAGCCTGCCTCTCCACTTCTAAGACAGCCGACCTCCCTGTGCAGAAAAGAGGGAAAACCACCTTTATTCTCACGTGCAGCCTCTGCTGTGGCACAGAGGGACGGCGAGGAGCTGGGTTGGGTGAAGATACTGGAAAGCGTGCTTACGGTCGAGATGGTTGGGGCACGTTGCACAAAACCATCTTGCTCTGTGATGGCTCGTAAGGAAGAGGCACCCGCAGCCCCTGCTCTCTAGAACCATGGCTGGAAAGCAGACCTGCCCGGCACCGAAGCTGAGCCTGAGCTGCTAAAATTTTATCGACACTGACCCCTCGGGCAGAGGTCAGCAAATGGCGAAGATAGCTCTTGGGACGGATTCTTATACCAAGTGACTGCTACCCAGTGGCACTGGCATCCTCTAGAAGTGTTTGCTGTGGCTGGTATCGAGAGCTGGGGGGGGGGGGCAGGGACCAGGAAAGACGCATAGCCTTCCTCGCCCACCCTCAGGCGGGGTTTAACGCTCACAACCTGATCTGGGAGCTCCTGAAATTCTGAAAGAAGGAGCCTTGCATATGGAATAGGAAGTGTTCAGCTCTAATCTCTGCTAATCCAAACGCATTACTTACGAATACTCTTAGTTTTCTGTGAATGATACTTTTGCCTCTGCCAACAATCTTGAGAAGTGGGTGTCATCATCAAGCTGATCTAGCACGTGAAAGAAGAGGACCTTGGAAAGGTTACGGGACTTGTCCAACATCTTCCAGGGTGAAAAGGTGGAGCCAGGAGCGGACCCCAAGGCCCTCGTCACTGCTGTCACCAGGAGGATGAGTGGGCTGCCCTGCAGAGGCATGAAGGCTATGTGCTGCCCAAGGACACCTCAGTTAGGGATGCACCATTCCCCTGCTCCATGCCAGAGATTTCTTGTGTGCCGATGAGGACAGTTACCAACAGATGCAAGGGAAGGGTCTTGAGAAAGCAGTGTGTCAAAGCACTTGGCGGGCTGGACTGAGGGACATTGAGACGGCCTTGGGATGTCGGGGACGACCAGACCAGCCAGGATGTGGGGTAAAAAGGGCACCTGAACAATGCCAATGCTTGTCTCCCTCCCTGGATCAGGAGCGCTAGCAGAGGGGTCCTGTCTTCCTCCCAGTAAAGACATCTGGGTCCCAAAGTCGTCCCAGACAACCAGAGACTGACACGCAGAAAAGAGGGCCTACTTTGTGGAGAGACTTCTCAAGGCCAGCGGTGAACTCAGATTTGCAGAGACTGTCATTTTACTTTCTCTGCTTCTCTGTGTGTGTGTGTGTGTGTGTGTGTGCACATGTGGGTAGGCTTAAGAAAAAAACCCAGCTAATATTTTAGCTGGAAGTAGGCTGGTGTGGTTGAGTGTAGACTCTGGCACCTGGTGTGTGTGCAAACCCAGACTCTGCCTGACTGGATGTGACCTTAGGCAAGTCACTTAACCTCTCTGTGCCTGTCTCTGCATCTGCAGAATCGGGGTAATGGCTCCTACCTCACAGACCAAATGTGAGGACTCCATGAGTCATTATCCATAAGGCATGTGTAGGACAGTGCCTGGTACATGTGAAATGTCATGTGATTATTAGCTATTCAAGGCCCCAAATGCTACATAAATGGGCAGAGAAGCCTGGGGGGAGTGATTTTTTATCTTAGCGCCTTTTGACCTGCAGAATGAGAAGCGTACAGTGGCCGCCACTTGCCCAGTGGCCCTGGGTGTGACAGACTGCAGTTGGTCATCACTGGGCCTGAGCAGGTAGGAACCTGGACCTTCAGTCTGTCAGGAGAGCATCACTGTAATCCCTGCAACACACAGGAAGCGGTCAGCTTCAGACCGTGTGGTAGCCAATGCACTAGCTGGTGATTTGCAGGGGGGGTGGGAAACTTGCCAGAATTCTGAGCCCTGGGATATCACCTAGAAGGGTGAACTCGGGCCCTGGACTCTCCTCCTGATTCTACTCCACTTCCCGTGTACCTCCCCTCCCCTGCCCTTCCCCAGGGAGATCAGAGTTACGAGTCTCAGTGGGTTTGCTGAGCTCAGGCAAGTCTGGGAGGCAGCAGGCCCAGAACTACAGTGCGTCATAGGAGATAGGCTGTCCGCCTGCCAGGACTAAGGAGGAGAGCAAAACAAGAAAGACGGGTGCCTGGTCATCCTGCTCAAAGGGAAGGAGAACATCCTCCCCAAGTGAGCCAACTCCACTAGAGCCCAAAGGCTCAAGATTCAGCCAAAGACTTAACAGGTGGCTTGAAAACACACATACACACACACACTTAACTGAAAGCAGAGCCAGACCCAGAAAAGGGTAACGGATTTTGTTCACAAACTGACTTCACAGTACCCTCAGCGGAGAGCCAGGCCAGCTCTCCCAGCCTGACCTGGGGTGGACACCCGGGCCCCAAACACTTCCACACGCCGTGTCCCCACGGCTCCCATTACTCCCCGCGTGATAAGCACGAGAGAGTGACAGCAGGAGCACAGCCCCAGCTCCCCGCCCCCCAGCCGAGCCCCACGTGCCTCCCCCTGCCCAACCAACGCACCTTGCAAATCACGGATGATTCTCTGCAGCTGGCTCTCTGCCATGGGGGATGCCATGGCGACTGGCTGCAGGCCGCCTCTCTGGGCTGTGCACCTCTTGCCTGGGTCCGGTCAGCACAGATCAGACTCCATGGCAGCACCTGCACAAGGGGAGAGGGAGGCCGTGGAGGAAGCAGTCACGGACGCCCCGTGAAGACAGCGGGAGAGGAGTGCTGCCCTGGGCACAACATCGCCCCATCTGGGCATCTTCCCTCAATGGGCAGGGCTGGACCTTCCGCAGGGGCCTTGCTCGGTGGGCATTTCTCTGGCTGGCTTCTGACGCGCCTATATTTAGACACAATGACCTGGGCTGGGGCTTAAAAAGCAGCAAGCTCAACGGAACAGCATGACCCATTCCTTCTGAGCCTCCCTCCTCTTCTACCCTCTTGGGCAGGATGGCTTCACTCTCCTTCTACCTTTAGAAACGCCTCCCGGGGGCTCCCCTCACCCCCGTTCACCAAGGCCAGAACCAGCCCAGCCCAACCGACAGAGGGCCCGCCGAGCCGGCGGACGCTGGCCACCACCAGACCCCTGTCCCCCCCACGCCTGGCCCCATGCCCTCCCCCGGCTTGCTTCCTCCGAGGAGCAGTCAGTAACCTCCAGCCGGGTGGCGGGGGAGGCGGGAGGCTGAGGACCCTTGGGGCTTCGGGATCAAGGAAAGCCAGCCTTGCCTGGTGGGGGAAGCAGCTCCCTCGTAGGGGCTCAGCAGCTCCAGCTGCCCAAAGTCCAGCTCAGCCTGGCTGTGCAGACACCGCCTGGCCTGCACTGGGGGCCGGCGCAGCCCTCAGGTCCAGTCTAGGGACACGTCTCTATTTTAAGCTTGGTTACGGTCCTCTTGTAGCTGGTGAGTCCTGAGTTACCGGCCCGGCTCGGGCAGCTGCTGAAGTGATCTAAGGACACAGTAGTGGCTGAAGACCAATGGAGGTGAGGAGACATGAGTGGCACTGGGAAGAAGTCTGCATATGCACTGGGACGCTCTTGTGTCCCTCCTTTAGAACCTCCAATTCTTTCCTCAGATGTCCACTGCGAGGTTGCGCAATGCTTGCTGGCAAAAGCCGACAGGAAGACTAAGGTGGCCGTTGGGGGGCCACCACGAAATGAGGGCTTACTGTGTGCTGGGTGCTGGGCCCTGTTAGGTGCTTGACACATGTGATCATTTTAATCTCACAATCATCCTAGTGTGGTAGGTAAAGTGCAAAGGAGAACCTGCTGTTCTAGAAGTCCCATGACTTGTCTAAGGCCATGGGCCAGGAAGGAGTAGAATCGTGGTTTGAACCCTGGTCAGTCTGATTCAAACCCTGTGGATCTTGTAGCTGATATAGATCCGCCACTATTGCAAATGACCAACCACTTCCCCTGGCTTCTAGGAACCGCCCCCTCCAGCGTCTCCCAAATAATGTGCCGCCACCCCGAGTGTTTCTAACATGTGCTGGCCCTCACTTTCTCACAGCCATATCACCCTTCCTGCTCCAAGAGTCCACAGGAGAGAAGACTCTGGGATAGAAATGGTCCCAGGTGTCAAGTTCCTCCAAATATTTACATAAGCATTCCAGCGTGGGCCAGAAGTGGGAAGGGCCTGTCACTGGGCAGATATGCCAAGGCCTATTTTTAACTAACAAAACCAGCACAGCAATGACTCGGTGCGAACAAGGCCCAAAGAGGGCTCCTCTGGCTTAGGGGGAATGACAGGCACACGCCGATACCACCCTCCCAGTAATTCCTGACATGGAGTCCAAGAGATGCAGGGGATCCACAGAGAGCCTTCCAAAGGCCCCTCACAAGGGACAGCACCCTGCCCATCACAGGTACCAAACCGAGGGTGGGAGTGGTTTTCGAGAAGCCAGCCGGCCCATCCCTGGGCATCTCTCCAGGTCACCTAAGCACAGAGCCTAAGCAGGGACCAGCCAGGGCCCTACAGAGACATCTGCAGGGGCTCTGCGGCCCCGGAGGACACTCTGCCCCTTCCGGAGAGGTAGAGGGTCCTCGCTGTCAATGCACAGCTGCCCCAGAACCACACTGTCAAGCGCCTACTATGTGCCGGCTGGGGACACAGAGGCACGCAAGGCACCGTCCGGCCCTGGAGGAGCTGAGCTGTGCGCCAAGGAGAAAGACAGAAAAATATCCAGATATCTGGACACGGCAGGAGAGGTCCATACAGAGATATGAATACAAAGTGATGGGTACTCAGCCACGAAAAGGGCTGAGCCGCGGATACATGCAAGAAATGCTTTCTGCAGAGTGAAAACAGCCAGCCTGAAAGGCTATATACTTGATGATTCCATTTGCAGGCTATTCTTGCAAAGGCAAGACGTGGGAAGAGAGATCCCCTGGGTAGTTGCCAGGGCCTGGGGGTGAAGGGGAGGGCTTGACTCTGAGAGTCTCCAGAAATTGGGAGAGGCAGTTCCATTCTGTGCCTTGCTTATGGTGGTGGTTACGTGACCGTATGTGTTTGACAAACATGTAATTGTCAAAACTCACAGATCGTGAACTGGGCCTCAACAAAAAAGGCAGCCCTGTGATGAATTCGGAAAGATGCCATGGGACCTAAGGAAGGGAAAATTAATGCTGCCTGGGGGAAGGAGAGGGTGAGAGACGGTGGCAACGGAGCTGGGCCAGGCCTGCAAAGTGAGGGTGAAGTCTCTGAAGAGACCCAAGGAGGAAAGGGCACCAGGTTGGGGGGGCAGGGAGTAAGCCCAGAGAAGCTTCTCTCCCCGACTTCTCTCATTTCACTGCGGTCAGCGGAGGGCCTTGTCGTTCCTGGGAGAAATAAACTGAGACGAAGACGACCCATACCCCCCAAGTCCTCAAGAGCAGCCCCCCACCGCCGGGCCGGGTGCACGCTTCAGACTAGGGTGAGATCCGCACAGGTGGACGAGGGCAGAGAGCGACCCCAGCAACAGGTTCTGAGTTGCTTCACCCGGGCTCCGGCCGGGCCCATGCACCAATGGTGGAAACCAGTCCTCTCTGAGGCCTGGCCAGTTGGAAAATGAGGTCTGCAGACCAAAGCGGCGTCCTAGCATGACAGGCCTCAACAGGCAGAAACGGGCTCGAGACTTGCTGGCCCCTCTAGGGAAGTTGTGGCCACACATGCGCGGGAGGCCTCCTCCGCCCCAACCTCAGAGCGCGCTCCACTGATGCCAAGTTCCCAGGTCACGGGGTGAGCTGCGCCCAGCTGCCGAGGATGCAAGCTGGTTTTCCAAAAAGCCTGAGTCACCACCACCAGGCAGGTAATGCGCCCCAGGAAACAGGCTGTTGGGGCTGCAGGTCCCGGTGGGCTTCCCCACCGAGGATGCGGGTCCCACCTCACAGGGTTTCGCGAAGTTAATCGGAGCCTCCTTGGAAGATCATGGCTACCATCGGGATGCTACTTTCCTGGGCGTGGGAAGGATGGCTCTTAGCATTTTGGCCCCCTTTTCCCTGGTCTGAGGTCATTATTAACCACTGGAAGGCACAGAACGAGGCACCTTCTCCCACACCGTGGTCCACTTCCTTGTGTCTGGAGATAAACTTGCCCTTGGGTTGAGGGATGAGAGATTTTTTTATTCACAACGCTCCTGACACCAACACTGGCTTTTTTGCACACCAATAACCAGTTCTGACACCAACTACCTGGAGCTTGGGCAGACAGACCCCACAGGTCAAGGGCTCTGTCCACAGGACTGCTCTGGCTTCACACGCCGGCCACAAGCCCCAGGCTGCTTGTCCTTCTGACCAACTGGCTATAAATTGGGGGTCCTCACGATCCCCTCCTCAAGTTCGATAATTTGTTAGAACAGCTCACAAAACTTGGAGAAACACGACTATGAGCAGTTTATTTTAGAGGATACAATTTGGGAACAGCAGCCAAGGGGAAGAGATGCAGAGCTTGGGGCGGGGAGGGGTTGGTTTGAGGTGTGTAGGGCTTCCATGCCCTCAGGGTTCCCCACCCTCCAGCACCTCAGCTGTTCACTGACCCAGAAGTTCTCAGAACCCCATCACTTAGAGGAGTTTTTATGGAGTTTTAATGGGGGCTTCATTACATTGGCACTGCTGATTAAACACTGGCCTTGGAGATTAACTCCATCTTCAGCCCCTCTCTGCTCCCAGAGGCCTGGGGTGGGGCTGAAAGGTCCAAATCTCTAATCACATGGTTGGTTCCTCCGGCAACCAGCCCCGTCCCAAAGCTATCCAGGGGCCCAGAGTCACCAGATTAGCATAAGCTCAGGTGTGGTTAAAAGAGGCTTGTTATGAATAACAAAAGACACTCCCATTACTCAGGAAATTCCTAGGGTTCCAGAAGCTCTGTGGCGGGAACTTGAGACAAACACCAAATAACTATTTCTTATTGTATCACAGAGATCACAGACTTCAGGCCTGAAGCAGCCTGATCCTGACATTGCATTAGCAAACGACTCTCATAACTCAGGAGACACTTAGAGCTTCTAACCACACCATCTTGGCTACCCACAGCTGCTTCAGCACCGGGGGAATGACTCCAGGACTCCCACACCTCCCAAGACCCCCAAAGCGCAAATCACCTCCATGAACCCAGGGTCCTTGCTGCAGGACCTATAAAAACCTCCATCGCTTGTCTCTGGCAAGCTCTTTCAAATACCAGAGAAATTCATTTCATAAAATTTCGTAACATTTATAAAAAGAACACGAATCCCCTTACCAACGACTCAGAATTATGTTTAAGCTTATCCAGCACGTCTAAAAGCATCCAATATTCTGACAGAGTGCAAAAGGGGCTACATGCATTTTTTAAAAACTCTTATTTATGACCTGGGACTATCGCCTGAGTTCCTAGTCATAGCTTCGGTATTATTTTAGAGGTAAAGAACCTTCCCCAAACTCTCCAAATTCCTCCTATACCTGCCCAGATGCCCTAACAATAGAGAGCAGTTTAGTGCCAAATTAAGATACAAAAACACCAACTGACTCATGTAAACTTATTTACACTCTGGTGCTAATGACTCAGATTCATAATGTTGCCCAGAAATCGGCTTTGGCAGGAGCAGCACAGCATCTGACTAGTCACATTAAGGAAAGGGGGCTCCGAAGGGGAGAAGGAGGTTTGGGGCGTGGAAGACAACCTTGAACCTTGCCCTGTCTTCAGAATTTGTGGTACTCGCTCCTAACCCAGCAGCTGAGAAGGGCCCTGGAGACGCCCATACAGTTGGGCTCCTCCCCCACTCCCAAACAAGGGGGAGCATACCAGTGGTGAATTCCACCCAGACCAAGAAAGAATGTGAACAAGGACGGTTCAGATCAGCCAAAGGCAGAAAGCCTTTCTGGAAGAGTCCATTGCCTTGGCCTGGTTCAGCACACCCAACAGCATCTAACTAGTTGCCACCTCTGGAGAGGGGGAGCACTTGGCTGGTACCTGCAGCTCTGAGGCCCGGTGGTCCTGCTGGCTCAGCCCTGGAGCGGTCGCTAGGCAGGCTGCCCTCAAGCAGAGCCTCAAGAGGGTGCCGAGGAGAGTGCTCAGGAGTCTGTCAGAGGCCAGCTCAGAGGCAGACATTTCAGGACACGTGAACAGAGGCTCATGAGGCGACCCAACCCCTCAGACCTAATTAAAGTGTTGATCAACTGCATGCCTGGGTCATCTTTCCCACACACTCCTTCTTGCTTGCAATCTTTCATAAAGGGAGTGGAGACTTGAGCTTTTGCCATCACTTCTTGAAACTTCTCTTGGCCTTGACCCTCCCACCAACGATTCCAGGCTTCTCGGTCACTGCCCCGGGAACACACAGAGAACTGGTTCCAGTTCCAGCCCACTGGCCCACAAAGGCAGGGGCGAGAGACCTGTGGATGGGAGGTGTTGCCTCTGGGGTCCTGGGGGCAGCTGTCTGAAAGGAGCCACACATCCATACCTGAGGTCATGCCACCGGAAAGCCCAGACAAACTATGAGTGCATATGTGGAACTCTGGGCAGTCTTCAGAACACTTGCCTGAACACTTGAGAGCGCAGCTGGAGCACCTATTTCTTCCTAGCCCCCACACAGCACAAACCCCACCCGGATGGAGAAAACTGCAGAGCTCTGGAACCATACGCTCAGGCGACTCTCCTGACCTGAGTATCAAGGGGCTCAGTCCAGCCAGGGACGAATTACGAACTGAAACTCTGATAGAATGTTCTTTAGCTACTAAACACGGCCTTGAGGAAGACCACTTTTAACCCGTATGTGTTAAGAGACTGCCAGCCGGGCAAGAAGGATTTGCTGGGCACCACTAGTAAGATGCAGGCCTGACCCAGGAGCTGGGGCTACAGCCGTGAGCAAGGCTGGCTTTCAAGGAACCCATGCTCCAGAGGGGAGGACAGCATATACCCCCAGTAAGCTTAGAGACAAATAAGAGGTCACTTAAGGCCTCAGAAGGGCTTTGATGAAAAGCAGGTGAGCACAGAAGGCAACCAGACTCTACTCTGCTCATGATTCTAAGCCCCCACTGCCTTCCTTCCACGTTTGTGGTCATTTGCCAGTATGGTATTTCTCGTTTAACCTGTTCTTCCCACCTGTCTGTAAGCTCCATTGCCACGCACCATTTCCCCAGCACCTAGCACAGTTCTTTCTGATCCGTGGAGAGCCCGTGATAAATTACTTGTTGAAGGAATGAATCAGTCAGACAAAACCAACCCCAAGACTCTTGCTCCACAAACCAAACTAAATTTTAGGCTTAGAAATGTACCAACATGTAAATAATGCTAATCATCCTTCCATGGTAGGAAACATGGGTAAATTTTAAAAAAATTCGATTTCTCCGATTATTCATTTTTCCTTTACTGGACACAAATTACTCTTATGTTGACTAAAATAATGCATTAAAAAAAATCACATTGTAATTACAGATGTTATACCGTCATTGTGGAAATACTACGGAATTATTATCCCATGAAGGAATGGAATAATGCAACTTAGGGACTGGATGGATTAAGCGTGTCTACAGGCAAAAGTGTGCCCACAGCTCCGGCCTGAGACAGCCTTACCCAGAAGCCCCCTTCACCCTATCCGGACAAGGCTAACCAAGGCCGCTCTGGCCACCTCCCCCACTCACCCAACCCTCCCAAAGCCCTTCCCTGTCTGCATCCCTGGGACTTTGGATCTGGAACATCAACCAGGAACACTCGCAGGGTGGGGAGGTATTGATGGGTCTGAGCTCCGCTGTGCTCCTTGGGTGACAAGAGCAGCAACCGGGTGCAGAGAGAGCAGGGGGTGGGGCTAAGCTGGCAGACAGGAAGGGCGAGCAAGACGCAGGATGGCTCTGAAGCTGGAGTTTGGCAATGGGCAAGAAAACTGTCCTCTCTTTTACCAACTGTAGCTGAGGCTTGCCAATTTGCACCCTATTCAGATTTTGGAATCCAACTAGTCATGTGAAATTTCCATTCCCTAGCATGCAATGGGGAATGCAATAAAGATCGTGCCATGATTGGGTGAGACTGCTATATTTAGCTCCCCAAACTCTTTTCAAGGCAATTTAAGCAAATCTGTCTATCTTGGGGAAGTTGTTTGACCTTTTTTCCCTGTGTTTTTGTTTTGGTTTCTCCCCCATGTGCAATGTGGGGAGGTTACTCTTTATCTTCCTTAAGGAAGAGGCGGGGAAGGAGAGGAGCAGATATTCCCAGTGGCTAACTTTGGCAGAGGCTTCTAAGTGCCCCCTCTCTGCTCTTGACCAAGGCTCCAGGAGCCGTGGAAGCAGCCCATGAGGCTACAGGTTCAGCTCGAGGAAATTCCTTCTGGCTCCTTGTGAAGCCACCACCCCTCGTTCAGCTGTCCAGCCCACCCTGGACCTCCCATGGGATGCTCCTCTTGGCCTAACCCGCCCCCCGCATACTAATGGCTTCTCGGTCACCGCCCCTGGAACACACAGAGAACTGGTTCCAGTTCCAGTTTGGATTGTTTTTGTACCTCGGGTTTTTCTTCTGGATTCCACAGGCTCCCCTAACTCGGTTTTTTGCCCCAGGCCAAAGATGCAGTACCCCAGGCTCCTGAGGTGGTCAGCCAGACCTGCCCTTGTGCCCCAGAACCAGCTGCAGGAACCAGGGCCCCAGAACCAGACCACAGAGTCCCCTCAGAACCACACTGATGTACACATCCTCATCCCTGCAAACAGGATCTGGCCAAACTAGAAACAGGCGCTTGGTGTCTTTCAAATGCCACAAAGCCCTTTGTGAACAGGGAGGACCATTGGTGGTCACAAAAACCATCAGGCTGACTGGCTCCAACATGTGGAAGAGGGGAAAACACCTCCTGTCCCAGTGAGCACGCTCTACCATCCTCATCTCGTAAAAGCCATGAACCCATGTGCTCTGAGGCTGAAGCTCATATTATGGGTCAATCCGGTGACAAACAGTATGTCTAAAAGCAGCAAAAGGCTAAAGACAGACCCATGGAAACATTTCAGTATCCACCCTACTGATTTATTTACTTGTTCAAACAGACTCTCATACCAATCAAAAGCTTTAAAAATAAAAACAAACGAACAAACAAAAACTCCAAAAAACTGGCACTGAGATCACAAGTAGAAAATATTGTTCATCTTTGGAGCAACACAGTGACATTCTGCACTAGGTGAGCAGATGTGGACAAGGCCAAACTCCACTCATCTCTGCTCACGGGTGGCATCTGGCTGGTTACAAGGCACCAGTTTAATGCTCCTGACCTGCTGTGTGTCCTGGGGCTGCTCCAGTGAATGTGACCCCAAACCCTGAGTTCCTATCAGTGATTTTCACCACGAGACCACAGCTAGGCAATATGCTTCCTCTGCCTCGTGTTTAAAGACATTCCAACCTTGAGTCACCAAAGTCGTCCTTGGAATCACCAGAAAATACAGGTTCCCCATCAGCCAAACCTCTCCCCTAGAGGAAAGAGAGGAACTGCCATTTCTCGGGTGCCCATTACGTGTTCTGGAGGCGGCAGCCCACAGCCTCGGTGACTGATACAGGCCAATGTCACCAGCTGCTCTGATCTTGTCTGTCTGGGGTGGTTCCTCTGATCACAAACATCTGTGGGGGTCATCGTCCCCTAAAAGGACCAGGCTAAAAGCATGGTTCCTGAATCCTTGCTATTGCCCCCAAACCAGTTGCAAGGAGCAAAAAACCATCCAAGGAGCAGCTAGAGGATCGACTCTAAAGCCACTACAAAAATAATCAAAGTTGAATACAAGTTGTGGACTCTAACAGGTGGGCACATGTTCACTACACTACACAGTTCTTGCAATGATTATGTGCGCCTAATAAAATACTGAAAACAACTTAAAAGCTAAATGAAGCACTACACAAAGATGAACACTTTTAATAGAAGCAGGAAACCTGTTTCCTAAAGCAAGAGCCGTTTCAGATCGTTGTAATCACAGAAGGCCATGTCCCTTCACTGAGACAATTAGCTCTGATTTCCAGGATGATCACAACGATGGCCCACAACTGGGCAGGGCATTCAGTAGTTGATGAAGAGCGGCTGTCACAGAAGGGAGGGTTGAGTGGAATCCCCTCAACACGGGCCCGCCTCGGAAGGTGGGAGCCACAGAAAGCATTAAACCTCAGCCAGAGGGCTCTTTCCCCGCACCAACACGCAGGGGAAGCCGCATTAGGCAGATGGCAAGTAAGTACAGCTTGCCACACAGACCACAGGGCTTGCAAGCGCAGGAGGGCAGTGAGCAGATTACAGCCTGATCCTCTGCCCTCAAAGAGCCCCTGACCCATTTCTCTGTGGGAAAGGAAACTGCCCGCAGTAAGGGCAGTAAGACAAGCGGAGGGGCAGAGACCGCTGCCAACACAAAGCAGTTTCTGTAAGTGCTCTATTTTTTTCTAGAGGGGGCAGCCAATGGGAGCTGTGAGGAGTGATAAGAGGCACGAGAGGACACATGTGCATTAACAGGGAGTCACGTGGTTAATGTGTCAACTGCACACGCTTTCCTTACACAAAAATAAAATAAAACCCAGCCCTCCCCCTACAACAACCCCACCCTAGGTTCTAAATAGCATGGACTCTTATCTAGCCCAAGACCCAGGCGGCCGCACCACAATCCCAAATTCACAGGTATTTCAGGAAAGACCACTGGGGGCTATCTCGAGATCCTACGAGGTAAAGAGAATGGACCAAGGCCTGAAGATGGCCCGGGATGAACAAACTGTCCCCTTATGGGTGGAAGGGCGAAATGAAAAGGTCTGGGCTGTCCCGGCCCAGCTAAGCCAGGAACTTCGCTTTTAAAGGTCAGCAGCCTCCCGGACAATGCAAGCAGAAACGCCGGGGACCTGTCTTCCTGTGCCTAAAGGATCCAAGGCTTGTTCTGAGACTCCCATATGGTGGGCTCCTTGCCGGCCCCTCGGCATCGGAGGTCCTGGAACTGGTGTTTGGGGGTCTTTCTAACTGACCTCCGGAGGCAGCCTGGGTTCCCGGTTAGTTTCAGGCCCGGCCCGAGGTGCCTCCCAGACCCGCAGGATCAGGGCAAGGTCTCGGGCGGGGTCTGGGGGAGACCTGGGATGGGCGGGGACGGTGAGGGCAACAGGTGAGAAGCCGCGCCGGGAGGGAAGTTCTCAGCTCCAGGGCCGACAGCGGCCCAGGCTCCCCCAAGGTCCGGCCGGCCCCCCGCGGCACTTACTCGCTCTTGGGTCCACCGCTGGGCAGAAGCGAAACTTTCTGGGGCCCAGCGGAAGAGTGCGGTAGCGCGGCGTGGCCCGCCATGATACGTAGAGCCGCCGCAGGCGGGCGCGGACTACAACTCCCGTCATGCTCCGCAGGGGCCGATGCCTACAAGTCCCGTCGGACCCCACAGCACCGGGGTTCCGATTACGACTCCCGGTTCGCTCCCTGCATCTCCCACTGGCGCCGCGGTGCCACCGGCCCTAGCTTAAGTCTTGCAGTCGCCGCGGACTCGTGTGTCCACAGATCATCTCTGTGGCACCTTGAAAGCAGCGTTGTCCCCGTGCGGCTTTTGAGAACTTGAAACGCGGCTAGTTCGAGTTGAATCGTACATGGGCTGTTAAGTGCAAAATACACCTGACTTCCAAAGACTTCGTATGAAAAACATAATATGAAATAGCTAATTTACTACTTTTATACGGATTACATGTTGAAACGATAATATTTTTGATACGTTGCGTAGGCTAAATGGAAAGCACTATGTATTGCTGGGCTTCCCATCTTTTGATCCCCTCACTCAACCCAGGGACCTACTGGAATTCAGTGCTCAAAAAGTAAACGTTAATGAATAAACTACCATCCCTGACTTCTGCCCCACTCTCGGACCGATTTCTATTTATAAGTTCTTTCTGTATTTATAAGTTGCAAGGTATTCTGAGGATGGACTCAAGAGAACAAAACCTGTTTATTCATGACGTCTGCTATGGACGCAAGACAGAAGAGCAACCGGACTCGGGGTACTTCAGCCTGTGACTGAAGCCTGGGCTCTTGTCATTCCTTAGCTCTGGCTGCACCATCCTTTACTGTCTGCCCTTGTTCCCACCATTCAATCTAGAAATAGCTTTCAATCTCACAGGATTTAGCTAGCAGTGTCCAGTCAGGCACCATGGCCCCAACATTGCCTGGGTGGGATCATACAGGAAAGGAAATAGATTTCCTAGTTAAGGTTAGGCTATGGCATGTCATTAGTGCTCTTTTATAAATTAATTAGGTATAGATCAGTCAGTGGTTAGATGGATGGACTAGCCAATTTGTGAGGGTGGCAGGGAAGTGACTTCCATTCTTCCTGTTAAAAACAATGAAAGGAAGAGGAAAGAGGGGGAGGATGGCAAAGGGAAAGTCATTGTTCCAACCACAGTCTGAAGGGTTTTGTGGCATATTATGGATGGGAGAGATTTTAATGTCGGATTTTAGTGCCATTTTCTCGGGACTATGACCTCACAGCCTCAGGACTGTGACTCTGCGTGACTGGGGCTGTGACCCCACATGTTCAGAGCCGTGGCGCCAGTGAATAGGTCATGACCCCACATGCCAGAGGACTTGACCCCATGTCCCTGGGGTCGTGACCCCACGTGCTTGAGGCCATGTCCCCACTTGATCAGGACTGTGAGCTCACATCCTCAGGGCGGTGACACCTCATGTTCAGGTCCATGACCCCATGTCCTCCGAGTAGTGACCCCTTGTGCCAGGGCCTGTGACCCCACATCCTTGGAGCTATGACCCATTGCCTCAGGCAGTGACCCCACGTGATTGGGGCTATGAATGTTGGAATGTGACCCCTCTGAGCCCTGATGCCCTCCTTGGCCTAAGCGGGAAACAGAAACCTCACAAGGTGGTTATGAGATGTAAAAATGTCTGGGCCCGGCACAGAGCCGATCTCAGTAAAAGTCTGTTTCCAGTCTCCTGTGGGTGTCTTCAGTCAGATGCAATCTTCTGTGTGGGCAGGTAGACACTGAAGCCTCACGAGGGGCTCTGAGATGCACGAGAATTCCCTGCATACCCCCTGAGTTTGGTGCCCTATATTAGCCGGCTCATGCTGCCGTAACGAAGTCCCACAGTCTAGGTGGCTTAAACAGGTCTCCAGGGCAGAAGTCTATGATCAGGGTGTCTGCAGGGTTGACTCCTTCTGAGGCCGTGAGGGGGAACCTGTTCCATGCCTCTCCTAACTTCTGGTGGTTGCTGGCAATCTTTGGTGTTCTCAGCTTATGATAGTATAACTCCAGTCTTCACATGGCATTCTCCCTTTGTCCCAGTCTGTGTCCAAATTTCCTCTTTTTATAGGGACACCAGTCTTATTGGATTATGGGCCTGCCCTCACCTATATGACCTCATTTTACATAAGTACGTATGCAGTAACCATCTTTACAGAGAAGGTCACATTCAGAGGTACTGAGAATTAGGACTTAAACATAAGAATTTGGTGGGGAGTAGGAGAGGGACACAGTTCTACCCATACATGCCAGAGCTATAGGTTTATATCCCCTGAAGAACCTCATGAAAATGCAACTCATGAAATTATAAACCCATACACTTCATTTTTTTAATCACAGGGAGGGATCTTAGAGATAACTGAGTTTAAACCTCTCCAGTTACGTTGAGTGAATAAGGAGGGGAAGTAGTTTGCTAAAGATCCAGCCAGAAAGGTGAATGTGACTTCCTATAAAGACCGATATTTGTGGGTTTCCTCTAATTTTTAAATAAACAGAAGATGCTTTGAAAAATTAGTAATGTTCAGTGTTGTTTTTTTTTAAGCTCACATTATCCTTACTATTGGAAAAAATCAGAGGCAGATTGTTGAACCAATTGTAACCGAAGTGAGGGGAAAGATACAGGTGGGTACTTCTTCCCCAAACTCCCGTAGTTCATTGCAAAGTGCTTTGAAATGGTTTTAATGACACGTTTAAGGTGTTTAAGGTGACGTATTCAAGGTGGGCATTCCCAATTGCGTGGACAATCGAGCCATGTAATTTTCTCTGAGTAAGAAGGTTCACCCAAGTCATCTGGAAAGAGGGCCAGCAATTCCCTGGGACTAGCGTAATCCTATGGAAATCTTTCCCCAAATAGGAATGACCAGAGGCTGGCCAACTTGAGAATGGGGCTAATTGGTCTTTGCGATCTTACACTCCACCCCCCCCAACAAAGGCTTCCCGCTGCCTTCACAAAGAGTGGGCCTCCACGTGTGGCCAGGAACATTCTGGAGGTCTACCTACATACCCCCCTCTCACCTCCTGGCCCCATCTCTAATCCTTGCAACTATCCAGTTCTCCATGCCCATCCACTGTCCATATCCTCTCTCTAACCATAAGTGATGCTCAAGTCTGATTTTCTGATATGGTCAAAGTCAAGGAACCAAGCTGCCATTGCCCTTCGGTCCCACACTTTCTTTTGTGGAGGGGCTAGGGGTGTGGAAGAGGAGGTTACAGCCACCTTACACCTAAAAGCTGGGCTGGCCCCAAGGTAGAGAGGGGAGTTCAGGATAATCCTTGTTCCCCTTCCCAAACTTCCCCCAAACCTGCAAAGTATCTCCCACCAAGTTTTCAGGATACCCCAAATTCCCAGCATGAAGGGTATCATTCCTTCTGATTGGAAGGCTGATTGCTGAAAAGTCCTTATTCTGACAGAATGGGTCATGAAATAGGAAAAAACCTTGGACTCGGAGACAGCCAACTTAGGCCAGGGGAGAGATGAGCCATGGAGCACTCAAGACACACTTGGCCTCCTGGACGATTTTGCCTAAGGCCTAAAAAGAGCCAATTTCCCACCATCCAGAGCCACACAAGGCTTGTTCCACACTTTTATCTCCAATCCTCCTCCTGTGTTCCTCCCTCCACCCTAAATCCTAACCCAGATCCTCTATAAGCAGAGAAATTGTAGGAGTCTTATATAATGACCTTGGGTAGAAATGAGGGGAACACAGCCAGAGGTGTGTCCGTACGTGCTAATCTTTTATTTGCGCATATGATACAAGGATGCTTTCTGTCTTTAAGAGATGATTGCAGTAGTAATTCCTTTTTGGAGTTGAATCATTGGCAAAGCAAGTACTTTTTATGCATATGACCTCATGTGCACCTCCATCACGCGGGTAGAGTCTGTCTTTGTGTTGTTGGCATTTATATGGTTTTACAGATGAGGACACTGAGGGTCTGAGAGGCCCAAGGTCACAGTGAGTCAGTAAAGGAGCTTGGATTGGGGGTTTGGGTCTAGGGCTCAGATCCTGAGAGCCTTCTCAGATAGTCTACTTTGGGATATCTTCTGCTGGGCTTTTCCAGACTCATGGGCCTCCTTGTCCTGTCACAGGTAGGTTCCACAAATGAGAGCTGTCAGAAGTTCAGCAAACCAGGCAATGTCTGGGCTGATGGGGTCTAGGGAAGTGTTCGTGGGAAGCCACTGGGCGGTGCCTGGGGTTGACCGGAAGATGTAATGTAAGCAAGTGTGGAAAGAAAAAAACAGGAGTAGAAAAAAGCCAAAAAGATGGTCTCCTATCCACTTACTCAACCAACCACAAACACCGCGGGGCACTGAGGGAGGTTCTAGAGCTGTAACAGGAGCCTTGTGCCCTTGAGGAATTTCCACTCTGGCCAGGGTCATCTGAGGTTCTGGGGCTGCCCTGGGCTTGGAGTTCCAAGTCAGAGACCAGCAAGGTTCCTCCCTTCCTGATTTTGTCTGAGAGAGCGGGGAGGTAGAAATGCTGTGAAGACATCTTCCCTAGGAACCACTGTGGATGTTTTATGTGCCTGGAGTGGCCGGAGATCTGCAATCCTGTGTCTAGGTCACCTTTGATTGACTAGAGGGGGAGGGACAGGCCCACAAGAGTCTAGCTGAGGTGGAACCATGGTTCTGTGGGTGGAGAGAGGGGAGAGCAGGCGGTTGTGGCCAACAAGGGTGTGGTCAAGGTATGTAGAGAGTGGCCACTCGTGTGCAGCTCTTTGGCTGCGCTTTGCAGCTCTCTTGCCCATGGCTCCCTCTCTGGTAGGATGCCCCTCTGTCTTCCCATTCACACCTCTGCTTCTCTGGCCTCCGCCCTTGGATTCCCCAGGAACTAGATTAGGAGAAGACGCTCCACTCTCAACCCTTGGGGATGACAAAACATCACTAGAAATGTAAGGAGATGGATATGATTGTATTTAGTGACATGCTCTCAGGGGTATGGCTGAACGTGTTGAAAGAAATAGCGAAGCATCTTTGGATGTGAAGGAATGGGATGGGATGAGATGATGAAGGGAACCTCTCAAAAGGCATGCTCTGTAGTAATGCAAGACCCCAAAGCCTGCCTTCTAGGAAGAGTGGGGTTAAGACAACACTGCTTTGGTTTTGGAGCGCAGGTCCTCTGCCCTTCTCCTCCCTGGGCTCAGCCGGCCCTCTGAATAAAAGTTGAATGAAACTTTAAGAGTATTAAGTTTGAAAAGGGCACTGAATGATTACCCTGATCAGAAGCCCATAGGCTTAGCTCTGAGCCCACAACTACCTCATTGTCTCTTTCCTTTTGCTGTCTCTTCTATCCGTGCTGAGTGATTAGTTGGCCAGTCCATGAGGGCTTTATCCCTTCACTGGTACACCATCCAGTCCACTCCAACAGGTGCTACTGGCCTAATTTTTAAAATTAGACCTTCAGTGTTCCCCAGCCAGATAAAATTCCTCTAAAGCTGGCCACCCAATTGCAAATGCATCACTGAAACCATAGCTGGAGCTGAAGGGGTGAATGCTTTACATGCTCTCTAGGCTCCAGCTGAGGGCTGTAATAGTAGCTACTTTATTCAACAGGCATATATTGAGTGCCTACTGCGTGCAAAGTCCTGCTCAAGGGAATGGGGAAGACTCTGGAATTCTCATTTTCAAGGGGACTTACAGTCAAAGATACCTAGCTGGGGTGCAGGTCAGAATCACAATGGCCCCACTTCAGAGCTAAATCAGATTGGGACCAGGTCTGTGTGGTATGGGAAAATTTCAAAGATGGGTTTTATCTCTGTCCTTGGATGTGACACTATGGGACAGTGTGAGAGGCAGGCATGTGTACCGCTAACTAAAAAGCAAGGTCAAGTATAGCCATTGCCACAGAGAGGGATAAGCAAGGTGCTCTGAGAGCGTAGACTAGGGAAGAAAGGTTAATATCTATGAACTAGCAGCCTCGGGCAAGAAAGGTAGACTGTGTTCCCTAGGCATGGGTCCCCAAAATGCATAAATTAGAAGAATAGTGACAGTTGTCATTCTTTGCTCCCACTCACTACATAGTGATAGAACACTAGGACCCAAGCTTGGCAGGGTGCAAGACCAGGTTCCTGCCCTCAGGAACTCTGCAGTCTGAGGGGGGCAGGAAAATAAGACAGGAACAAGTGTAACTATGACACATGGTGGAGAGTGACAAATACTATTTTAGAGGGGAGAAGCAGAGTACCACAGCACGCCAGAGAGTGCTCTTCTGATTTTCAGATAGGGGAGGGCTTCCTGAGGAACTGGACTTTCAGCTGGGGCTTGTAGGTAGTAGAGTAGAAGGACAAGTGTTCCAGGCCCCGGTGACCGCATGATGGGGGCCCAGAGGAGACTGGGGGAAGGGTGTCTGGAAGGATGGGAGAAGGGTGTGGTCTTTTGTGGTTGGATCCTGAGCTGCATGGGGGTGATGGCAGAAGGTGGAATAACAGTGGAAAAGTTCATTGGCACCAGATTGCAGGGGCCCTGAAAGACTTGCTGAGGTGTTTGGGCTTTATTTGCATATTATGAGGAGCCACTAAGGGTTCTGAAGCACCCTGGTGTCCATTCAGAGGACACTTGGTGGGGAAAGGGATGAGCAGCAGGAGGATGCTGAGGAAGTGAGGTCATTTGGGGATGGAATCATGGGCATGCAATGAATATGGGCAAGAACAACTCTGAGGGACACGGGGAAGGCAGAGTCAATAAGACTTTGCTGTGGGAGTGGAAGAAAGGGAAATGCAGGACTCAGAGATGACTCAGGTTTGGAGTGTCGGTGGCTGGGGGAAGCTGGTGCTGTCAACCAAGCAGGTGGAGAACATTTTAGGTGGAAAGTGATGAATTTAAAGTATCAGCTCAATATCCATCCAGAGAAGATGAGATGTTGCAGGAATCTTCACCCTGGATGCCTTGGCCAAGGTCGGTGTTAACTTATCTGGACCTTCAGAGCTGGACTGTTGGTACCTAGACGGTCGTGACGGTATCTCGTTACCTTT
Organism: Callorhinus ursinus; assembly: GCF_003265705.2. NCBI lineage: Eukaryota > Metazoa > Chordata > Mammalia > Carnivora > Otariidae > Callorhinus > Callorhinus ursinus. The sequence goes on from NW_027397077.1 coordinate 3,798,338, forward strand.
ATGTCCTACAAACAAATGCTTCATGCAGAAGGTGGTGCTTATTGCATTCATTCTTTCCACAAAAGATTGTTTATGGACTGAATATTCAGGTACTAATTCATGTGGCAGACACTGGAGCTATGACATGGAACATGTCTCCCATCTAGTTGTGGGTTTTCAGGATCCAGATTGCATTCTGACTTGCTTATTTGAGGATGTGCTTCCCTTGACCTGGCAGAACAGTCTCACCCAGCAGTCGCTGAGGAGTGCAGAGCCAACCCCTCCAAAGTCAGCTGGCACAACCCTCCAGGCAGGCAGGGGACAGACCATCTACCATCAGCCTGCATCTGCACAATTAGCAAACACATTGAGTCTCAGACCCTCAGAAAGTCTTGGAGGATCCTCCTTTCTGGGAATCCTTCCAAGTTTTGGAGGCTTCTGGACTAAGCAATGTCTAAATGAATGAATTAATGAAGGAATGAATGATGAACTCAGCATCCAAGAAATGTTTTTCTGGATGGCAATATAAAGTTTCCAGATGGGAGCCACTGTCTGCAGAAGAGGAGACATGGAGGACCTGCTGGTGGAAGGTATTTCTTTCACCCCTATCCCCATGGCCATGGCATTCCCCAGCATGCCCTCCATGATGCTCCTTTCTGCCCCACTTCTCCCTGCTCCCACTCCAGCAGCTCTGTCCACTTCCATTGGCACCACCAAACTCCCTTTCAATAGAAGGAGGCACCCTCATAATTGAAGGTGCCTGCGGGGTGATGGGGAATGTTGGCTGCCTGCTGCCCACAGAGCCAGAAGTGCTGGAGCAGACTTTTGAGATGTCTGCGGAATTTGACCCCAACAAAAACATAGAGCACTGGGTTGAAGCAGCAGTGGGAGAAGGCAACATTGCGGCAGATGAGCAAGGCATAATCCAGCTGCTGGCTGAGCTCGCAGCTCTGGATCACCCTGAGTTTCAGCAGTGTCTGCAGAAACAGGACCAGGTTGTAGGGCGCCCAGCTGAGGAAGTAGGCTGCCACGATGGTGAAGATGAGCCTGACTGTCCGGGGGCGCCGTTTGGACCGTGCATGGAACAGGGTCTTGAGAATCTCCACATAGCAGAACAGGATAATCCCGATGGAGAGCAGGAAGAAGACGTTGTGCTGGTAGACCGAGGCTAGGAACCACTTGCTTTCTGAGTAGTCACAGCCTGAAGAAAACACTTTGTGGAAGACAGCGTCAGGGATGGAGTACAGGGTGCTGGTTGCCCACACGGCCGTGGTCACCAGCACACGGCACTGGAGGGTGTGGACACGCAGGGACGAGAGGGGCCTCACCACCGACAGGTAGCGGTGGATGGTCATGATGGTCAGGAAGAAGATGCTGCTGTAGAGGCTGATGGAGAAGATCATGTTGAGGAGCTTGCAGAGGAAGTCCCCCAGCACCCAGCCCCAGTGGTACCCCATGATCCACACCGGCAACAAGCAGGAGAATGCCAGATCTGAGAGGCACAGGTTGAGGATGAAGACATTGGTGAGGGATTCCAGGCTCTCATACTTCACCAGGACCCACAACACCAGGCTGTTGCCCACTAGGCTGAGGAGGAACACCAGGAAGTACAGGATGGTGGTGCTGAAGGTGGCAAAGGTGAAGGTCTTGCTCTCACACAGAAAGCTCTGATAATCATAATCAAAAGAGGTGGTGGACTCTGGGGTGCCTGAGGGCTCCATCTAGACATGGAGAGCATCTGAAATGACAGAGAGGCAGAGTTTCAAACCACATGGTTAGGCTAGGATCCATAGGACCTGTATTACAAAATAAGTGTGTGGTCCATGGTCCAGCTACCCATGGTGACCTGTCTGTAAGGAGACTAGGAACTTGGCCAGAACACGAAGTCACTAAGCATACTGTTTAGTTTGGGAGGTATTTTTTTCTTAGCAAGGCTCTCCTGATGAAGGAAGTGGTGCATTCATTTATATTCTGTCATACACCCCCTTTCTCCTTGGAGACTGGCATTTGAGTAGCACTAAGCTAGGTGGATCTCCCAGTAGGTGTATGAGAAAGAGCAATGGAACTGGATTCAAAGAACTGAGGTCAAATTTGGGCCCCATTACTATATTTCTGGGCAAGCTATCTAAGCGTTCTGAACCTCAGGTCCTCGTTTATAAAATAGAGCTAATGATCCCCAAATTCTTCCTTCATTTATTTAGCAAATATCTAGTGAGCATTTACTCTGCCTGCCTGCCTCCCTCCCTTTGTCTCTCCCTCTGTCCCTCCCTTCTTTACCTCCTCTGCTCCCTCCTTTCCTTTCTTCCATAAAGTACAGAAATCCTGATGGCAGGATTGTTTCAGGAAACTTGCTGTCTCTTGAAACAGGTCCAAAAAGAAAGAAGCAAACATCTCTCATGTAAACTCAGGTATGAAATCATCTCAAGACTATGACGAACATTGAGACTCTGGGAGAGTCTCTAATCGTCACTAACACAGACATTCCCTAAAAGGAAAGTATATGTAGAGTGACCTCCAAAGGCCAAAGGAGTCATGAGGCCAAAGAAAAAGGCCGACAAAGTCCAGCTTGCCAAGAAATGGTTTATTGAAGGGGCTTTATGGACAGAAGTGTATCTTCTTGGGTCGCCACAAGATGAGTAGATCTCTACACCCCCATCTCCCGTAAAACCTGATTTTATAGTCCTAGAGGCTGGGGAGTGCATAATGGAAGATGACTGGGAGGAAATGTTTGAGAACAGTTGTGTGTCATAGCCATATCTCCAGAGTAGACCAAGGCCATTATGCCCCAAGTGTATACTTAAGGGTAATTTATTATGCAAGTGGTTAGACAAAAGGAAAGAATGGTGGTGGTGGTGCTGGTGCTGGTGTGTGTGTGGGTGGGGGACTGTGCTCAAGAGGGCTCCAGGTCACAGAGCGGTCATCATGGCAGATTTGTCCAAGATGGCGTCAGGCTGGTTCACACACTCGTTAACACGGAGGATTAATTCTCCAAGCAGAAAGCTGCCTCGTTCGGGAGCTTGGTTTACAGAACATCCTATAGAGACAAACAATGGCAATAACCTAAGTGTCCAGTTGAGGGGGAGTAGCTAAGGAAACTGTACTGAGTCACATTGATTCAATCCTCCAAGTTAGTGAGGTTTGGGAAACCATGAGACTTGAAGGCCAGGAAGAGGAAAGGGAGTGACTGAAGAGCTGGAACTCTGGCTGACGGAGGTGAGTGAAGCTGCCGAGGCTTTGTGAAGGAAGATGGGAGATTGGAGCTGCCTGCACCAGGTCAGAGCCTTCTAATGACCTACTACGTGCCAGGCACTGTGCTAGCACAGGCTACTCACCAGCTCCTTCTGTCCTGCGACTGTCTGGAAGGCACTCCCGCCCCCAACCTTATAGAAGAGGAAACCAAGGCTCAGACTAGTGAAGTGACCTTCTCGACGGTATAAAGCCAGTAAGTAGGAAGGAGAGCCAAGCCCGGAGCCAAACCTAGGCCCTCCTGCCTTGTACTTGGAAGAGGAGAAGTGGAGAAATAGCCTGAGTTTTTCACTTACCTAGTCTGAGATGGGAGGAATAATAAGGGGGTCTCAGACACGTCCTAGTCTAGGTAGTAAGTCAATTTGTGTCTCCAAACACCAAAGTGAAGACGCTTGAAAATATTACATATGGTTGGTTTCTTTTGTATTCTTTTGATTCCCAAAGAGGACTACATAAGCTTTTGTATGTTTACTGTCCGCTTATGTTTCTTATTTTGAAAGTGTTCATGGATTTTGTTCATTTTTCTCCTTGGAATAACAGTGTTTTTCCTATGGATTTTTAAGAGCACTTTTTAGTCTTGTCAACCTGTTGTGCTTCTTAGCTTTTAATTCTGTCCATGCCTTTTCATATTTTTTTTTTGACACTTAGAAAGTGGGAGCCTACATTTTAAAAAGGAGCTCATCAGAGTCAATCCAATAGCGCTTGATGACCTCTGACATATGCCAGGCCCTGCGACATTTGCTGGATTCTAAGGTGGAAACATGACTGATAAATAGTCTCTATCAGCAAGAGGCTTGTAGTGTAGAATGAAATTAGAAATTGTACAAATGTCTGGGATTTCCTGTAGTGTGACTAGTTGGAAATGCAGATATTTTGGGACAGGGGCCTTGTAAGCACCCCTCATGTCATACAGGTGATCCCCAAAGTCTGCTGCCTAGCTCTTGTCTTCCCCTGACCCAGGGCCAGTATAGGCTGACCCATCTTCTTAATATCAGCAGCCCAGCAACATGGTTGGAAATTTCTCAAAATTAAGTGGCTTCTCCTGACAAAGAAGATATCTTGTCCCACTTTTATTTCAATTTACTAAAAACAAGTAGCTTTATAAACTCTCCGCGTTGTAACATCTCTCATGAATACAGAACAAAACAACAGAGAGCTGGTTTGGCTTCCTTGGCTGATGATTTGTGTTGCATTGCCAAGACAAGATAATTACATGTCTCTATATTTAGCGGAGTTCATATTTTCTCCTCAACTCTCCAGAATATAAGAAGTCCTTGCGCTGGTCTGGGATGACAGGGAGCCGGTGGCCAATCTACTCAACTTCCATTTCTCCTGCCTCACCTAGTCTTTTCCTGATCTGTGGTCCTGAATGATGCAGCTTGAATGGGTTGGTAAGAGGTTATCAAGTATTGAATTATTTACTATGGAGAAGATAATATAAGTGGGTTTCATTTCTCAGTAATGGTTGAGTAAGCTCAGATGTGACCAACCATTTTACAGATAAGAACTATAAACCCTGGGACAGAAACCAAACCTGCACCCCAAAACCTTCTTCCGGGCACTGTTGAGCAACCAAAAGATGGTGAATACTGGAAGGGACCAGGCATTTGAAAAAGGAGAGCAGCTGAATGGCACAGGTGGGATTCTCATTTTTTGGCTTTGGCCTCGGGGCAGGAGCCGGTCATAAGGGGCAGCTAAAATTCCAGTAGCAAAGTCACAATATTTTGGCCTTGAAAAACCAGATGGCTGACCTTAGGGCAACTAGAGCCACTGGAGAGGGAACTGGGGGACATCACAGAGAGGAAAGGGCTAGAGAGTGAGAACCCCAGGATCCGTGTGTTTACTCTGCCCAAATGTTTGGCTGACCTCTGAACCATGGATGCCCCGTGAACACCGGAGGCACTGAACTGAAATTGAGCTGCTGCCCACTTCAGGGGAGGCAGAGTTTAGAGACTGAGCCGGCCACCTTAATTGTGTGATGAAACAAACAACATATAAAACAATCATCACTTTTCAGAAGAACGAAACAGAATCCGGTCTGCACAATATAGCATCCATAATGATCAGGCTACAATACAGCATCACTCAGCATGTGGAGAAATAGGAGAACATGGTCCATCCTCAAAAGAAAAAAACCAATCAAGAAACTGACCCTGAGATGACCCAGATGTTAAAATTTGTGAATAAGCATGGAAATGCAACTCTCTTCACTGTGCTCCAGGGACTAAAGGAAAATATATCCCTAATGAATGGAAAGATAAAATCTCAGCAGAGAAAGGCAAACTATGAAAGACCCAAAAGGAAATAGAAACCAATAACAATAAGATATCTAGAAAAGCCAAAATAATTTGGAAGCAAAACGACATACTTCTAAAGAATCTGAATCAAAGAAAAAAAATCACAGGCAAATTGTAAAATATTTGGAACCAAACAATAGTGAAAATAGCACATATCAAAATTCATGGCACACTACCGAAGCAAACTTAGAAATGTATACCTTTAAACGTTTATATTAGAAAAAAAGAAAGGTCTAAAATTAATGATCTAAAATCAATGACTCAGAAGCTAGGGGAAAAAAAGAATAAATTAAACCCAAAGATAGTAGAAGGAAGGAAATAAAGATAAAAGAAGAAACAAAGAAATAAGGAATAAAAAGAGAAGAAATGTACAAAACCCAAACCGGTTGTTGGAAAGAATTTCTAAAAATGTAAGAAAACTTTAGTTAGATTGAGAGCAAAAAGAGAGAGGACAAATTCTGAGTAGCAGGTATGAAAGAATGGGCATTGCAACAGATCTTGAAGATTTTAAGTGACTAACAAAGAAACATTATGATCAATTTTACATTAGATTGGCAACTTAAATAAAATGGACACATTTCTTTAAAAATTCAACCTACCAAAGCTGACACGAGGTGATACAGCAAATCTGTAAAGTCCTACCTTTATTAGAGAAATTTAATTAACTATAAAAGAAACTTTCTCACAAAGAAAACTCTAGAACTAGATGATTTTTCTCATGCATTCCATCAAACTTTTAAGGAAGAAATAACACCAATCTTATACAAACGATCTGAAGTATGGGACGGAATACTTCTCAAATCATTTCAGGAGACCAGCATAACCCGGATACCAAAACCAGACAAAAACATCCAATAAAGGAAACTACAAAACCAATATCCCTCATGAATGTAGACACAAAATTCCTTAACCAAGTCTTAGCACATCAAATCCAGAAATATATTTTAAAAGGATAAAATACATCATGACCAAGTGGTGTTTATCCCAGAAATATGAGAATGGTCTAACATTTGAAAAATCAATCAATTTAGGGGCACCTGGGTGGCTCAGTTGGTTAAGCATCTGCCTTTGGCTCCGGTCATGATCTCAGGGTTCCGGGATCGAGCCCCACATCGGGCTCCCTGCTCAGCAGGGAGTCTGTTTCTCCCTCTGCCTCCCCCTCACTTGCTCTCTCTCTCTTTCTTTCTCTCTCCCTTGAATAAGTAAATAAAATCTTTAAAAAATCGAGCAATTTAAGTCACCATATTGACAGAATAAAGACAAAAACTATATGACACTTTTTGATCAATGCAGAAAAGTATTGGACAAAACCCAATAGTGATTCATGATGTAAACTCTGAGCAAATCAGGAATTAAAGGGATATTGGACATCTACAAAAGCTATTATTCCATTTTTCTGTTGGTTATTCATTCCTCTACACAAAATGTCACAGGTGCTTCTGGTCTGAGCTTGGGAGGTCTCAGCGACAACAAGGGAGAATGGTGCCAAACCCCAAACCACCGTGAGTTACATTCTAGTAGCCTTGTCCCCTTTTGCCTGTCACTGGTCTCCCTCCCTGTCTCTGCTTGCCCACCTAAACCCCAAAAGAGCAAATTTAGCTTTCCAGTCTTCAGTACGTTTCTGGATCGAGAAACACAACCACTGATAATAACAACGCCTGACCTAAAGGCTAGGAACCAGATAACCCCCTCTACTTTCTTCAGCAGAAGAAAAAGAAAAACACATACCTGATAGGTCTACTCAAAGCGCACGGACCCGGTTTTTAGCAATGCAGACTTGGGGGAATCCCAAGACTTAGGGACTCAGAGCCTCTGGAAGTAGGGCTCAGGACTCTGCATATTTACTAGCTCTCCAGTTGATTCTCATGCCCACCTAGAGTTCAAGAACCCCTGGTACAAGCTATTCATCTCAGAGGAAAACGTAAGTTAGAAATGTTTGTGAAGGAACTCACCTAGATCTACACCTCTTCACATGCGTCTCGAGGCAGAAATGGTACTTCTCTGTTGCATATTGCACTCCAAGAAACTGAAACACCTGCCCTGCCCGGAAGGCTAGAGGACGGTAAGGGGAGACTGTTGTGTATAATCTCAGAGGGAGGCAGGGAGCCTTGACTAATCCCTCCTCTCCCTCTCCTGGCTTCCCAGCTTGACCTGCCCCCAACCTCCCTACTCCCACCCAAGCCCTCATGTGAGAACCTGGCCCCATCACTGGTCACCCGGCCCGTCTCCAAAAGCAGGTGGGGTCGACAACTTAAGGGTCATCTGAGTCCCTGGGTCCCACTGAGACTAGAGTCAGGTAATTTTGGAGTTGGAAGGAATCCTAAAGGATAAATTTTTAAAAAGCTGTATTTGGATTTTAGCAAAAATTATATTTTATTAACATACCAGTTACGTATGATGATGATGATGATTTTAAATTGAGATAATATTCCTGGAACAAAAAATTTACCATTTTAAATTGCAGAATTCTGTAGTGTTTAGCATATTCACAATACTTACAACCATCATTGCTATTCAATTCCGGAACATTTCCAGCACTCCCAAGAGAAATCCCCTACTTGTTAGCAGTCAATCCCTTTCCCATTTCCCTCCATCTCCCCCAGCAACCACTAACCTACTTGCTGTCTTTATGGTTTTGCCTATTCTGGACATTTCATCTAAGTGGAATCATACAATATGTGACCTTTGGTGATTGGCCTCTTTCACTTAGTATAATGTTCTGAAGGCTCATCCATATTGTGGCATGTATCACTGCTTCATTCCATTTTATGGTTGAATACTATTCCACTGTATGGATACAGCACATTTCATTTACCCATTCATCAGTTGAGGGACATTTGGGCTGTTTCCACTCTGGGGCTACTATGAATAATAATTGAATATTCATGGACAATTTTTGTGTGGACATATATTTTCAGTTCTCTTGTGTATGTACCCAAGAGTGGAATTGTGGGGCTGTATGGTAGCTCTTTGTTTGAACTTTATTGGGGAACGCTGCTTTTCACAGAGCTGTACCATTTTACTTTCCCAACAGCAGTGCATGAGGATTCCAGTTTCTCCCTATCTTCACCAGCACTTGTTCATTTTCTCTCTTTCTTTCTTTTTTTAATTATAGGGTACGAAATGGTAGCTCACCATGATTTTGGTTTACATCTCCTTCATGAATAACAATGTTAAGTATCTTTTCATGTGCTTATTGGTCATTTGGGTATTTCCTTGAGGAGTGTCCATGCAGAAACTTTGCCTTTTTCAAGTTTGGGTTATTTGGCTTTTTATTATTAAATTGTAAGCATTATTTATATATTCTGGATACTAGAGTCTTCTCAGATATATTATTTGCAAATAACTTTTCCCATTTTGTGAGAACTTTTAAAATTTGTTGATAGTGTCCGTTCATACACGGAAGCTTTTAAATTTGATGAAAACCCATTTATATATACATTTTTAATTCTTGTGATAAATTCTTGAGGGTAATGCTGGCCTCACGGGATGAGTTAGGAAGTATTCCCTCTGCTTCTATCTTCGGAAAGAGAATGTAGGGAATCGATGTAATTTTTCTTTAAATGTTTGGTAGAATTCACCCATGGACCCATCTGGGTCTGCTGATTTCTCTTTTGGAAAGTTATTAATTATTGATTCCATTTCATAATAGATATGTCTGTTCGCATTTTCTGTTTCTTCTTGTGTTGAGTTTTGACAGATTGTATATTTGAAGGAATTGGTACATAATTTATCAAATTTGTGGGCATAGTATTGTTCATAATATTCCCGTATTACCTTTTTTTTTAAAGATTGTATTTATTTATTTATTTGAGAGAGAGAGAGAATGAGAGATAGAGAGCACGAGAAGGAAGAGGGTCAGAGGGAGAAGCAGACTCCCTGCTGAGCAGGGAGGCCGATGTGGGACTCGATCCCGGGAGTCCAGGATCATGACCTGAGCCGAAGGCAGTCGCTTCACCAACTGAGCCACCCAGGCGCCCTCCCCTATTACCTTTTAATATTGATGGAGTTTGTAGTGATGTCTCCTCTTTCATTTCTGGTATTAGTAATTTGAATCCTCTTTTTCTTAGTCTGACTAGAAGCTTATTGATTTTGTCAAAATTTTCAAAGAACCACCTTTGGTTTTTATTGGTTTTCTCTCAAAAATGGGATGATATTATGCACACTGATTTATCCTTTTTCCTTTAAACAAAGTGGCATGAACATCTTTCCAAGCCTATTTTATTCTAACAGTTGAAAAAGATTCCACTGCATTGTGGTGTCATATTCTACTTATTTCCCTGTCAATGGACATCCACTTTCTTCCGAGTTTTAAAATTATCCCAATGATACAGGGAACAGCAATGAAGATAGACCTTTAATGCACTGGTATTGATATTTCTATAGGATGGATTTTCAGAAGTGGTGGATTTCTGGGTCATATGTGAATTTTTACATTTTGTGTATGTGAAAATATATGTGAATTTTACATTTTGGTACATATTGCCAGACTGCCCTCTATTAAGGTTGTATTTATTTACATTTCCACAATACTGTACAAGTGTCCGCATTTCCATGCACCTGGTCAAAATCGGATGTTACTAGCTTTAAAAGTTTTAGTCATTCTGAAAGGAGTAGAGAAATATCATGTTGTTTTGATTCAAACTTTACATTATTTTTAGCTGGGCAATTTTTCCCCCACAGTTTTATCAGTCAATTATGGGTGTGTGTGTGTGTGTGTGTGTGATTTCTCTTCTGCCAAAGTAGGTAATTGTTGAGAGGACTCATATGGGAAGTGTTCAACAAATGTTTATTCCCTAAATATGAAGACACAATCTGAAACTTAGGTGTTCACAATTCCTCATGTTTGGTTTCAGTGTGAGAAAGAAGCCATGGTTTTGCCTTAAACAGAAAGTTCTAAAACACTGGTAGCCTGGATAAAGGTGGAACTGAGTTCCACCTCAGGCAGACTCGACAGGCAGAAGGGGAAGTCCAATGTTGGGTATAGCACAAAGTGGACAGTGGCCTGATGACCGCAGTTCGGGTCTGGACCCATCTGTGGGGAAGTGGGATTCAGGGCAGAGACTAGCACCAGAGGCCTTTGGCATCCGCATCAGAGTGGGACCCTTGGCAGGAATTAATTGCTGTAACAGGAATGGCTGACTCTAGATCCTTTCGGTCCCATAATCTAACTGGGCCAAGTACAAGAGAGATGATTCTCTTTGAGTCCATACACATGAGACCAGGTGTAAGCCTAGGTACATCAAAGGTCTTGCAGCTTTGGGAGCCCTGGGAAGTGCCTCCTGGCCTCACTGGGTGGTACATTCACGGGGAACATCTTCAGTCATGGAAGTGATGAGGGCCACCTTGAGTAGCCAAGAGGCCACGGATCTCATGGAGGGGTTAGAAGGGAAGAGCACAGCAGTTTGCGGATGACAACACAGGAGACCACTTCAGGCACCTCATCATTAGCTGAAGTCGGCTTTGGGGGGTTGGGAGGACAGTGCTGAGGTCCTGTCGGACGGGGGCAGGGGAGGGTGTGCTAGAGCCATTGTAATCTGGACTTTGAGGTTAGCATGACCTTATTTGAAACTGAGGCTGGAGAGCTTGGGGTCCCTCTAGCCTCTAGTTATGCCAGAATCTAAGGCAGAGTTAGATCGATGAAAGGAAATTAAATAGTCTTAGCTTCAAGAGTTATAGAAGACATGACTCCATGAAGGTCACAGTATGTCACTGCACAATAGGGCCTCAAAGTTATTTTTAAAAATTAAATTTATTATATTGTTACTGAATAGGTAATAGAGTCACAGGAGTCACTGTGGATCATAGATAAAAAATCAAAGATCCATATTGAAAAAAAACAAGAATCCACAGCTCCATATTAATGATAAGTAGGTAAGTAAGTAGGTGAGCAGAGAGGGCTCTGCTTATGGGAGAGGCCAGTAGGTAACTATGGAGGTGGAGCTGGGGTTGGAAGATCACTGTACAACTGTCACAGAGAAGGCTGATTCAGGCAAGAGCCTCTGATGGATGCTAACTCTAGGGGTGGGAAGTTTTGATGAGGGGCAGGATTCTAAATTGTTTCCACACAGACTACTCATTACTTACAAAGGCAATAGTAATTATATAGCAGAGATATCAGACAACGCCTTGACCAAATGATCAAATTTAACATCCCCAATGAGGGGCAGGTGGATGTCATGTGCGATGTCCGGAGGAGGACACAATATGGCTCATGTAATATTCCAGACAGGGATGCATGACCTGAATCTGAAGATGGTGCATCATGAGACAGACCCAAGTGAGGAATGTTGTGTTAAAAAGCAGAAAGCTCTATTCCTCGGAAATGTCAATGTCAAGAAAGGTGAAGAAGGCTGAGGAACCTTCCTGATTAAAGGAGGTAAAGGGACATGACAGCTGAATACAGCACAGAGCCCTAGACTGGATTCTGTGCTAGAGGAAAAAGTCTTATGAAGAACATGATCGCATCAACCTACTAAGCTGGGACACCCATAAGTAGATTAGATACGAGGGCTAGGTCAACACTGAGCCTACTGACTTGATCACTGTGGTGTAGTTATGTAAGAGAATGTTCCCGTTCATTGGAAGCACACCCTGAAATATGTAGGGGTAATGGGTTCTACGGTTTACTTTCAAATAACTCAGAAAGGATGCACATGATACCGCTGTGGGGTAAAATGTTAATAATACATGAATCTGTGAGAAGAGTTTGGAAGTGCTGTTGGCGTGGTTCTTATACTTGTCATTTTTTTTTTGTTTGAAATTATTTTCAAATGAATAGTGAAAAAGCTTAAAAAGCCAAATGTATGCAGTGCAAAATCTTACTTCCTTCCAATCTGCCCCATGCCCCAAACACTTGTATTAATTTCTTGCATTCCCCTCTGAAGTGTCCTTTTGCAAACACAAGCGTGGACATTTACGTTCAGGTTATTTTTGCCTGAAGTCACAATCTAGAGACTTTTAGCCTCTCAAAAAGCCATACCAATAGGGCCTTCCTTTTTAATTTCTCCACAAGTCTTCGTTATCAGCATAACATGCAGGACTGTCAACCTTTTGCTGAGTCAACAAAAACAAATGCCAAGTCATGATGACATCTTCTTCTCCTCCTCCCTGTGGAGGCGAGTGACCCACAGCTCTTCTGGTTCATCCGGGGAAGCAATGGGCCAGTCTAAAGCAGTGGTCCGTACACATGAGTCATCAAGTGAATCTTGGGAACTGACAATCAGCCAAAAGCTGGAATGGCTGACCTAAAGAAATGAGGCAGCCAAGGCGTAACTTGGAGTTGGAAAAAGAGTTTCTCCTAAATTGTATTCCTTGGTGTCTTCCGAAACATGGAGCTCAAGCCAGCAAGAAGGAAACAGAGATCCTCAGACACCCCTCTGGAGACTCTGATTCCATAACTGCAAGGTGTCTAAAGTAGCTGGGATCCTCACCTGTCCAGCAGGAGGGTACACATAGAGAAACATCTGTTTAGGGAGCTACCATCACTCTGCCAAGTATTGACCTGATCAGAAGCAACACTCTGAAGAAGGCATTTATCAATATTCAGATTTTACACATGAGCCAGCAGAGGTGCCCAGATGTGAAGTCAATTGCCCACAGTCAAAGAGCAAGAAAATAGTAGCTAAGTGGGAGGGGGAGTGGGGGAGGGAAAAAGAGAATCCTAAGCAGTCTCCACGCCCAGTGTGGAGCCTGATGCCGGGCTCAATCTCACTACCCTGAGATCATAACCTGAGGCAAAATCAAGAGTCAGACGCTTAACTGACTGAGCCACCCAGGTGCCCCACTAATATATACTCTTAATCAAATACTTATACAGTTAAAGTTCAGGGTGATCACGTATTTGATATCTTAGGACATTTTAGTCAAACTAAGGTATATAATGAGAAAGAGGACAAAGAAAAGGATGAGCTCAGGGCTTCCATTTACCAGCTCAAGCTCTGCATAAATGACCTGAAAACTCCTGTATCTGTCCTTAAAGAAACCCTATTTCCCAAAGCCACAAGGCTAAGATTTCTGAACGCCAAACCAACTCTCAACCTGCAAGTGTTTGAATTACAATGTAAATCAAATCCACAGTATTGCAAGGTGTCTTCTGTTAAGGTGAGGGCATTGGTTGGAAAGTCATGGGATTCTGGAAATTGGAATGTGGACATATAGGAAGATCTCAAGGAAGCTGGGGGTATAGAATCCCTAAATCCTCCTGAATCTTCTTTGCTAGTAGAAGCAGTCCTTCTACCTCTGTCTGACTCACCAAGTCATCATCAATTGGATGTGGTACACGTGAGATGAGGCCCAAGCAATCCCTGAAGGCACAAGTAAGTCATATGAGGAAGTAGCCCAAATGCCCATGGCCCCTATTTATTCTTGCTACACTGCCTTCTCTCTCCAGCCACACACCTATGACCTCATGAGCAGTTCCCTAGGACCTGCTGAATGAAGAAGAAAAAAACTCATGACTGGTTTACAGCTGGCTCTGTATGACATGCAGGTACCACCCACAAATGGTGGCATCCCTCTCTGGGACATTCCTGGATGACAGTGATGAAGGCAAACCCTCTCCATGAGCAGAATTTTGAGCATTGCACCTGGCTGTTCATTTTGCTTGGAAGGAGAAATAGGTACTCAAATGCCCAGTTCTGCTATTTATAGACAGCCTCTGAGTTCAGTTCCCACAGATCTTGTCCTGTACAGAGCAAGTTTGCTAGTTGACTTCAGAAAGAAAATCTTACTTCCCTGATTTCCATATTTGGGGACAGAGAAGTAAAGAACTCTGTCACTTCTATGGAACATGCAGTTTACAGGTTCATTTCCTACTTTTACCAAAAAGAGGAAAGGGTGCTTGCCCATTTTTCACTTCCACTTGACTGAGGCCTGAGTACTTATGACCAGTGTTCCCTCCAAGGTTTTTTCCTTTGGTACAAATTGAGGTATGTGTAAAGTAGATTGTACATTTACTAATATATACATTTGTAATAACAAATGTGCATATATTGACAATCATAAAGTCATACTTTCAGCTGACATGATACAACGGTCTTGCATACAGCTGCAAATATGCTAACTCTTCCCCCAGGCAGGTTGCAAAGTCCTTGGGTGATATTCATTCTTTTCCCTGATACTGTGTAACTTGAATACGTGTTGTAAAGTTAATTATTATTATGATAACACCTCATGTTAGAAGAGAGTAAGAGAGGGAAGAAAACAAAAATATTTGCTTAATATATAGGTGTATAACACATATATGTATATAAACATATTCATAATGAAAAGAGGAAGAAATATTCATAATAATTATAGTTCTCATTTCTGTATCTGGTCACATGGTCATAGCTTGTATTTACAGCTATCTTTTTCCACTACCTGTTCCATATTCCCTTTGCCCTCAGCAAGTCCCTTAGCCAGTCATGGTTCTTTGCCTAGTGGGTGACCCAAACCTTCATACCTAAATCCTGGACCCTTAACATTTCTGCTTGAATTGGGTTGTTGTGGTTTCCCACTGACTTTAATCACAGGACTTGGTAATACATGATAAGAGACACCCTAAGGGATCTGATTTCCTGTACTCCAGATATATTCTTCCTTACTTCTCCGGTGCAGTAGCAGATCAGTTTCTTCTTGGTGGCCAGGATCAATCACCCAGCCAGAACAGTGACTCCCTTCTTTGCCTGTTGATTCAGAAGCAAGAGAATTCCAAAGTGGCCAGGTGGTCATCTCAACTTTCCGGTTCAGTGGGATCACTGTTGTGTCTCCCTATGGAAGCATGTACATCGTGGTCTAAGGTCTCTCCCAGCCAACCCCTTCTCCCTCTCCCTTTATCCTTTCAGGCATTTCCCCCAATAAATCTCCTGTACATCTGATCCTCAGTTGGTGTCTGCTTTTGAAATTCCAAGGGAGGAGAAGCTCAAGGGCCATCTGAGGGTCTCAAGTCTGGCATGGGGCCATCCTTCTCTCAGGAGGAATAGGGCCCTGGGCAAGGAACAGGATGAAGAGACTGACAGCATTCAGAAGGCCTACCCACCTCTCTGTTGGAACTTCCAGCCTGTCTCTGGCGGGGTGGCTTGGTGCCCATGCAGGCAGAAGGTGAAAGGCAGACCTGAAGGTGTGAACAGGAGACTCCCCTTCAGAGCCTTGGGTGATCCATCACAGTCCAGCCTCCTTTGATGCGTGCCTGCACTTGCCCACTGCACTCCACCACACATGCTGTTTCATCTGCATTAAGGCTCTCTTGCTTCCCTCTCTCCTAGATCATAACGACCTCTCCTTGGCTTAAACTTCACCCTCTTGAACATGTCAGGCTCCTTGTTGAGTGTGGTCTTTTGTATCAAGGCATTTCCCTACTTATGGCAACATTTTTATCCAATAATGACTTGTTTAATCATCATATGCCAGTAGCCAACATTTACTGAGCACTTACCACATGCCAGGCACTGTGTAACTATTTGCTAGACTTTACTCTAGACTATACTCTCCATGAGGGCAAGGACCATCCTCTGTCTTGTTTGTGTCTCTATTACTCCAAGGAACAGGACAGTGCCTGGAACATACTAGAAGCTCAACAAAAACGTGTGGAGTAAAAATCCCCACAATGAACCTAGCAAGCCTTTCCTAGTGTTTTTGTAGTATGGGAGATTAAATATGGTTGCAAATGTTTTACTGCTCCTTCCATTGAGAGGCAAAGTCTAATCCCCTCTCCTCGAATGTGGGCTGGTCTTGGTGACTTGCTTGACCCACAGAATGTGCTGGAAGTGACATTCTGGGATTTTTAGGTTATAAGCAGCCTTGCTGCCTCCGGTTGTGTCCCTTGGAACATTCTCGTTGGGCACCCTGAACCATCACCTACAGAGTCTAACTGCATGAGGCCACCATGCTGGCGAGGCCGCATGCGGGATGGCTGGTTGTTCCAACCAAGCTCAGCTATCCAGCATCCAGCCTTCTCTGCTGAGGGCCAGACCTGTGAGGAGAGTTGCCCTGGAGTAGTAGCCCATTGACCAGCTCAACAGTTCCAAGGGGTCTCAGTTGAAGCCATGTGAAAAAGAAACCCTGTTCAGGTTCTTGAGCCACAAAATTATGAGATAGAATTAAATAGTTCTTATTTTGACCTATTTGTGGCATTTCATTACACAGCAATAGTCAGAATACATAATATTGGGGAGGGGGAAATCCCCAGGCTGATTTTCCATCTCACCTTCACGCATCCCACACTCTTGGGCTCCCCTTGAGGACTGTCACCACCAGGAGTCTTGCTAACTCTCCCGCAACTTACCTCTGATGTAGCTTGCAGAGAGGTACCTTTTCTACTCAGCTTCCATTTGCAACACTGCCAGGAAATACCCGAAGTGCAGACCTGCCTTGCTCTGTGGCAAAGCTCCAACAGCCTCGTCCTGGGTCACCTGCCCCATCATCAAATGGCCCCCTTCAACCTTGGGTGACAATGAAATTACCGACTCCCAGGTGGAGGCCCCTTTTTGTTTGAAGCCTGCTGTGCCCACCCGACCACGCTCGAGCCTCATGAGGCAGTTTCATAGGGAGAGTTGGGGAAGCACAGGCAGTTGGCTGGGGCCACCCCTGGGTCCGCTGTTGCCTTGCTTCCCCGGTTGGACCTGTCCCAGGCGGAGCAAAGCCCAGCTGGGAGTCACCAGGATTTGTCTGTGAGGAGCTTCAGGGGCCAGCCGCGGGGTGCAGTGAGAGGACTGGAGCTTGGTGGGTGGGCTCTGACAGTGTGAAGGGTTCTAGATGGAGCCTTTTGAAGGTTTCCGGCAGTACCAAAGACTCAACAGACATTTAAGAAGCTTGAGGGCTCTTGGCCTCTCCAGGGCCCCTGGAAGGGGCTGCGCGGGGCTGCCCCTCGGGTGCGGGCCATTTGCCAGCTCATTCTGAGCAGGAAGTCTATCCTCTCCTGAACCCCCTTCATGGCTCTTCAAACACACAGGGGTGGATGGGGGCGGGTGATGGCATTTCTGGCAGAGGTCGCAGAGTTTGGAGAAGAGTAAGTACAGGATGTGTTTGTGATGCAGCAAGGCAGGCACGACAGGGCCAGAGTTTATTATAGAGTCTTGGACACTCCTTGATGCTCCCAGGGCACAGCCATTGTTTCTTAGTGGAAAGTCAGTGTGGAAACTGCCCTACGCGGGGTTCATGATGAATGCAATTTCCCAGGCCCTGCTCAGACCTACAGAAACAAGTTCTTTGAGTGGGGTCTGGCCTCTGCATTTGTGTCTAGGTGGGTCAGAAGAAGGAAGTCAGGCAGTGTAGAGATTAGTATCATGGGCCCTGGAGTTGGGACTGTAGGGTTCAAACTCAGACCCCAGGTTACAGGGGCCATGTAATTTTGGTGCCTCAGTTCCCCTATATGCTTTGCATAATGACAGCATCAACTTCACTGACTTGTAATGAGGATTAAGTCAAGTAAATGAGTTAGGTACTTTGAACAATGCCCAGTGAGTGCTCAGTAGCTGCTAGATCCAGCTACCTGGATGGTGGCGGTAGATGCAAGGCAGGAAGCTGTACTTCATTGTCCAGTCAGATCTCAGTGCATGTCTGAATGGAGGACAAGAACAAAACATATTCAGCCACACCATTGGCCTGATCATGCCATGAGCATTTATTTTTGCAGCCAGCCCTGGCATTATTCTCTAACTGTTTAATTAATTAATTGAGAGAGAGGGTGCATGAGCAAGCAGAGGAGGGGCAGAGGGAGAGGGAGAGAATCTCAAGCAGCCTCCATACACAGCAGAGAGCCCAACTCGGGGCTCCATCTCACAACCCTGAGATCATGACCTGAGCCAAAATCAAGAGTTAGACACTCAACCGACTGAGCCACCCCGGCGGCCCAGCCCTGGCATTATTCTAGGTTCTGGGTGTTCCAAAAGGAACATATTGCTCCCTGCCCTTGAGATGCTTATGGGCTCACAGATGTGGAAATGGACATTCGGGTGCAGTGTGTTAAGTGTGATGTGAGGGACAGGCTCTAGGCACGCCAGCCTTGGAGAGGCAAGGAAGACTTCCTAGAGGAGGTGATGTCAAAGGGAGATCTGGAGGATGAGTGGAAGTTATCCAGAGAAAGGGATCTGAATGCCAGGTGCAGGGGACGCTTATGCAATAGTGCACATTCTGGACCACCCAGTGATTCAGAGTGGGGTATGTGCATAAGAGGCAGGGCTATCAGGGTTTGCGACTTGAAAGATGAGCAGTATCAGCTGGTTGGGTTGAGCTGGGTTGCCTGATGCCTTCAGTTCTGGTTAGCTCAGCTCACGAACTGCACATCCTTACCACAAAAGTCATCTTCTCTCTCTCTCTCTTTTCCCCTTTGCTCAAACTGCTGGTTACCAGAGGGGAGGTGGATGGGGGATGGATGAAATAGGTGATGGGGATTAGGGAGCGTACTTGTGATGAGCACCCAGTGATGTATGGAAGTGCTGACTCATTATATTGTATACCTGAAACTGATATTACATTGTATGTTAACTAACTGGAATTTAAATAAAAACTTAAAAAAAAAGTCACCTCATGTGTCATTGAATAACACTCCCCCTGGGTTATTTAATCGGCACACTGTTTTGGTGCTCAGAGTATGAAAAGTCATAGAGGTCCAAATCCCTGCTTGAGGAAACACGTAATCCTCTTCAAATGGAGGAGTGTTAAATAATTTGGGGTCCTTGTTTCAAAACTACCACATGGAGATTCAGGGAAGACTTCCTGGAGGTGATGACATGGGCTAAGTCTGGAAGAGTGAGTAGGAGTGAACAGAGAAAGAAGAGGAGAAAGAACATGGCATTTGGGGACCAGCACATGGAGAAATCAGGAAACAGGAAGCCTCGGGACTGGTTCAAAGGCCTCTTAATTATGGCTCAAGGGGGGAAAGTGTGTCCTGGCAGGAGCCGTGGGAGATGAGACAGGAGAGGGAGGCAAAACTAAGGAGTTGAAATTCATCCTGAATGGAGAAGTAGTGAAGGGTTTCAAGCAGAGGAATAAGGTGATCAGTGGACTCACTAGGATGTTTTTGGTTGCAAGTGACAAAGCACACGACCAAAGTGGCTTAAGTAATGGGAGGCTGTTAATTGCCCATGGGAAGGTAATGCTAGGGTGGCTGCAGCAACTCAGCAATGTCATCAAGAGCCAAGGCCCTTTCTATCTCAGCGCCTCTGTAGAATCATTCCTCATGATTGCAAAATGGCTGCTGTGGCACCAGGCATCATGGCTTTGTACAGCATCCAGAGCAGGTAATAAGGAGGCATAAGTCTAAACAAGTGGCTCTCATTGGGAGCAATTTTGCAATGTCTGGGGGCATTTTTGGTTATCACAACTGGGAGGAAGCTACTGACATCTAGCAGGCCAAGGCCAGAGACACTGCCAAACAGAACAAACTCCCATGAAAGAAAATTACCCAAATGGCAAGAGCTCCAAGGTTGAGAAACCCTGGTCTCAACTGATAGGGTGCCTTTGGCTTATATGGGGAGGTGAAGTTACCTCCCCTCACTGTACATTGGGATCTTGGAGCCCAAAGATCTAGTTTCATGGCTCAGCTGCCGAGGCATCCTAGACACTACTAGGTACACAAATGTATGATCAAGCTACAATCACATGAAGTTCCAGGTAAACTGAAATGTAAGGAATGAAAGCATAAAGCCTGGAAGACAGAAATAGCTATCAGATGGATGGGGAAAGACTTACTTATATGTTTACATCTATTGCATAAAATCATAAATCCAATATGTCTATGATCTTCAGCACAGGCCATTCGAGAAGGACATTATTATTTGTCACACACTGAATTGCTTTGCAGAACATAGCTTTCTTTCTCCCTGATACTTCTTCAGTTGTACTAAAGATACTTTCCATTCCAGTGTTGTATTAAATGTAGTGTCTCTGTTTCCTTTCAATTTTTCAAAGCAGAGGAAGTGGGACTGACCTGTCATGATAAGGGCAGTGATGGTGGGGAGTGGAGGAGGGGATGGATTCTGATGGCAGGTATCACCAATATACAAGAAATACACCTTGTCTACCATGAACACAGACCCTGAAATGTTTCTGATACTTCCGCTGGAGGTTTCTGGTTTGACCTAGTTCTTTTAGAAATGCAATGCTAACTTGATACCTTTTCCTTAAACTGCTTCCTTTTCCTGTTTCTCGTTTACCATGATGTCTTACACTAGCCTTGTTTTTGAAAATGAACTCTGCTGATTAGGTGTGGGTATAAGTGTACCATGGGCATGTGTGAGTGCATGTGTTCATGTGTGTGTGTGTGGGGGGGTTCATATATATTTCCATGTCAACACAAGTTAGCTGACAAAGCTCTGGGATCCTTCAATAATAAAGATGTGGCTCTCCTTCCAGGCACACCCTTACTATGAAATCAACAGCTAAAGAGAATATAATAAAAATAGTAAACCAACTTCCTGTGCCTGAAAATCTTCACCAAAGGAGTTATTGGAAAAGAAACAGCATACTTAAAAACAATCCAAAGATCAAAGAAGTCTCAAGGGAAATGAAAAAAAAAAAACACACTGGATGGAATAAAAATGAGTCAGTAATGGAGCACTGAGAGGGAAATTTATAGCCCTAACTGCTTACATTAGAAAAGAGAAACTCTCATATAAATAATCTAAGCTCCTATCTTAAGAGCCTGGAAAAAGAAAAGCAAAAATAAACTCAAAGTAAGTGGAAGGAAGAAAAAAAATAAAGAGCAGAATTAATAACACTGAAAACATAAAAACAACAGGGGATTAGTTTGTTCTTTGAGAAGGTCAATAAAAGTGATACTTCTCTAGAAAGACTGACAAAAAAAAAAGGCACAAATTGCTAATATCATGAATGAAACAGAAGATATCACTACAGACCCTGCAGACATTACAAGATAGTAATCAAATCCTATGAACAACTCTACGACTTAGATGAAGTAGGCTGATTATATAGCACAGGCTACCATAGCTCACCCAACATGAAATAAATAACATGAATAGCCCTATAACTATTAAGGAAATTAAAGTTATAACTTAAAAACTCCTGAGAAAGAAACTTCCAGGTCCAGATAATTTGAATGGAGAATTCGTCCAAATGTGTAAAGAATGAGCACTAATTTTACATAATCCCCTCCAGAAAATAGAAGAGAACATTTCTCAACTCATTTTGTGAGACCAATATTACCCTGATACCAAAACTAGACAAAAATTGTACAAAAGATGCATAAATATAACTATAGACCAACACCCTTCACAAACATAAGTGAAAAAAATCTTTAAATATTAGCAAACAGAATATGGAGTTTGTTCCAGAGATGCAAGGTTGGATCAATACTCAAAGTCAATCAATGTAATTCACTATGTGAAAAGGCTAAAGAAGAAAAATCATGTGATCATAACAACTGATACAGTGAAAGCATTTGAGAAAATTCAACACCCATCATGATAAAACTCTCAGAAAAAAACTAGGGATGGGGCGACTTTCTCAAGTTGATGAAGAAGATCTACAACAAATACCAGCAGCTAACATCACACAAGTGGTAAAGGACTGAATGCTTCGACTAAGGTTGGGAACGAGAAAGGCATCTTGATGGACGGGTGGTTACAGGAATCTGCACACGTGATACAACAGAACACAACTACACACACGTTGTACCAATGTCAAACCCCCTGGTTTGATGTTGCACTGCAGCGATGGAAGATGCGGCCATTGGTGGAAAATGAGGGTTAGGCAGGATTTCTCTCTGCTATTTTTACAACTTCTGTGAATCTTCAGTTACTTCGAAGCTCAACAAAGGAGCGATGATCCTGCCGCTGCTCGGCTTTAGAAGCTTCAACAATTATTTATAGCCCACAGCCGTGGTTTTACGACTTCAGAGTGTTTGTATGTTACTTCTGTTGTACTAAATATGCCCGTCTCCAGGCCCGGGGCCCAGAAATCCCAATGCAGTAGGTAGCGGGGTGGGGTGGGAATCCGCACCTCTGATGACCTCAGCAGGTGCTTGGGCTGCACCGGGGAGGGGTCGGAGGTCTTCAGTTCACACGCTGAGAAACTCAGACTCTGGCTTTGCCCTTGAGCTCTTTTCTTTTTTTTTTTTTAAGATTTTTAATTTATTTATTTGACAGAGAGAGACACAGCAAGAGAGGGAACACAAGCAGGGAGAGTGGGAGAGAGAGAAGCAGGTTTCCCGCTGGGCAGGGAGCCCGATGTGGGCCTCGATCCCAGGACCCTGGGATCATGACCTGAGCTGAAGGCAGATGCTTAACGACTGAGCCACCCAGGTGCCCTGACCTTGAGCTCTTAATTGACAGTAAAAACCCTGCTGTGTAACAAAAACCTCTGCTCCCCAGTTCCAGGACCAGGGTAAGGCAAGCAAGGAGCAGAGGGTGTGATATGTAAGGAGGCGCTCACTCTCAGGTCCCTGCAAGTGTAGAGCTAGCAGCTTCCTGACTCTGAGAGTGAGTGCCTGCTGAAATTTGGCACCTTAGCTGCCTCCACCTGGCCCTGGCCCTGCTCCCCACTCATGGACTTGGTTCGTAGCCGCTTTCTTTATTATACCCCCAAACTGGAAACAACCAAATGTCTGTCAATTAGTGAATGGATCAACAGATTGTGGTATAGTCATACAACAGAATAGTGGTCAGCAATGTAAAGGAGAAGCTTCTAATACATGCCACGACATGGGTGACTTTCACAAAACAGTATGCTGAGTAACACAAAAGAGGACACATTCCAAAGAAAACTTGGGAAACTCTGGGAAAGACAAAACCAGTCTACAGGGATAGAAATTCTAGGAAAGACTAACATAATTTACACTCCCAGAAAGCAAATCGGTGGGTACCTGGGGTGGGTGATTTGTCTGGGCAGGTAGGTGATTACAAAGGCACTGTTTGGGGCATTGGGAATGTTTCATTTCTTGATTGGTGGTGGTTACACTGGTGTACACGTGTGGAAATGTCCATTTAATGTGGGTACATTTTATCATATGTGAATTATAGATCTCCGTGAAGCTGATTAAAGAAACAGAACAGAAAAACAAACAGAACCCCCAGTTGCTTCACATACATCCGAACCCTGGGCTTTGTGGGGAAGGCCTTCTCTTCTTGATGGGCTTGGGTACCACCCAATTGAGTAGGAAGAGCCTTGGAGAGGGGTCAGGAAACCTGGAACCTCATGCTCATTCTAGTTATAACTGTGGATGACCCACTGGACTCTCTCAGTCCCAGGTCCCTCCACTGCTGTGAGTCCTTCCCAGGGCTGGTGGAAGTCACAAATACAGTAGTACATATAGTGTACAAATACATACTTGTGTACAAATACACAAGTACATCTAGTCACCTGGGGAAGTGCTAGCCATCTGTCAGGAGGTCTTACTGGTTCTCGGATGGAAGCTTCCCTTTGCACAGTCCTTTGAGTTCAAGTCCGGAATCGCTCTAGGAATACTAGATTTTGACAGCAATCAGGGATATGCAAAGTAAGCTACAGACATCATTATTTACACATGTATGTGGCAAACATTAGAAATTCGTAATATCAAAGGCTGATGAGAAGAGAGAACGGCGGTGAGGACCCTCGGGGCGAGGCTGGCGGGAGTGAGGACCCGAGTTGCACTTGGAGGACAACCTGGGAGGAGTGAGGGCTGCAAATACCTTCTGATCCCCCAGTGTCACTCTGGGGGTCTTCATCCAGAGAAACTCTGCACAGGCCATAGGGAGATGCTCACTGCAGTGTTGTGTTTGACGACAAAGACTGGAGACAAGCTAGGTGTCTGTCACTAGGGAAAGGATATATAAAATGTTGGTCCATGCACATGCACTAAGGCAGAACAGCATCCGGAAATAGATTTACGACAGCTACATGGCTGTAGCTTGAAAACACTGAGCAGGAAAAAGTATTCTAGATTGGATTTATGGCAGGTAAAGCTAAATGCATGCACACTGGGGTTTTTAAGAATATAAATATATATTCCACTTTTCAGGCATGATTTTGAGGACTGGTCTGATCCAGAACCAGGAACACACCTTCAGGGCCAATGGTTTTCAATCTGGGCTACGCTGAATCACTGGGGGAGTTTGGAAACGCTGACGTCTGAGCCTCACAGCCAGAGATTTCAGGTTAGTTGGCCTGGAGAGCGGGCCTGGACCACCAGGATTTTTTAAAAAGTCACTTCCCCCCTCTCTCCCCCTCCCCAAGTGCAGCCAAGGTTGAGAGCCACTGTCCAGGGGCTCAGATTTTGTAAGTAAAACAATTACTCCAGGTAATCCTGTAATTTAGGCAAGTTTGGAAGACACTTGAGCCGATAGCTCCCATAGCTGCAAAATGGTAAAGACACTCATCTTGCAGAGTACATGGGTTAGACCTGAGGTTGGTCATTGCTTGCCACTTAGGGGCTCAACAAATGGTAAGCATTATTTTGAAAAAAAAAAAATAATAGGAGATCATTGAAATCATCGACACAAATTAAAAGGTAGAACTGTGAATCCTGGTAAGGTCACGTATTTCCCTGGGAAGGAGGAAAGCTTCTATATTGGTAGAACGAGGGGCTGGACCTTACCAGTTCTCAATGTCCCCACCGGGTCAGGAAGCTGGCCTTCTTGGCAGTTACGGTTTGAAGATGCTAGAGAATTCACCATTGGCCACTGCCCCCTATTGAAATAATACTGTCACTTCTGAGTAGAGAATACTCAGACTTGCCATATAATTCCACTTGAACTTCAGCTCACCGGGGGAAAGGCTGACCCCTTCTTGAGCACTCAGAAAATACTGCCCCTTAAAGGAATTCCTATAATCACAGTAGCTAATTCCTATAATCACAGGACGCTTTCTTATGTCTGTTCTAGGCATTTGACATATGTCAATCCTCACCTAGAACACAACTCAACTCTTGCAAACACAAGAGGCAGATACTATTATTATCCGTGTTATACAGACGAAGGGACTAAGGCACGGAGAGGTAGCTAACTTGCTGAAAGTCACATAGCTGGGAAGCAGCAAAGCAGCAACCCTGGCTCCAGGGTCTATTCCTAACCAACTCTGCTCTTCTGCCTCTCACATGCCTCTGATTCCTTTGAGCTGATCGGGACAATTGTTCTGCAGCCTCTGTTGCTGTCCAAATATTTTTTTCCCCACTTAAAACACCCTCAAGTCTGTGGTCTACTCCGGGGAGGCCCCTCCCCTTCACAGCAAAATTCCTTGGAAGGATAGTCCACATCCACGCTCCCCAGCAGCTGGTCTGCCATTAGTTCTCACTTCCAAATTCCTCAGGAATCTGGCCTTGCCCTACCTCTCTGATTTCTATGTGCTCTCCCCAAATGCCCTCACTCACGTCCATGGTTCATAATCACAAATAATGCCAGCATCAAACCAAGGTAAGGCATGTGGTAGTTCATAATCCAAAGGTATTTTCACAGAAATTGAGACCCTGACTAGATGGCACGAAAATCTCATGGTGCAGGAAGGGCCCAATGAATTCATGACCTCTGCTGAATCCCCCTGCCTTCACCTCCTGGCTGGACCAAGTCACCTGCACCCCTAAATACACATGGCTTCTCTGGGCTTTCCCATGCGCTTCCCTATCATGTCCACCAGGAGACAGTCTTCGCTTCTTATAGCCTCCATTCCTCCCTCTTCACAGGCCCAGTACACAACCTGACTATTGCCCAGTGGGTATGTGGATATGGGTGAACTGAGATGCACTTAAGTGCAAATTACAGATGTTGAAGATTTAGTACAAAAAAGAGAATTTAAACATCCCACTAATAAGTGTAATAAACAGACTACACATTGAACTGGTATCTTAGATAGATTAATTTTGCCTATTTTAGGTTTTTAAAACATGTGGCTACTGAAAACTTTTAAATTGCTTATGTGACTCACTTTATATTTTTATTGGACAGTCCTAGCTTAGAGGCTCCCTCCTTTTTTTTTTTTTTAAAGATTTTATTTATTTATTTGAGAGAGAGAGAGAGAGAATGAGAGATAGAGAGCACGAGAGGGAAGAGGGTCAGAGGGAGAAGCAGACTCCCCACTGAGCGGGGAGCCCGATGTGGGACTCGATCCCGGGACTCCAGGATCATGACCTGAGCCGAAGGCAGTCGCTTAACCAACTGAGCCACCCAGGCGCCCGAGGCTCCCTCCTGATGGCAAACTCTAGGTAGCCCTGCAAAACCCTAGGGCTCTAGGGAACCAAGTTTGAAAACCATTTGCTTGACTTTACTCATGAAGAAACTGAGGCCCAGACTGACCTACAACTTTTCAAAGATCATCCAAGTGATGGAATCTTGGGTTTAGATTAGAAACAGGGTATCCTACACTCTGTTGTTTTTTCCTATCTTGGAGGTCCTTGAATGCCACATAGAGGCACAATGGGCCTTTAAGATCCTTTATCGTGAAATGTCACCACCTCAGGTTCTCTCCCTGGTTCCCTCCTGCATGTCTCCTGCACGCCAAAGGGCTGCTCTCTGCTGCATGAGCCTTTCCCTGCTTCCTGCTGGGAACCCCAGTCCATGCTTTAGGGCTCTATATGGCTGCCCCCCTACACTGCTCACGGCCCGACTGGAGACCCTGAAGGCAAGCCGTGACTGCTGAGCCCTCCTCATCCTTTTGTCTTAACACCCCTCCTGACTTGCCCAATCCCAGTCCTACCCAGGGGCCATGGTAGCTTTGGCTGGGCTAAGTCCAATCCAACTGGAAGGATGGGAAACAGCCAGCCAGAGGGCCACTGGCTGACCCCATGACCAATACGCCATGCCATCGTGGAGAGCTCACATAGCCCATCTGCCCTGCCTGCAGAGGGGTGACCGGTGGTCACATGGCCAGTGATTCACATAGGAACTGAAAGCGCTCCTTGCTGCGGCGACTTCTTGAAAGCAGACACATGAATCAGCAGCAGGGAAATGGGGAGGTGAAGCCGGCCCCGAGTCACAGTCGGGGACATGAAGCACAAGCCCCCTCCCCCACAGCCCAGTGGAGGTGCAGCATCGTGGGTCAGGGTAGTGGTATTTGTGGTAGGGGCTGAAGTTCAGAACACATGTGTGAATGCGTGTGTGTGTGCGTGTGTGTGTGTGTGTGTGTGTATGCGCACGTGCGCACGCCCAGGTCAAAAGACCTGCCTGTTGCTGGCTTGTCCTCCTCATCACAGAGGCCCTATGCAGGGGGAACAAAGGGTCTCAGCCAGCCCCCCGGCCCCGGATTCTGGGTCGGGTTGCCGTGTGGGTCCAGGCCCTGAGCACGGCCAGGGTTGCTTGGCCGGGGTCACTGTGACGTGCCTACAACCTCCTCTCTTCTGGCTCTGGGGCCACAGAGAGAAGAGCTGAATCATGAAGCTGTAAGTGGACCCATGCCGTGTGGATCAGCAATCACAAGATGATGCTTCTCATGAGTTCTGCCACAACTCTAGCTGTGCAACCTTGGGCTAGTCACTGTACATCTCTGAGGTGAAGTTTCTCAGATGTTTATATTAATTATCTATAACTTGAAAAAATAACTCCTTCAAAACTTAGTGCCTTAAACCAGGAACACTGATTATCTTACACAGTTTCTGTGGCTCAGGAATTTGGGAGCCACTCAGCTGGGAAGTATGGGCTTATGAGCTTTCCTGGCATGAGGTCTGGATATTCACTGGGGCTGCAGTCACCTGAAGGCTTGACTGGGGCTGGAGGATCTGCCTTCAAGACGGTTCATTCACATGACTGCCCGGCAGGAGCCCTTAGCTCCTGGCCACTCGAGTTTTCTACGAGGCTGCCTGAGTGTCCTCCTGACACGACAGCTGGCTTCTCCCAGAGTGAGCAATCTAAGAGAGCAAGACAGAAGCCATGCTATCTTGTATGAACAAGTCTGTGAAGTCAAGCCCTGTCATTTCTGTACTATGCTATTTGTTACACAACTCAACCCTCTTCAAGGATGTGAATATCACAATGACCCATTGGGGTCATCTTGAATGCTACAGCAGCATTAATAGTATCTGCCGTGCCCATCTCACGGAGTCATTGTGAGGTTTTGTTTGCATACCCACTGCAGAGAAAACCATTAACCAGAGGATGCATCTGTCTGGCAATGTACTCATTGCATATGGGTGCTCACTAAAGGGAGGCTTTGTTCATCCATTAGTGTTCTCTCTAAAGAAAACAGGTGGGTCACAGTCTCACGAATTCCAGGAGGGAAGGCTAGGCCAAGACAGAGGTTGAACTGTGCCTTAGCCCTTAGTTCTGACATTCAGATGAGTTGGTATGTTCTTCACGAACTTCAGTGGGTTGCATAAATGGGAAGGTCCATTGTCGTTACCTCCTGGCAAGACTCTGCCAGATCATTCCTCAAAGGATCTCACCACACAATTTTTTAAACAGCCACAAAAAGAAACTAGATGGCTTCAATATTTTGCAACGACCGGAAACAACTTCTCAAAGTTGACCCTAAATCTTTCATGGTTCACTGATGCCCACTTTTCCATATGGATATTCTGGTTACTACTGCTGCATAATAAATTGCTCCAAAACATAGGGGTGTAGGACAGTAGCCATTTGATTTTGCTCGTGATTTTTTGGGGTTAGGAATTCTGAAAAGGCTCAGCTGGACTCTTCACCTGTGGGATTTCTCATGTGGTTGCAGTATGATGTCAGCTGAGGCGTCAATCACCTGAAGGTCAGCTTGGGCTGGATGTCCAAGATGGCGCACGCACATGGCTGGCAGCTGAGGCTGGCTGTGGGCTGGAAGTTCAGCTGGGTTGTCCACATGAATGCCTACGCATAGCCTCTCCAGCATGGCAGTCTCAGAGTTGTTGGATTTCTTATATGATACTGGATTCTTCTGCAGCTAGTGTTCTGAGAGAAGTGGCATCTACCTAGCCTTTTGGGAAGGCCATCAGGGCAACTTCTCCCACAGTTTATTAGTGGTACACTACCATGGCCCCCTGGGTACAAGAGAGCCATTAGGCTAGCACAGATTTTAGAGGGTGGGAACCAGACTCCACTTCCCGATGGCAGAGTGACAAGGTTCCACTGCGGACGGGCATGTGGGATGGAACAAGTCACCATGGCCATCCTTAGAAGGTATAATCTTCTACAAAGGACGTTTTCCACACTTGAAGGCCTGTTATTGAGCACTGCATGAACAACTTGTTTCCTAGAGTCAAAGACTATTTAGAGCTGGATAGAGTCTTAAAGATTCTCTGGTTTAATCACTTTAAGATGAGGAAAATTGAGGACTCAAGAGCTGAAGTGGCTTCCCCTGGACTCTGCAGCTGGTCGGGGGGGCAGCAGCACTGGGAACCCCAGTCTCCTATCCACCTGTGCTCCATCCTGCCCTTGGCAAACTCTGGGGGTTGCTGGCATCATTCCCCTTCCTTCTTTCTAACAGAATGATTTTGCTCAGATATCTACCCTGCCCACAAGGCTTATGGCCCCAAAGGGAGCTCACCCTGTGGTGTTGCTCTTTCTACACCCAAGGTCAGCATGGCAAGAGCCATTTTGCCATTAGGCTGCAAACGAAGCCACCATCCCGAGGGAGGCAGACTCTAGAATGTCACTGGAAAATGGAGTTGTTGCTGCTGCTGCTGGATGAGGTCAGCCGCAGGCCTGCTCTGCTGAACTTCCCATCTTGTGAGTCAACGATCTCCTTATTGTTAAAGCCACTTTGTTCAGGTTCCAGCTACGTTGAATGCATCCTAATTAAAATACTTCTATTTCTAGGATTAGTCCTGACCTTAAAAGGGGCATTTAAGGAGATTTAGCTCAACAGTACAGGCTTAAGCTTCAGGTATGGCCAGTGTGTCCTGACCTGAACTTGGTTTCTGATAACTGGGATTTCCTCTCACTCTCTGTGCTGTCTCTACCTACAGTGGCTCAGTCCCTCCAGAACCCACTCTTATTACTGTTATTTTCAGTTCCTGCTCAGGGCTGGAGTCCTCTCCTCTTCCAAAATTTCACACCAGTGGTTACAGCCCTGTGACCCACTGTTGTCCCAGGTGCCCTCCTACCTGTTCCCCATCTTCTTGGATTTGTGAGGATCAGCACTGTTGGGGTCCTCTGCGTTGAGTTCTGAGTTCTGCCCCTCTTGGTACATGGCTGGCTGGACCCCCGGGCCGGACACTCACCTGGTTTAGGTCTGTTGTTGTACCGTGCAGACCCCCAGTCCTGCCTGCTGGACTGGACTTTCTCACTGCACCTGCAGCTGGGCAGATGAGGCCTGTCCCTCCCACAATTCCCTTTGTATCTTCATGGGAGGGGGTCTCCTTGTAGATCTTCCTGGTAGAACTTTGGAAGAAAATGCTTGGTTTGGGAGGTACAACATCTCATATTTATACCTGCAAATATTTCACAGTGCATGAGGCACACGTTTTATCATATTTCATCTCTACTGGTTGGGGAGTCAGGTCACATGGGGACTTTGAGAGCAAAACAAGAAAATCCATTTATGTCAGTTCTCACTAAAACATCTTTTGCTTGAGGTCTCTGCCTGCATCCTCACCACCTCTTTGTGGCCCCAAATGATCCCCCTGCACTTGGAAGTATGATTGCCTGCTTGCTAAAAAGAAGTCTGCATTTAGGGAAGAATTCACTCTGAGACTTGCTTTTATGGTAATCTTGGAGTTGGAATGAGGTTACAGGATGGTAGGGGACTTGCAATTCCTTTAAATAATGACAACTGTTGGTATTGACCAAAGGAACTGCATGGTTGTACATGACTAAACTGGCTTAGGTCAGTTCTAACACTGGGAAGTAGGAGATGCATATGCATTAATGAGCAGTGGGGAATTTGCTCAAGATTTCAGCGAGGTGAGGGAGGGACCAGGGAAACTTAACCTCACATGTGTGTGTCCAGCAAGTCCCTTGAAATCTTCCTCTGGGCTATGGTGGCATGTCTTCTCTTCTTTCCTGGCCTTTGGCCCATAGCACCCAGCTCTACCCTCCCTCTTCCTCTTTCATGTTCTGGAAAAACTCCTTCCTCCTGCAGAAAACTTGCAGCTAAAAGTCCAGGTTAGAAGCTCCCTTTCTACCATCTGAATAGTGAACTTCTCAAAGTAACTTTCATGCCAGCTTCGTGGGCTTTGCAATGACCTTGAAAATGCTGATCTGTGAAAACAAAGGGTGATGATTCAAAGTTCTTGATAAAGACTGAAGCATCATGAGTTCCAATCTCTCTGCATTTCCTTGTAGTGGTTCCGGGGTGTCAACGATGGATAGAAGGCTGGCAGGCTTGGCCTGGTTCCCCGTCTCTGCAGCCTCCTCCTTTCTGCAGCTGACATCACCCCCAAGTCCCCTTCTGCCAGGTTTCTAAGGAGGCTGCAGCCCAGACCTTGAGGCTCGAATCCGTGGAGTCCTTTGTGTGCTTTGGTTCTAACCATGCTCCAGTTCCGGCTGCCAGGTCTTGGCCTCATTTCTTAGATCTTGTCTCTCCCCCATAGAAGCTTGCTCATCCCCCAGTCTTACCATGAACAGGCTCTGCCTTGTCCCCAACACCCTTGTCCACATCTTTGGGGGTTGGACTGCTACCCCAGACTCCAGCCCAGCTGGGATGCTGAGACTTGATGGATGCCAGATCTTTCTGATGAAAACTAATGGGCCCCTGGGCTTGCAAGGGCACCTCTCACTTCCCAGTTTGGTCATGTACAACCATGAGGTTCGTCTGGTTAATATTAGCAGCTGCCATTAGTTATAGGAATCAAGGGCTAGCTCCTTCTCACACTCCAGGTTACCAATAAATGCACGTCTCAGACTGAATTCTTCCCTCCAAACAGACACTGATTAGCAAGTAGGCACAAATCAATCACAGCACCTCCTGTGGGCTTGATGAAATCCAAACTCCCTGTTCTTTAGGGCGCTCCAACAAGATCAGGCATGAAAGAAAGTCTCACCAGAGGCAAATGTGATAATTCTCTACCAGTGGGATTGGCGAGCCACGTGGTGAGACTCAGGTTGGCCCACATCCTCCAGAATCAGCAGCTAGACACGTAGGCCCTGGGCAACATTGCTAAGTGGGAAGGAAGAAAGTCTCCTTAGATTCTAGTACCCTGTCCACATGTTTGTGAAGTTTCTCCATGCTTCACCAATGAGAACCCATCCCTCCATATATTATGCAAACTAACAACACCTCTGGCACTGATCAGAAAGACAGCTGAAGCGCTGTGGGAGCCCTCTGGGCTTCTGATTAAACTCAAATTACCACCCCAGGCGTTGCCCTCGTTGGGGCAACTGGCCTCCTCGAGGGTGTAGATTAAACGGGACAGACTCACATTTAGATCACACTTTTGGTGCCGAAGCATTTTAAAGTAAATTGCAGATACCATGGTAACAGGGCACTCGGCCTCTATATTAATAATAATAAATAGCATTTCTGGCTTTACGAGATGCCGTGCCACGGCGTTCCGCCCTTGCAAAGTAAGTGGTCTGAATTATTTCTAAGCCTCCTTCCACCCTGCCCCCTCCCCCCAAGAGTCTCACACGGACTCACCAACAGTGCCACTAGCTAGGGCTCTGCACGCCCCACTTCGTCCCCTTCCCCTCTGCAACCCGCATGCTTTGGAGGAAGCGCCTACAAGCACAAGCACCATTTCAGGGGCTGGCTGCTTCTTTCCCACTCCAACCCTTCCTGTGGCCAGTGACCACAACCACATGAACACATGACCTGTCTCAGCCAATCATAGGGGCCTCGTCCTTTTGGCCAAAGTGATTGGCCAGGAAAGGGCATGTGGTCTACAAAGCCAATCAGGAGAGGTCCTGGTTTTCTCAGCCTAGTGCTGGAGAAAATGGCCACCTGGCTGGGTTTTGGGTCCAGAGTTACCTGTCCCGGGGAACTTCGGCCTTGTGGGGTCAGCTACATTGTGAGAATGAATCCAGTAAGCAGAGAGAGAATCAGAGACACAGGTTGTGATGGACTGAATGTTTGTGTCCTCCCCACCGAATTCACATGTTGAAGTCCTGATCCCCAAGGTGATTGATGGTTTTAGGAGGCGGGACCTTTGGGAGGTAAGCAGGTTTGGATGAGGTCAAGAGGGTGGGGCCCCCAACAGGGGATTAGTGCCCTTCCAAGAGGAGGAAGAGAGCCCAGCCCTCACTGTCCTTGCACCCGCGGGCACTCATGCAAAGCAGAGCTCTTGCCAGGGCAGGCGAGGGGGAGCGTGAAGTCCTGATTAGCAGTGTTGGTTTTTTATTTTCGAAAGCTGTATTGCCGGAAAAGGTATCACCCTGTCTTCCTCTTCAGAAACCGTTTCTGCCTCCTGGGAGGGATGTCCTCCCCCCAGGACCTGAGGCTAATTCTATCCCCTCAGCGCTAGCCTACTCTCCTTTCCTATGTGTCCCCAGGCTCTAGTGTGTGCACCATGGCTAACTCGTCTGTGATCTCCAAGAGAGGCCTCATACTATGGAAGATCAGTGAGGCCCATGTGTCTGGTGCTCTGTGCCCATGTGAACACCCCAGCCTCACGTTTCTGCCACTGATGCAGTACATGGCTAACCCACCCTGAAGTGTGGGTTCAGCAAGCAGGACCCTCTCGATCTGTATCTGTACTTTCCACACCGAGGAAGCCAGATAGCATCATGTGTCGATGGTTTGTTTCTATCTCGCTGATCAAGAGGTTGAAAGCAACATATTCTGCTACAACTTTTCTCTTTCAATGGATTAGGGCCAGGGGCCCCAGGACAGCAGATGAAGAACCTAGGGTTTAGTTTTCCCATCTGTAGAATGGAACCACTATGAAAACATTGCTCAGACCTCACCTCCAACAGGACTGAATATCCTGGACATGCAACAGAAACTTTGGAGTGCCTCAGGGCCCTTGAAAGAAGGGGTTTCCTGAGAGGACAGCAGTGTCTGGTGTCGCAGGTGGTTTGGAGCCCATCCATGCTCTTGACTTCTCTCATGGACTCATGGCTGCATGTCACCCTCCCTCTCCTCTTACCCCCAGGAAGACAATCATCTCTGGTTTCTCCAGCCCTGCATCCCAGAGGGAGGTGGTCTGACCGGCAGACACTGGAGATATCCCCTGCCATTCATTCTCTCTCATATATGATCTAGTCTTGGGCTTTTAGCCAGACACATAGCTGCCTAGCCTAGGACTAACACTTCTAGCCTTCCC
The DNA here is from genome assembly GCF_003265705.2 of Callorhinus ursinus. Lineage (NCBI taxonomy): Eukaryota > Metazoa > Chordata > Mammalia > Carnivora > Otariidae > Callorhinus > Callorhinus ursinus. The sequence continues at coordinate 3,832,892 of NW_027397077.1, forward strand.
TGCGCCTGCGTGTGGCCTTGTGACCACATTTTGGCCAGTGATTCATACAAGTGAAAGTTATCTGTGTGACTTCCAGGCTGTGCTTTTAAAGGGAAGAGGCATGTCCTCTGGGTCGTTGTTCCTCTCCCACCTGGCAGAAAGTGGAAACGCTGTGGAAAGATATCTTGGACCATGCAGATGAGGACAATACCATGGTTGGCAGAGCAACAAGATATAAAGAGCCTGGGCCTCTGACATCTTTGCGGAATAGAGCTGCCATACCAGCTTAGACTTCACATGAGAAAAAAATAAGTGTACATTTGTTTCAGCCATGTCACTGGGGTTTGGTTTGGGCAGTTGAGCCACTGTTACATTTAGAAAATCGTTGCCTTCAAGCTGGCTTCCTCAACTGGAAAACCTACAGTTGGACTCTCTTGGGTTGATACCCACCCTTGACCCCATCAGTGGCCATCTTTGCACAGACAACAGTTTAGCACGGCTTCCTGGGGTAGAGGTGGTGGGAAGAACAGTTTCAGCCAGGAAGGCATACATAGCGTGGCAGGACAGGCATTCAAACAAGAATCTTGCATGGCATTAGTCACACATTGCAAGATGTCACGGGTCGTTTTCACTAGGTGACTAGAAAAAGGTGTCAACTGGGCTTATTTGCAAATCTTTGGAGTTCCCAGATGGCAAGCAGGATGAAACGCCATCAGGTTGGACATCCAGCAATGCAGGCCTAGTGGCCCCGGTGGCTGGGGACATCAGCAACAGGAATTGGTGGCATCATTAATCTGACTCCGTGGCCGCCACATGTCTGCCTCTTTCTGTCCTGTAACTCCATGTCGTCCTGCCTGGTGAGACTCTGATCGGCGTAGCTAATGCTGTCACCTTTGTTTGGTTGGTTCCCTTTGCATCAGGTCATGTCATGAGCCACTAGCACTTTATGGTGGGGTGTCCACTCCAGGTCCCCTCAGTGGGCACCCCTGTCCAGACGTCATCCCAGAACTGTTTTCTCTGGGTGGGTGGGGCTATAGGCCAGGTAGTTCAGTTAAAGGAGACATTGGGCATGAAAAATACCTAAAGCATCAAGGAATTGGCAGCAGCCACATCCGGTGATTCGGGCAGGTTTTAGCACTGAGCAGGTTCTATTCAAAGCAAGAGAAGTGACCCGGGAGTGGATGAGGCCAGGTGTCTGTGGCATGAGCCAAGAGTGAAGCCCCTGGCTTCAGCTGGAGCATGCACAGTAGTGCCCTGTCTCTGAGCATGGATAGAGGATGGGAGATTCTAGCTAGAACATTGCAGGGAGGCATTCTGTCCCAGGGGGACCTAACGAGGCTGTCAGGCCCGGGGAAAAAGGCCCACCCCTTGGAGTACAAGACATGTCTAAGTCTCAGAAGCAAGACTGTAGAAGAGTCCAATCCACTCTGCTGGATTCATCCTTCCTCTTGCCTTGCTGCCAGTGTTTTTTCACCTATTCTCACTGTAGCTCCTAACCATGGTTCACCGGCCACCCAGACAAGGCACAGTGGGGTCCAGCTTCCTCCTCCTCAGAGTAACTGCTGGAACAGAGAGGCTGCTAAGTTCTCTTGCTTCTGTACCTTAAGGTTTCAAAATGATGACGAGTAGGGTGGAGAGTTGGGACAGACATTCCAGTTGCCCAACAGCCCTACCCATTCTCTTCTTTCTTAGGAAGAAAAACCCAATTTTAGCCTTTCTGCAGCTCAGGGTGGCCAAGGGATGAAGTAGAAGGAATGGCCTGTTAGAAGAATCTTTCAGAGAAGCTGGCTTGGCTGGTAGAACCACTGTTTTCCCCTCTCCCACTTCTTCCTGCTGCTGGCTTGGAGCATGGATGGGTGGGCTGCATCTCCAGGCGATGTCCGGGACCACCAGGTGATCTGATGGGTGTAAGCCCCACGCTGAGATGGAGGAACAAAGAGGTCAGAGTCAGAGTCTCTGATGCTGCTATGGGCCCCACATAGCCTGGGGGTCGGCCTCCAGGTTTTTCATACCTAAGTGAGGCATAAACTGCTATCTTGTGGAAGCCCTCACTAAGCAGTGTGCTTTGTGGACCAGCAGCGTGGGCATCCCTCAGGAGCTTGTTAGAAATGCTGAAGCTCAGAGCCTGCCCCAGACCTTTTGAATCAGAATCTGCATTTTAACAAGGTCCACAAGTGATTCATGTATGAGCACATGATGGCTTGAGAAGCACTGGTTTAAGCCACTATTATTAGTGTTTATCTTGTTGTTTATAGCTGAATCTCATTCTTGTGGATAGAGAAGATGATTCCCAAGCACGGTCACCAAGAAAATGGGGCCGAAGAATGAATCTGCTGGGAAGCTCACCACAGGGCTCTTCCACTCGTCCCTTCCCTGCTTCCAGGAAAAGCATGCAAGACTTTCCAGAAAACCCTCATTTCCCCAAGTCTTACCATGAGGGCCTCGGGGAGCTCTGACCAGGTTGTTCTTGAAAAGCACGGGTGCTGTCAGCTGCTCTTACCTCCACCCCGACCTCCTGTCTCCAGACCAAAGGGTGTCGGAGGACAGATGATGGTGTTAGCTCAGAGGAGGTAGGTGAGGGGGCCCACAGTCATTCTGAAACCTTAAAGCTTCACAAAATAGATCATCCTTCCCAGAAGCCGTGGCCTTCTGTTTTTAAACACAGGCGTATCTAGGCTTTGTTTCTGGGGCTGCCGTCACACTCAGCCTCTCTGTGACTCAGACTTGATTGCCTGGGAGGGTCAAATCCTCTGGTACAGAACTCCCAGTTCATCCATTTCTGCCCAGATGGGCAGGGGAGGGATGGAAAGGAAGCTCCTGAGGATGATGTTCTGGAAAATGGTCCTTGACATGCTACCAACTGGATGCAACTGTTCAAATGGATCACTCAAGGGCATCCAACTCTAGTGAGGCTACTGAAAATAATGGTTAAGAACATGAGTCTAGTATTCCAGGAGATCTGGTTTCAAGCCCCGGTTCTGCCAGGGCTTGAAGGGAGTAAAGACTCCCTTCCGACCTTGGACAGGTCTCTAATTTCACTAAGCCTTCTCTCTGAGCACCGGGTAGCCTTTCAGTAAATCCCAGCCCTGCAGAAGTTGGCCTGGTTTTCCTCATCTGTATACGGAGTAATAACAATGATAAAATAACAACATCATTGTTGTGGGCTCAGGTACTTGACCCTGTGCATTGTTAAATCCTCAGTTTTAGGGGCAGATGTGTTAGCTTCCCAGGTCTGGTACACCTGCACCTCTCAAACAGTAATGCCCAAATGCTTCACCTGGAGATTTTGGTAAAAGACAGTTTCTGATTCTGCAGTCTGGCGTGGACATCTGAAAGCTTCCCCCTGCTGCTGGCGACCCCACCACAGGTGGCAAGATTGTAGACACTCTACTAGTGACTTGTGGGTGTTCTTTAGTCCCGGCTCCTCGGCTCTTCAAACCTTGGCCCTGCAGTTTCAGACTCTATAGTTATAGAAAGCAAAGGACTGCCGCTTGTTGCTGGGGCCCGCCACAAACTTTCTGTTTCTGTTTTGTTGTTAATAACCTACTACAGGTAGAACTTCATTTTGGATAAAATGCCTACGTCCTGGCTAAGACAGGGAGTGACGACAGCAGGATTTGGCTCTCTCTGGGTTTCTTGTGGTGCACAATTTCCTCATGTTTAGAGGCTACCTCTCAGTTTGATGTGGCAGTTTTGCTGTGGTTTTGTCTTTCAACACACTTCCTGCTTTTCTTGCAAAACAAAGACTGCTTACCCCGCTGTTGGTGGCCAAAGCCCAAATGATTACAGGTTTCCTCAAGGGCTTGAGCAGGGCCTGGGGGCACATCCTCGGTCCTCAGTGTGTGAGGCCTTTGGGCTTTTTCTATTTGAAAACGGGGTTAAGATTAGCATGGACTTTAATTTCTACTGGAGCAAATGATTGCAATTCTGTTAGAGGAACATGAAGTTAGCAGCACCTCACAGCTTCAGATCTCAAGTGGAAGTCTTGCTCAGCCCCTCAAGGATGACAGAAAGTAGAAGCCAGCCATTTTTGTAGTTGATATTGCCTGGGTCACATGATTTCAATGGCAGTGCTCACAGTTGCTAGAAATTCAGAGATTCATAAGCTACTGGAGCTGAACAGGACCTGAGAACTTCTAAAGCCAACTCCTCTATGTTCCAGAGGTGGAAACTGAAGTCCAGAGAGGTCAAGTGACTTGCCCAAGGTCACACAGCTAGCCTGGCCTTCATGGTCATTTGTAATCACTCCACAAATATTTCACGTGAATTTCTTTGCTTGGTCACCCCCATTTCCTACAACTTCTAGCCACCATGTGATAAGAGTAATGTTGTAACCATTTCTCTCTTTTTTTTTTACGAGTTTTTCCATTATGGAAATAATACAAACCATATTACAGTCTGTTGGAAAACAGAGGGAAATAAATCACCCACACAATCTCTTTTTGACCCAATGCCTATCTATTACTTTCAAATCCTTTGCTATTTTTCTTATTTTGCTTTTTAATTATTAAAATATAGGTGCTTGGAAATAAAAATTCCAAAAATATAGAATGCCATATAAAGTAAGTCTTCCCCAGTCCTTTGCTGGTTTTCCTTCCGATTGGTACCTTCTTTTGACTGTTTCTGTTTCTTTAGGTGTTTACCTCGATTGATAATGCTAAATAACATATTCCATCCAAGGCTTCATATGGCAGTTTTAAGCACTGTCTACAGACTTTCAGCTGTGACAGGTGAATAACTTATTCACTTATCAATCCCTTTCTCCCACCTCTAAATCATTGATAGGTGTGTATTTTTATTTTTTCTGACGGTTAACCTTATGATTTTATACATCATTCAGTCTCTTTACTGACCCGCTAATTTCAGGTAGTAATTCTTGGCTCCTCACAATATAAGACAGGTTAACTAATACGCCCTACTTCCCTCCACTTCTCTCTATTCTGCTGCCCACCCGCCCTCACTTATACCACTTCTTTTACCTTGTCAAGTTTATAACACAGACATTCTCTTTAGTAAATTTGTCCTTCATGCTTTGTCAGTAAGTTAATTCTGATCATGGAAAGCCAGTGCACAAACAGTATTTGAAGTACAAAGACATGGGGCCCCTGGATGACTCAGTCGTTAAGCGTCTGTTTTCAGCTCAGGTCATGATCCCAGGGTCCTCGGATCGAGCCCCACATCGGGCTCCCTGCTCGGCCAGGAGCCTGCTTCTCCCTCTCCCACTCCCCCTGCTTGTGTTCCCTCTCTCGCTGTCTCTCTCTCTCTCTGTCAAATAAATAAATAAAATCCTTAAAAAAAATACAAAGATAGTGTAAATATTATTCCCTAAGAAGCAGGTGTTATGTTGAGATTTGTAGAGGGGATTGTTCCAACATCAGGGTCAAGTGGGTCTTCTTAGACTCCATTAGCTACACAAAATCATGATTTTTGGGGGGTTGGTTTTATATTTGGGCCATGACATAGGTATATACATTATATTCTAATATATAAATATATATTATATATAAGTATCTATTATATACTATAAATAAAACATATATATATTTCCACAGCTTACTGTTTTCTGAAATTTTTAGTTGGTTGACAATAGAAGCATATGCCTTCTTCATAATATCACCAATACCTTAAACCTTTTTAATTATATCATTTATTGAGTGCTCCAAAATATACAGACTTTTGACTACGCCAACTGCACATCTGTACTGAAAGTTTGAGTTTCTTTTAATTGTATTTCTAGGCTGGTTTAATTTTTTTTCCTTTTTTTTCCCCTTTAGTTCTCTCGTCGTCTTCTTTCTTAAGTAGCACATCATCAAGTAATTTTATTTATTTCCACAAGGAATATATAGGAGTCCATTCTTTGAGTTCTTGCATGTCTAACAAGCCTTTATTTCTCCTCTACACCGGATGGATAGTTTGGCAAGATGTCAAATTCTAGGTAGAAAATGATTTCTTTGGACTTTGAAGGTAATTGTTCCATTGGCTTCCAGCACTGGGGGCTGCTGCCGAGAATAATGCCAATCTTGTCCTTACTCTTTCGTGGGTCACCTGTTTCTTGTCTCTCTCAGAGAATATTTAGGATCGTCTTTATTAGCCGTGCTCTGAAATTCCATGAGGTGGTTTCTGTGGATCATTCTCTGTTCCCTGTGCTGGGTCCCTGGGTCCTGTCCATCGAAAATGTTTGTCTTCCTTCCATACTGGGAGATTTTCTTCAATTAATTCTTCAATGATTTCCTGCTCTCCGTTTTCACTTTTCTCCTTCTCCGAAGCCCCCTGTCCCATAAATGTTGGCCCACCTCCACTGACACTTTGTCTCTTTTTCTCCAATTATCTGCCTTCTGTCATTTTACTATCTATTCTGTGAGATTTTCTTGATGTTTTGGTGTCATCTTTCTATTGTATGAGGTTTTTTTTAATTGCATGAAGTATACTATAATAATGAAGCTAATAACTCATTTTATATAATTAAAATTATTTAAATTTATTTGAATTAATTAAAATACATTATTTTATAATACATTATTTAATAAAATACAAAATTTATTATAATAATTTAAAAGTACATTTCAAAAAGGATTTAAAATAGGCTCTTAGTTTCCAAGGGGGGGGCTCCTTTTAAATAGACTGTTTTTGCTCCTTTTAAATAGACTGTTGTGGATGTATCATCTTGACTCTCCATGAGGATAATTAGAGTTTGGGTTTTTTATTTAATTCTTCCAATACTTAGCTCTACTTCCTTGAAGTTCATTTATTCTGCTTATTGATCTTGGTCCTTGTCTTTTATTTTCCTGTGTGAATGGTGATTTGGGGCAGCCCTTACCTATTTACATATGCCAGGCTGGGTGTTACAATTGGGGTAACTGGGGAGTGTTTCCTTTTCTTTGAGTAAGAGAGCTGATTGTAAGCTCTCCAGCCGTGGAGGAGGCATTGACCAACAGGCTTCAGTGTAAGCTGGAGAGTGGGCAGAGGCACATGGCCTCCACCCCACTCCAGAACCACCCCCACCACTCAACCACACCACACCCCCACCGTGCAGTAAACCCCAGCCTTGCAGCTTTTTAAAATTTTTTATTTTTTAAAATTTTTATTTATTTATTATTATTTTTAAAGATTTTATTTATTTATTTGACAGAGAGAGACACAACGAGAGAGGAAATACAAGCAGGGGGGGTGGGGGAGGGAGAAGAAGCAGGCTTCCCGCCGAGCAGGGAGCCCGATGCGGAGCTGGATCCCAGGACCTTGGGACCGTGACCCGAGCTGAAGGCAGACGCTTAACGACTGCGCCACCCAGGCGCCCTTTTTGTTTATTTTTTAAAAATTGTTTTTCCAGCCTCACCTTTGGCGTAATTGCTACATGATTGTCAGAATCTGTAGGTTTCATTTTATAAATCTATAATGTTGATATTAGTTGATACTGATTAATTCGTCCTTACACCTTGTGGTGGTTTTGAAACATGCTTGTAATTCTTTGACACTCCTCACAGGAGGGTGTCAGATGTAGAGTCTGTGTCCTCTCCTCTTGAACCTGGGCAAGCTCTTATGACTGTTTCAGTGAACAGATGTGACAGGAGTGGTGCTGTGTGACTTCCGAAGTCAGATCAGAAAAGGTCATGCAGTTTCTGCCAGTTTCTCTTTAGGACACTGACTCCAGGGCTCCACATGCCACTTAAGAGGTCTGGCTACGCTGAAACCTCCTTGGGGAGAGACCAGATAGAAAGACAGGTAGGTAGGTAGATCAACTGATCAAGAATGGATAGATCCTTAGGTGGCTGGATAGATCCATAGGTGGCTAGATGAATAGAGTGAACCCCTAGTTATTTCAGTCTTCTTAGGCTCTTAGACGTGTGAGTGAAGAACCCTTCAGGATGACTCTGGCCCAGCCTCTGTCTTTCTGTAACTGCATGACAGACAAAGAAGAACCACCTTGCTTAGCCCAGTCCACTCCAGATTGCTTTTGCCTTAAGCCTCCGTTTGGGATGGTTTGTTACACATTAGCACACGTTGGCAATAGCTGATCAGAACAGGCCTTATTCATGCATTTAATAATAGTTTATATTTATAGAAAAAGAATCACAATAGTGTCCTATAATCTGGGACTCCCTTCTCTCTGCTTCTTATTTGAGCTCCCTGTCCCTAACTCCAGGCAAAATTACTCCCTTGGTAGCAATAACTCCACCAGTAGGAATTGTTTCTGGTCCAGAAACATAAATGGTTCTCATCAATGGTAATCGTTATTTCCATTATTAATGAAACCCTACTAAACAAAGTAAGACCTTCAAATTCTTCCACTTCACACCCTCTCCCACCCCATACCTGCTCCTTTACTCTCTTGCTTGAGAAGGACTCATGAAGTTTTAGAACCTGAAAGGAATCTAAGGGAACATCAGAGCCAACCTACTTATTTTACAGATGAGGAAACTGACATTATGGCCCCCTCACCCCTGCTGTTGCACACTTGATAAACAGGTGACACAGAACTAGAACCCAGGTCTCCAGGCAACCAGATCGATGCCACTCCATTTCATCACTTCCTGCCCTGGACAGGTCATCTTTCAGACCCAGAGCAAGGGCCCAACTCTCTAGACAGACCTACCCACCAAGTCCTATTGTAATCAAGAGAAAGGTGCTTAGTGTCCTGCTCATGCACCTGTTTATTTATAGGTCAAATCAAGACCCCATTCAGGCCAGTACACTTGTGTAAACAGCTATGACACACAAAGAAAACCAAACAAAATAAAGTGAACATAAGAAAGGCTTCTTTTCATTGAAAGAGGGAAGTGAGAGGTGTCTATGCTTTTCAATATTAATTATATGATGTGGCAGGGAAGGTGTGGGAATTGAAACAGCTCTGAAATTCTCCCTTGCCTACGAGTCTAATAAGCGCCAAAGGTTTTTATTTTGTTTTATTTTTTTTTAAACAGGCAGAAGTACTCTTGCCGGTCTCAAACCAATGAAGGTGCAAGCGCCACAGTATATGGTACTTTGCAAAGTGCTGTCAAAAGCAGAGCTGGAAAATTCTTGACACCATCGAGTGTCTTCCCCCCAGAAATGGTATGAATGGGAGTGGGGGAGGTGAGGGATGGGGGAGCAGGAGGCTGTGGACAGGAAGCTGAGCGCACAGATTCTGAAAAGGATTACTGAAATCCCCAACTTTAAGGCAGCAGACAGGGAAAGGCAGTTTCTAGAGTAGACACCCTTCCTAACAGCCTATTGAGGTTAAAAACAAATTCACAGCAGGTACAAAGAAGAAACAAGCATTGCCTGTAATCTCTTCCCTCACTGATAGCGTTAATAGGTTATCATGTGTTATTTCACATCACCAAGATCATGTGCTACATACAATCTTTTTTTTTTTTAAAGGTTTTATTTATTTATTTGACAGAGAGAGAGACAGCGAGAGAGGGAACACAAGCAGGGGGAGTGGGAGAGGGAGAAGCAGGCTTCCCGCGGAGCAGGGAGCCCGATGCGGGGCTCGATCCCAGGACCCTGGGATCATGACCTGAGCCGAAGGCAGACACTTAACCACTGAGCCACCCAGGCGCCCTGACATACAATCTTATATCCTTTTCTTCACTGAGTAGTCCATCCTAAAAATTATCCCACGTCATTAGAAATTATCCACAAACATCATTTTAAGAACTATGTAGTGTTCATTGACTATACCTTGATTTACTTATTTCCTTATTGCTGGATATTATCCCTGATTTTTCAATATTATAAATAACTCATCAGTAAACCACTTTGTGTCCTACCCGTGGTTTTCCAGAGATACACTTCTCTCTTCGCCTTTCCCTGTAGATTTTGATAAAGAGAGAGGACGCTCATGTTGTTATGAAAGTAGAGGTTAATAAGCTGATAAAATGCACATATCATATTGTAATGCATATTGTACAAAAAAAGATTGTAAGCAGCGCTCATTTTCTTCTTTGTACTTGCTGTGAGGATTATGTCCATTTTACAGATAAGGAAGCTGGGGCTCAAAGACATTAAGTGATTTGCTCAAGGTCACTGAGCCAGGATTTCAACTCAGGCGATCAAACTCGAGAGCCCCCACTTTTAATTGCTCTGCTCTACTGCCCTAATAAACTGTGGTCCATAATCAACAAAATGATGTTACAGAAGAACACAGGAAGATGTACATAGGAAGATTAAGAGGACAAAAGCAGCTTGTAAAGCAATACTTCAGTTTGGTTCTTACTCTTTTTCTTTCTTACTTTTTTTCTTTAAAGTATCTATAAAATGCACAGGACAAAGAAAACATCTGTCAAGATGGGGGGATTATTTGCGATTTTAATTTTCTTCTTTGTGCTTTTCCAGATGTTTCTATAATGACCATTTCTTGCTTTTGAAGTCAGAAAAATTTTAAAGTATGGCCGACCTTCAGTTATTCAGCTGATATGAGGGTGCCGTAGAGGAGGGCAAATGTGGGCTCGGGGGTGGGGGGGTGGGGAGATGGGGGGAAGCAGGAGAACTTCAGGGAGGAGGGGGTCTTTGAATTGGGCCTGGAAGTGGTGTGAAATTAATGCGGAAGAAAACCAAGGACAGAGTGATGGTTTTCTGCTGCTTCTGAACACATCCTCCTGTTTCAGGAGTGCTAGGGCCATATTGTCCCCCTGGGGTCTTTGAGTGTCTCTGCTGCCAAGTCTGCATGGTTTCCCTTGGGGAAGGGGCCCCCAGGATGCAAGAGAGTGATTTCCATAATTACCTGGGGTGGGGGGTGGGGACTCCCTTGGTCCTTGAGAGAGAATATTTCTCCCTGCTCAGGTCACGGTGGTCTCCACGACACCCATGATTCAAGGTGGTAGGTTGGGGTATGTCTGTGGTTTGCAGAAGCCACTTGAGAAACGTCCGCAATTTCCTATTGCTGGAAATGACTGCACTCCACGCAGAAGTGGGATGGCTTAAATGTCAAAGAGCACACCCTGCCATGGGAACTCTGAGCCCACAGAAAGAGACCCTCTAGGGGCCCATGGAGTGGTCCTTCTGAGGCTGGCTCTGTGATGAGAGTTAGTTTCACACCCGGCCAAGCACTTCTGGGGCACAGAGTTCCCACAAGATCATCTCAGCAACCCTGAACCCCATAGAGGACTGTAGGCATTGTTCACAGAGATGACACTGAACTGTATCTGGCAAGTTCCTTGGAAAAAAAACATCACTGCTAACCAAACCAGCGGCATCCATCTCTCCAGCAGGAAAGCAGTTCCCACCTCCCAGGTCAGAAGAAATTCCCCTTGTGTCAGCTGTTGGTCATCACATGCTTCCCAGTCATTTGCTTCTGGAAATGTGTAGGGTAGCTGGCTGTGGAATCTCCCAGAGCTGGGGGAAGGAGGCCCAAGCCTCACCCATGTCTCAGAACATTGCCATCAGCTGTGTAAAAGTAAATTTGTAAAACTGACATTTCCTGGTGGCCAAAAGGGAAAGAGAGCCTTCCCTTCTCTTTTACAGAGCATTCCCGGGGGAAACCTAGTGTTTGTGAATTCTTCCTCTGTCCCTTTGACATGTAGGTAAATCTTGGTAAATTTCTTGCCAGTTTTAAAACCCCGGCATATTCTTTAAGGGCTTAATATTTCTTATATCTCTTTGAAATGCAAACCTCAGTGTCTGTGGTCAGACATTGCCTGTCACCACGATGCAAGCTGCCTGTCATAGAGGCAAAGGCAATTCGCTAGCACAGCCGCTCGCCGCCCCCCCCACGTTGGCAGATGAACCCAGGTGAACCAGGGGAGATTCACATGGCGCTGTCAGGCCCTCCTGTGGGAAGACAGGTTACCCTTAGTCTCGGGCACACGTTCATAATGGATTGTGGCCGCTTGGTGGCATAAAAATGGCAAACTCTCTTTCTGGCTTTGCGATCTTGTCAGAGCATTATGTGGACCCGCGCTGTTACCTGCTTCAGTGCTTATTCAATAATAAAACGGTTTTCTTTCTCTTCTCACTCTGTGGAGAAGGCTCTCTGGGTGGGCAGGATTTACACTGCCCCTGACACCGATGAGCACCAGCTTTTTAGCTGGGCATAAAGGCCGTCCATGAGCTGGTACGAACAGTGACAGTTTGTGGCCAATTTTCTCCAGCACGCTGTGCTTCTGAGCACGTGAATCCCTCTATCCATCTACCTGCCTGCTCCCCTGGGGCCAGCCCTGGGCCCCTACTTCCTGGCCCCACCGGGACAAGACCGTGTGTCTGGGAGCAGCTCTCTGTGCCGGGCCCTCCTTTCTTTCCCAGGCCTTCCCCACCGTGCGTCAGCCAGCTGTCCTAGAGCCACGATGCTGCCAAGGATCCCTGCAAACCGAGCCCTGACATATACAAATGAGGCAGCACCTGCCTGTCTCCACCCCGCCCCCACCCGCCCAGGAGAGCTGGGCCTGCAGGTAGCAAGGGCGTGCGATGGGTGTCACATCCCACTTTGGCGGGATGGGGCTGTGCACAGCTGGGCAAAGAGACCACATTGGCTCTAAGCTGTCACCTTTGTTGGCCCTTCGGAGTCAGAGGTGACTCACTACCCTGTGTGTTCTTTACGTAGAGGTCTCTGAGCCTAAACCTGGCTCTTTCCAGGATGCTGGCTGTTGCAGTGGGTCAATAGGAAGGGAGGGCAGATGAAACAGAGGCGTCTGGAAGATTCAGTGGCCCCCACCCCCACCGGCCGCCTCTCATTCTCTGTTTTTCTCCTTTCTCTTTTCTCTGCTGTGGTGAGAAGCCAAATGGGAACCAAGGCTGCTTTTCTCAGCCAGAAGTTTTCCTTCTAGTCATTCGGACACACCTAGAAGCTTTTTGCTACCCCACAGAGGTGCCTTTGTGTGAATGTCCTTGAAACCTCCTCCCCCTCTCCTCACACTGTTAAGGGGCATAAGCCATTAGGATGACTCATTACACAGTCTGATCCCAAATTGTTCATATCTGGCCTCAGCGTGGCCAATGGGGGTCTGGTGTTTGGGGCACATATGCAGAGTCATACAGACGGGTGAGGTTGGAGGCTTAAGTACTAGATGAGGAAAAAATATCGTGGCTCCCTCCATCTGTTCCTTGACTCAGCTCCTTGCTCTTCCCTCTCTCCTGGAGACAGAAAACATCCATTCCCTCTATTTTTCTGCTTCTCGAAAAAGAGAACTTCATCCCGAGATTCTGGTGATTGGAAGACTTAAGATAAACCCACAATTTTGAATAGGCATACCTTATTATGTAAATTAGATATACCCTGGAGTAACAATCTCAGTGGAAGGAATCCTTTTTCAAATGCAGGAAGTGGGCTTTACTATTTAATTTAGTCTTATGATATACCTGTTTGTGGAGAAAGCATCCAGGTATAATGAAGTTATTGGGATCCAATAATTTCCCCCATTTGAAGTTCAAATATTTACATAGATGTTTTCTTCAGATGTTTACATAGATGTTTCTTCTTTTTTTTTTTAAAATTAATAATGTGGTCTGGTACAGCATCCTGAAATCTTGATTTTAACTTTGTTTTAAGGTTATAAAAATAATATATGTTCATGGTATCATTTCTCATACAAGCGTTTTAAATTTTAATGTATCTGACTATATCCATCTTTCCCTTTGTGGTCTGTATGTTTACTTACGGTAGATTGCATAAATGGCTGCAATATTTTTGCTGTAGGTATTCATGTCCCTGCGACGTGTCTTTGTAACTCCTCCTGTTGGGAGGTACTATTTTTCTCTATCCTTGAGTCTCCATACTTCCTTGGGTCAAAGGAAGGCGGCAGAAGTGATGGTGAGGCTGTTCTGAGCACTGAGGACCTTGGTGCTGCTCCCTCTTGGAGCTCTGCCAGCTGCCACGTAAATGAACCCAAGCTAACCTACTGGATGATGAGATATATGGCCCCGTCACCCCGGTGGCTCCAGCCAACAGCCGGTTCCCAGCCAACCTGGCAGCTGGCTATGGCTGCCTGCATGAGCCCAGCAAAGACTGTAAGAACTGCCCAGCTAAGCCCAGCTGAAATTGCTGACCCACAGAAGCACCAACAATTAAAAATGGCTCTTATGCCCCTAAGTTTTGGGCTGGTTTGCTAAGGCAGCAATATTTAAACAAGACTTTTTTTAAGATTTTATTTGTTTAATTGAGAGAGAGAGAGCGAGCATGAGCAGAGGGGAGAGGGAGAAGCAGTCTCCCCACGGAGCAGGGATCCTGACTCAGGGCTCGATCCCAGGACCCTGGAATCATGACCTGAGCCAAAGGCACATGCTAAACCGACTGAGTCACCCAAGCATCCCAAGACATGTTTTGTTAAAGAGAGTCCTCCCTATGTTGAAATCCTAAAGCATCTTCTATATTCTCAAGGTTTCTCCATTTTGCTTTTCATATTTATATACTATAATCGGTCTGGAATTAATTTTTTTATTGTGTGAGGTAGAGACCTAATGCATTTCTGCTAATCTTATTTTCTCTGTATTTTTTAATATTTGAAATATTTCATAATAAACAGTCATTTTTAAAAAAGATGTAGCTGCTATAGATTTACAACAAAAATAGAAACAAAATTTCACCAATAACACCACTCAGCAATAACCGCTTACAATGTTGTGAAGGGGGAGGGGTAAAATTGAGATCAAACTGTTTTCCATTTTTCTCACTTAGCATCACATTGTATTTCCCTATCGCCAAATTATCCAAGCTAATTTTTAAAGATTACATATAGTTTGTCCCATGGGTATACCATATTTACTTAACCAGGTACTTACTGTGAGGCACTTACTTGGGCTGCCTCCTACTTTTCAGTATGAATGCTACTACAGCAGTATTCTTTTTTTTTAAGATTTTATTTATTTATTTGCGAGAGAGAGTGCACACGTGCGAGTGGGGGGAGGGGCAGAGGGAGAAGGAGAAAGAGAATCTCAAGAAGATTCCTCGCTGAGCACAGAGCCTGACCCGGGGCTCGATCTCACAACCCCCGAGATCATGACCTGAGCTGAAACCAAGAGCTGGATGTTAACTGACTGAGCCTCCCAGGCACCCCACAGCACTAAGTATTCTTGTACAAATATTTCTGATTAGTTCTTTAGGATCATATCTAGAAACGAAGTTTTGGGGTCAAAAGGTATGAACAATTTTAAGATCTAAAGTGCAGTTCAGAGAAAGACACTATCTAGAGAGAGCATACCAGTTCCCATCTGCCTCCACCAGCTGTGCATGAATAGATCCATTCAGCCCCATGCTTCATCCTCATACTTTTGCTGAAATAAAGGAATAATTCAATCTCAGATGATTCATTGAGTCAGAACGGATCACATGCTAATGAGAACACAGAATTTGGAAGAAGCACATAGCTAGAGGAAAAGCCTGTAGTAATTTGTTAACATAGCAGCTTCAGTTCCTCCTCTTAGATTTATTTGACAAACAAACAAACAAAAAATTGCACCAGTACATAGAGGCTATTCCTGCCCGGAGCAACACCCTGCTACACGTAGTCTGAATCAAGAGCCAGGCATGGATGTTTGGGACATAGGAAGGATTCCGACAGAGCCATTGCTCAGGGCAAAAAAGGAACGCACTGGGGCATCTGCCTCTCTGCTCAGGAGAGGCCAGAGGGGCCAAATGGTCACTCATTCAAACATATCAGTGTCTGTTATTAGCCGTCACTACACCAGAGGCTGGGAACACAAAAGTTACTAGCCTAGAGAGAAACTTCCAAGTCACAGAGATGAGAGCTCTTATAGGATCCAACTGTAGGAGACTAAGAAAGCACACGGAAGGGTGCCCCACATAGCATGGGCATCAGGGACAGCCTCCTAGAAGAGTGCATGTCCAGGTGGATCTATAAGTATGGCTTGGCCAGGCAAGAGTGGAACAGGTGTTTGAGGTAACTACAGGACAGCCAGACCGCAGGGTATAAGGTGGAGAGCTTGCTGGAAGAGGCTGGGTCATGAGAAGCTTCCTGTGGCTTCCCCTGTATCCTTTCCAGGCCCTACCTGATCTGGTCCCGCCACATTTCTGAGCCCATCCCTCCTCAGCCACCGTGCACCCCCCCGCCCCCCCAAAACCCCCTCTAGCCACCTTGGTGTCTCTGCTATTCTGCAAGCACACCTCCATCCCGACCTCTGCACTTGCTCTTCTCTCTGCCCAGAATGCTCTTCCCCCAGGGAGATGTAAGGCTTTCTTCCTCACTTCCCTCAGACCTCTGTCCCAAATGTCATCGCCTAAGCAGAGACACGTCCTCTGACAAGCATATCAGGTAGCCTGCCACTCTAGCCCCCTACCCTAC
The DNA here is from genome assembly GCF_003265705.2 of Callorhinus ursinus. NCBI lineage: Eukaryota > Metazoa > Chordata > Mammalia > Carnivora > Otariidae > Callorhinus > Callorhinus ursinus. The sequence continues at coordinate 3,849,082 of NW_027397077.1, forward strand.
TGGTTCTTTGTCCTCTAAACCTGCTTTAATTTTCTTGTTTCTTTTCTGTCTCCCATGCCTACCATCTACTAGAACGGGAGCTCCACGAAGATAGGGGCTTTTGCTTTTTCATTGTTCAACCAAATAAAGTCTACCAAATAGTCTATTCCCTGTGCCTACAACACTGTCTGATGCATAGTAGGTGCCTGATAAAAATTTGTTGAACAAAAGGGTGAATTTTGTCATAAAGACGAGGATCCATTGAAGAGATTCTAGTTTGGAGAGAAACAGTTGCAGTTGCACTCTAGACAGCTCTCCCTGGCTTGCTTCTTCTTTTCTCTTACTGTACCAGTTGGGTGCAACAAGTACCAAGCAGTTTCAGTCCCATTTTGCAATAAGGAAGTTGCCGGTGAAATGTTGAGTATGAGAGTGGAAAAGTCGGTGGGTCATGAAGTGGAGGCAGAATGTGGGCAAGTCTTTTAGAAACACTGAAAGCAAAGTTTGCGCTGCAACTTAGGGGAAAAGAAAGGTGATTTTTTTTTTCTTTAAATTAGGTCTACCTGATTCCAAACTATTATTCTTTTTAAGAGTTTTTTAAAACCTTCTTATTTCAAGATAATGATAGATTCCCAGATAATGAATAGTAAGTACTGAGAAGTCCAAGGACCCTTCACTCAGTTTCTCCAGTGGTTACATAGTACATAATTGTAGTGTAATAGCAATAACAGGAATCTGATTCTGGTACAACCCTATATTCATTTTTTAAATTATGTAACATTTTTATGTCATTTTCATTGCTTGTGTGGATTCTTGAAATCACCATCACTATCAAGATACAGAACTGTTCCATCACCACAAACCACAAAATGGCTACTCCTTGATAATCACACTGAGCCCCCCTCCCTCCATCCCTCTCTCTACCCTTAACCCCTGGCAACCACTAATTTGTTTTCCATCTGTATAATTTTCTCATTTCAAGAAAGTTATACAAATGCAATCATAGAGCGTAGAATGTTTTGAGATTTTTTTTTTCCCCCTCAGCATACTGCCCTTGAGATATATATCCAAGTTGTATGTATCAGTGGTCCATTTCTAGTAATTGCTAAGTAGCACCCCATGGTGTGGACGGACCACAGTTTAACCATTCATTCATTTTCTAATCTGGGGCTATTACAAATAAAACTGCTATTAACAATCATATATAGGTTTTTGTGTGGACATAAGTTTTTATGTCTCTGGGATAAATGCCAAGTATTTCCATTGCTATGCCGTAAGGTGGTTGCATATTTTGTTTTTAAGGAAACTAACAAACTCTTTTTCAGGGTGGTTGCAACATTTACATTCTCACAAGCATTATACCAGTAATCCAATTTCTCTGCCCATCCTGGCCAGCAGGAGGTAGGGGGATATTTCCTCGTGGTCTGAATTGTATTTCCCTAATGGCTAGTGATGTTGAATATCTTCTCATGTGCTTATTTGCTCTCTCTGTGCCCTCTTCAGTGAACTGTGTCTTCATGTCTCTGCCCATTTTCGAATTGGATTTTTTTTAAATGTTGAGTTGTGAGAGAGCTTTATATATTGGAGGTAGGAATTTTATCAGATATGTGGTTTGCCGATTTTCTCCCAGTTTGTAGCTTGACTTTTCATCCTCATAACAGGGTCTTTTGAAGAGTAAGAGTTTTTTCATTTGGATGAAACCCAGCCTTTCAGTTTTTCATTTTATGGATTATGCTTTGATGTCATGCCCGAGAACTCTTAACAAGTCATAGGTTTCAAAGATTTTCTTTTATGTTATTTTCTAAAAGTTTTATAGTTTTATGTTTTACATTAAATCTGGGATCCATTTTGAGTTATTTTTTAAATAAATGTGAGGTTAGGTTGAAGTTAGTGTTTTGCCTATAGATATATATTTACTCAACCTCAGTCTGTTGAAAAGACAGTCCTTCTAATGATTGCCTTGACACCTTTGTCAAATTCAGTTGGCTATACTTGGGTGGGTTCTTTCTGAGTTCTTTACTCTCTTACATTATCCTATGTGTCTCTCCTTCTGCCAGTCCCACACGATCTTGATTACTGTACTTACATAATAAGTCCCGAAATAGGGTGGAGTGATTCCTCTCATTTGGTTTTTTTTTTCCCAAAAATATTGTAGCTATTCTAGTTCCTTTGCTTTACATACAAATTGTAGAACAATCTTGTCTGTATCTGTAAAAATCTTTCTGGGATTATGTTAAACTTATATATCAATTTGGGGAGAATTGACACCTTTACTATGTTGAGTCTTCCAATCCATGAACATGGTAAGTCTCTCCATTTATTTAAATCTTTGATTTCTTTCCTCAGTATTTTGTAGTGTTCAGTATACTCATCTGATACAGGTTCTATTAGGTTTGCTCCTAAGTATTTGCTGGTTTTTGTTTTTGTTTTTGAGTGATTATAAATGGTATTGTATTTTTAATTCTGGGGTCCATTGCTATTGCTAATATGCACAAATAGAACTTATTTATGTATATTTGTCTTGATTCCTGTGACATTGCTGAAGTCACTTATTAGTTTTAGAGGTATTTGTTTTTTGGTAGATTCCTTGGGTATATTCTGCATAGACAATCATGTCATCTACAAGTAGAGACTGTTCTATTTCTTTCGGTCAAATATATGTGCATTTTATTTCCTTTGCTTGGCTTAGTCCGCAGGTAGCATTTCCTGTACCATGTTAGCTAAAAGTGGTGAGAGTGGACATTTTTGCCTTTTTCTCAAACTTCTAGGGAAAGCAGTCAATCTCTCACCATTAAGTATAATGTTAGCTGTAGGTTTTTCATGGATGCTCTTATAAAGTTGAAAATTCCCTCTATTACTATTGTCCTAAGAATTTTTACCATGAACAAGTGTTGAATTTTATCAGATGTTGAAATTTTATATCATCAAGTTGATTAAATAGATAGCCGAGTAGTTTCTTAGTGACCCATGATCCTAGTTTCCAAGTATTCAAACTTTTTTAATATTTTTGCAACTTTTGATATTTTGCTTTCCCAAATCAAGTCCTAAATGAAATCTTGGTTCAAACTGACCTTGAGATTTCCTAGAGGGTCCCTGGGAAATCAAAAAGAATTTGTTCTTTCACCTTGTAAAAAGAGAGATGTTAAAAATAATTAATTTATTTGATATGTTGAGTTGCATGGGAAGCATTGTCAAATAAGAAATGTTTAAACTTCACTAGGTTATATTTGTATGGGTAAAATATTATTAATATAAATATTGGGGGCACCTGGGTGGCTCAGATGGTTGAATGTCTGTCTTTAGCTCAGGTCATGATCTCTAGGTCCTGGGATTGGGCCCCATGCTAGGCTTACTGCTCAGTGAGGAGTCTGCTTCTCTCTCTCCCTCTGCCTTTCCCCTCCACTTGTGCTCTCTCTCTCAAATGAATAATGGATAAATAAAATCTTAAGATATATATATATATAGGACTTGGAGCAAGATGGCGGAGGAGTAGGAGACCTAGATTTCGTCTGGTCTCAGGAATTCAGCTGAATAGGGATCAAACCATTCTGAACACCTACGAACTCAACAGGAGATCAAAGAGGAGAGTAGCAACAACTCTCTGAACAGAGAAGCGACCACTTACTGGAAGGTAGGACGTGCGGAGAAGTGAATCTGAGGCGATTTTCTGGAGGATAGACGGCGGGGGAGGGGCCTCTGTCGGCCGCTTCTGGCAAGTGATAGAGCCGCGGAGCACAAAATCGGAACTGTTAGGAGTCGGCTCCGCGGAGGGACGTCGCTGCAGTGGCTAAGCGGGGGGTGGAGTCCTCCCGGGACAGTGTGGTCTCAGGACCCTTGGGGTCACAGAAAGACCGGGGGTGCCTGAGTGCGCCAGAGCTCCCAGGTATCGGAGCGGGGAAGCCGGCTGCAGAGACGGAGCCGAGGTGCAGGCTCTCAGCTCGGGGTTGCCATAAACTGTGATCCGCGGCCCAGTCGGGCCACTGCTCCTGCAGCAGGGACCCAACAAGCGGCAGATCCGGGGAGACTCCCCTTCCTCCCCGGGGAGGAGTGGTGCGGGAGCGCACCGCAGGGATCTGCTGGGTTTGGAGACTCCACACGGGGTCGGGAGCCAGAGATAGCAACGCTCGGTCACAGGCCGGTGAGCACGGAGAGCGGCCGGAGACCGGGGACAAGGGAGTGACTGCTTTTCTCTGGGGGCGCACTGAGGAGCGGGGCCCCAAGTTCTCGGCTCCTCCGGGTGGAGATTGGGAGGCCACGATTTTTGCCCTGGTCCTCCAAGGTTGTACGGAGAGCTTGCAGGGAACAAAAGCTCCTGAGATCAACCCCGAGCAGCTTGCTTAGCCCAGACCGACAAGGGCGGGGCAATTCAGCCTCCAGCAAAGACATCTGGAAACCACAGCAACAGGCCCCTCCCCCAGAAGATCAGCACGAACAGCCAGCAAGCCAAAGACCAAGTTTACCGATCAAGGAGAACGGGAGAACTCCAGCGCTAGGGGAATACTGCACATAGAATTCATGGCTTTTTTTTCTTTTACCATGATTCATTAGTTCATCAAAGTTAATTTGTGTTAACTGTTTTTTTTTTCTTTTTCACTTTTTCAACCAACATCTTATCAATCTCTTT
>NW_027397077.1:3853781-4023863 GCF_003265705.2 Callorhinus ursinus
TTAGAGTCATATTTTATCCCTTCATAGTAGTTACCCTTATTTTTGGCATATATATATAAGTTGTTCTCTCTTTAAAATTTTGAGATACAGTTTCTTCTAACAGATAAAAATATACCCTAAATCACTAGTGTATGGCTCTGTTCTAGTCTCCTGCCTGATCACATTCTCTCCCTTTTTTCTTTTTTTTTTTAAATCTTCTTTCCTTTTTCAAACAACTTCTTATCTTATCAAGTCCTTTTATAAAATCTTTTATAATTTTCATCTTTACAGTCATCTTCTATCCCTTCATTGTATCAGCCCTTATTTTGTACATATATGTCTTTCTTCCTTTAAAATTTTAGGAGGCACTTTTTTCTAACAGACCAAAATACGCCCAAAATCTAGTGTGTGGCACTGATCTATGCACTAGCCTGATCATATTTGATCACATTCTGCTTTTCTGGTATTGTTCTGTTTTTGTTTTTTTCTTTTTTTTTCTTTTTTTTTTCTCTTTCTTTTTTCTTTCTTTCCCTTTCTTTTCCCCTGGTTTCAGGTCTTTTCTGATTTGTATAGAGTATATTTGCTGGGGACGTTGTAAACCTGTTAGCATTTTGTTCTCTCATTCATCTATTCTCCTCTGGACAAAATGACAAGACGAAAAAAATCACCTCAGCAAAAAGAACAAGAGGTAGTGCCATCAGCCAGGGACCTACTCAATACGGACATTAGTACGATGTCGGACCTAGAGTTCAGAATCATGACTTTAAAGATACTAGCTGGGCTTGAAAAAAAGCGTGGAAGTTATTAGAGAAACCCTTTCTGGAGAAATAAAAGAACTAAAATCTAACCAAGTCGAAATCAAAAAGGCTATTGATGAGGTGCAATCAAAAATGGGGGCACTAACTGCTAGGATAAATGAGGCAGAAGAGAGAATCAGTGATATAGAAGACCAAATGATGGAAAATAAAGAGGCTGAGAAAAAGAGGGAGAAACAACTACAGGATCACGAGGGCAGAATTCGAGAGATAAGTGATACGATAAGACGAAACAACATTAGAATAATTGGGATCCCAGAAGAAGAAGAAAGAGAGAGAGGGGCAGAAGGTATATCAGAGCAAATAATAGCAGAGAACTTCCCTAATGTGAGGAAGGAAACAGGCATCAAAATCCAGGAGGCACAGAGAACCCCTCTCAAAATCAATAATAATAGGTCAACACCCTGACATCTAATAGTAAAACTTACGAGTCTCAGAAACAAAGAGAAAATCCTGAAAGCAGCTCGGGAGAAGAGATATGTAACCTACAATGGTAAAAATATTAGATTGGCAGCAGACCTATTCACAGAGACCTGGCAGGCCAGAAAGGACTGGCAAGATATCTTCAGAGCACTAAACGAGAAAAATATGCAGCCAAGAATACTATATCCAGCTAGGCTGTCATGGAAAATAGAAGGAGAGATAAAAAGCTTCCAGAACAAACAAAAACTAAAGGAATTTGCAAACGCGAAACCAGCCCTCCAAGAAATATTGAAAGGGGTCCTCTAAGCAAAGAGAGAGCCTAAAAGCAGCAAAGATCAGAAAGGAACACAGACAACATACAGTAACAGTCACCTTAAAGGCAATACAATGGCACTAAATTCATACCTTTCAATAGTTACCCTGAATGTAAATGGGCTCAATGCCCCAATCAAAAGACACAGGCTCTCAGATGGGATTAAAAAACAAGACCCATCCATATGCTGTCTGCAAGAGACTCATTTTAGACCCAAAGACACCCCCAGATTGAAAGTGAGGGGGTGGAAAACCATTTACCATGCTAATGGACACCAAAAGAAAGCTGGGGTGGCAATCCTTCTATCAGACAAACTAGATTTTAAAACAAAGACTGTAATAAGAGATGAGGAAGGACACTATACCTTACTTAAAGGGTCTATCCAACAAGAAGATCTAACAATTGTAAATATCTATGCCCCGAACATGGGAGCAGCCAATTATATAAGGCAATTAATAACAAAAGCAAAGAAACACATTGACAACAATACAATAATAGTGGGGGACTTTAACACCCCCCTGACTGAAATGGACAGATCATCTAAGCAAAAGATCAACAAGGAAATAAAGACTTTAAATGACACACTGGACCAAATGGACTTCACAGACATATTCAGAACATTCCATCCCAAAGCAACGGAATACACATTCTTCTCTAGTGCCCATGGAACATTCTCCAGAATTGATCACATCCTAGGTCACAAATCAGGTCTCAACCGGTACCAAAAGATTGGGATCATTCCCTGCATATTTTCAGACCACAATGCTTTGAAACTAGAACTCAATCACAAGAGGAAAGTCAGAAAGAACTCAAATACATGGAGGCTAAAGAGCATCCTACTAAAGAATGAATGGGTCAACCAGGAAATTAAAGAAGAATTAAAAAAATTCATGGAAACCAATGAAAATGAAAACACAACTGTCCAAAATCTTTGGGATACAGCGAAGGCAGTCCTGAGAGGAAAGTATATAGCAATACAAGCCTTTCTCAAGAAAGAAGAAAGGTCTCAAATACACAACCTAACCCTACACCTAAAGGAGCTGGAGAAAGAACAGCAAATCAAGCCTAAACCCAGCAGGAGAAGAGAAATCATAAAGATCAGAGCAGAAATCAATGAAATAGAAACCAAAAGAACAGTAGAACAGATCCACGAAACTAGGAGCTGGTTCTTTGAAAGAATTAACAAGATTGATAAACCCCTGGCCAGACTTATCCAAAAGAAAAGAGAAATGACCCATATCAACAAAATCATGAATGAAAGAGGAGAGATCACAACCAACACCAAAGAAATACAAACAATTATAAGAACATATTATGAGCAACTCTATGCCAGCAAATTAGATAACCTGGGAGAAATGGGTGCATTCCTAGAGATGTATCAACTACCAAAACTGAACCAGGAAGAAATAGAAAACCTGAACAGACCTATAACCACTAAGGAAATTGAAGCAGTCATCCAAAATCTCCCAACAAACAAAAGCCCAGGGCCAGATGGCTTCCCAGGGGAATTCTATCAGACATTTAAAGAAGAATTAATACCTATTCTCCTGAAACTGTTCCAAAAAATAGAAATGGAAGGAAAACTTCCAAATTCATTTTATGAGGCCACCATTACCATGATCCCAAAACCAGACAAAGATCCCATCAAAAAGAATTACAGACCAATATCCTTGATGAACATGGATGCAAAAATTCTCACCAAAATACTAGCCAATAGGATCCAACAGTACATTAAAAGGATTATTCACCACGACCAAGTGGGATTTATCCCTGGGCTGCAAGGCTGGTTCAACATCCTCAAATCAATCAACGTGATACAATACATTAACAAAAGAAAGAGCAAGAATCATATGATCCTCTCAATAGATGCAGAAAAAGCATTTGACAAAGCACAGCATCCTTTCTTGATCAAAACTCTTCAGAGTATAGGGATAGAGGGTACATACCTCAAGATCATAAAAGCCATCTACGAAAAACCTACAGCGAATATCATTCTCAATGGGGAAAAGCTGAGAGCTTTTCCCCTAAGGTCAGGAACGCGGCAGGGATGTCCACTCTCACCACTGCTATTCAACATAGTATTAGAAGTCCTAGCCACAGCAATCAGACAACAAAAAGAAATCAAAGGCATCCAAATCGGCAAAGAGGAAGTCAAACTCTCACTCTTTGCAGATGATATGATACTGTATGTGGAAAACCCAAAAGACTCCACCCCAAAACTGCTAGAACTCATACAGGAATTCAGTAAAGTAGCAGGATATAAAATCAATGCACAGAAATCAGTGGCATTCCTATACACCAACAACAAGACAGAAGAGAGACAAATCAAGGAGTCTATCCCATTTACAATTGCACCCAAAACCATTAGATACCTAGGAATAAATCTAACCAAAGAGGCAAAGGATCTGTACTCAGAAAACTATAAAATACTCATGAAAGAAATTGAAGAAGACACAAAGAAATGGAAAAACGTTCCATGCTCATGGATTGGGAGAATCAACATTGTGAAGATGTCAATGCTACCTAGAGCAATCTACACATTCAATGCAATCCCCATCAAAATACCATCCACTTTTTTCAAAGAAATGGAACAAATAATCCTAAAATTTGTATGGAACCAGAAGAGACCCCGAATAGGCAGAGGAATATTGAAAAAGAAAAGCGAAGCTAGCGGTATCACAATTCCGGACTTCCAGCTCTCTTACAAAGCTGTCATCATCAAGGCAGTATGGTACTGGCACAAAAACAGACACATAGATCAATGGAACAGAATCGAGAGCCCAGAAATGGACCCTCAACTCTATGGTCAACTTATCTTTGACAAAGCAGGAAAGAATATCCAATGGAAAAAAGACAGTCTCTTCAACAAATGGTGTTGGGAAAATTGGACAGCCACATGCAGAAGAATGAAACTGGACCATTTCCTTACACCACACACAAAAATAGACTCCAAATGGTTGAAAGACCTAAACGTGAGACAGGAGTCCATCAAAATCCTAAAGGAGAACACAGGTAGCAACCTCTTCGACCTCAGCCACAGCAACTTCTTCCTAGAAACATCACCAAAGACACGGGAAGCCAGGGCAAAAATGAAGTATTGGGATTTCATCAAGATAAAAAGCTTTTGCACAGCAAAAGAAACAGTCCACAAAACCAAAAGACAACCGACAGAATGGGAGAAAATATTTGCAAATGACATATCAGATAAAGGGCTAGTATCCAAAATCTATAAAGAACTTATCAAACTCAACACCCAAAGAACAAATAATCCAATCAAGAAATGGGCAGAAGACATGAACAGACATTTCTCCAAAGAAGACATCCAAATGGCCAACAGGCACATGAAAAAGTGCTCCACATCGCTCGGCATCAGGGAAATCCAAATCAAAACCTCCATGAGATACCACCTCACACCCGTCAGAATGGCTAAAATTAACAAGTCAGGGAACGACAGATGTTGGCGGGGATGTGGAGAAAGGGGAACCCTCCTACACTGTTGGTGGGAATGCAAGCTGGTGCAACCCCTCTGGAAAACAGTATGGAGGTTCCTCAAACAGTTGAAATTAGAGCTACCGTTCGATCCAGCAATTGCACTACTGGGTATTTACCACAAAGATACAAATGTAGGGACCCGAAGGGGTACGTGTACCCCAATGTTTATAGCAGCAATGTCCACAATAGCCAAACTGTGGAAAGAGCCAAGATGTCCATCGACAGATGAATGGATAAAGAAGACCTGGTATATATACACAATGGAATATTATGCAGCCATCAAAAGGAATGAGATCTTGCCATTTGCAATGACGTGGATGGAACTGGAGGGTGTTATGCTTAGTGAAATAAGTCAATCAGAGAAAGACATGTATCGTATGACCTCACTGATATGAGGAATTCTTAATCTCAGGAAACAAACTGAGGGTTGCTGGAGTGGTAGGGGGTGGGAGGGATGGGGTGGCTGGGTGATAGACATTGGGGAGGGTATGTGCTACGGTGAGCGCTGTGAATTGTGCAAGACTGTTGAATCACGGATCTGTACTTCTGAAACAAATAACGCAACATATTTTAAGAAAAAAGAAAAAGAAGAAGATAGCAGGAGAGGAAGAATGAAGGGGAGTAAGTCAGAGGGGGAGACGAACCAGGAGAGATGATGGACTGAAAAACAAACTTGGTTTCTAGAGGGGAGGAGGGTAAGGGGATGGGTTAGCCTGGTGATGGGTATTAAAGACGGCACATTCTGCACGGAGCACTGGGTGTTATGAACAAACAATGAATCATGGAACACTACACCAAAACAAATGATGTAATATATGGTGATTAACAGAACAATAAAAAAATTAAAAATAAAAATTGAATACATTAATTATGCACACACACAAAATATATATAGTATAAATGGTCTGAAGTTCCTAGAAATTTGTCAGTGCCCTCTCAGTCCATAATACATCATGGGCTGCTTTGTCTGATATTAGACAACAGTTGCCAGTCATAATTACGGCTTTTATTTTTAAAAGTTGAATGCCACAGAAACAACCATATTTCTTTGCCAAAGGAACACTAATCAGATCTTTAACCACATCATTTTAAGTCTTCTGTTATCTACAGACAGTTTTTATTTTACTCTGATGCTTCCCTAAGAACATTTACCATCAACTATAGGCCAAAGTGCTTGTCATCAGCCAAAAGGAACTGTCTCATTTCAGAAACACATGGAAAGAACTATGTAAGGTACTCCGGGGCACAGGCTTCTGATGGTTACTTAAATAACTTTGACCCGTACCATTGGACTGAATCAGGATTTCTAGAACTCTCAAACAGAAACTGATGGTTTCATGAACCTGCTAACTGAAGATCAAGCATAGCAAGAATTAATAACATAAGACTAAATTAACTGATAAAGGATGATCTCTCACTTTTGTTTGGAATATCAGCGATGCTTTAAGTGTTCTATTTTCTGGATATAAAGAATTCCTTTCTCTTTTTTCTTAAACTGCCTATAGCTCATGACCATTTAGTAGATTATACTTTTGTAAGCAGAAATGAAACATGTATCTTTTTCTCCTTACCAGAGTTCAGAAACTCTTATTGAGTATTCTTATTTTCATAGCAATACAATTATTTGCATAGGTTCAATAAGAATCTGTCTTCCTTGTCATCATTGGGGAAAAAAATGAATGTACAGCCAAGACTTGGACTGGAATGCCATATTTAAGAAGGATGGCTAGAATCAGATATGACCTGACGGTTTTAAGGAACGAAGGATGACTTTATGGAATCCATGTTTACAAAGCCCTCTTGAGAAAACAGTCTTGGTTTACAAAACTCCCTTGGGAAAACTTGGCTTACAGTGTTCTCAAGCCATATGAGTGAGAAAAAGGTCACTTCCTGGCCGGTCCAGGATATTTTGGGGGCCCAAGAAGTGACGAATTCACCTAAATCTGTAGGTGTGGCAGGTGAAGTCTAGTGTCGAGTTCTTGGATTAATGTTTTAGCCTTCAGAGGCTTTTAAAAGTTCAATCTGAGATTTCTCATAGCAAAACAAGCTTTAAAAAGCCTATGTGGTCAATAACTTTCTTTCTGCACTTTTGTAAATAATCAGGCTATCTAATGAGACTGTACATATTTCTTGTAAACAGGAATAATCTTATGTTGATTATCTGATCCAAAGGGGAAGTGACCATAAAAATGTTATGTTTTAATAGAAAACTATAGCACACTCTATGGGTTATCAGATCCTCATCCTGTTCATTGTCTTTGAGCTATATTTTACCTCTTTGTAAACTAAGTGGCTTTGTTACCTCCCTGTAAATTGGACTGGAGCCTCTTATCTTAGACATTTTGTCAGTCATTACCAAATTCTCAATTCTTCTGCTATACTTCAGTGTCTGGATACAGCTGTCCAAACTAATGTTTCCAGTTTTTCTCCCATCCTCCTGAATTGGTGTTGATGAGAACTCAAACATGACTGCCCAGATCTTTACTGGGAGTCTCAATTGCCTTGTAGCTGGACTTTCCCCTCAGGATCTAAAGAAGCCCCACGAGCTGAAGCTGGATGGCTTGATATAGGACTCATCACCACAGCAGATCCTGTGGATAGTCTTTGGGCCTGGATCTGCTGCTCTGTGTGCCACTCAAGAAGGTCACCTCCCATCTCATCCATGCTCTGTGCCAGGAAATACTCATGACTGTGGACAATCTTATCAAAACTCCTGTAATGTCAATGGCATCACCAAAAGCGTTCAAGCTGCAAATAGGGAAATCTGTCACATTGCCCCCCTCATTCAACTGTCCAAAGATTGTTTGAGTCCAGTGTCCAAAAATCTCCTCAACTGACTGTCCTCTGAACCCAGAAACTGGGTTTATACTGCTCCAATCATTAATCTTCTTTTTCTTTCCATAGAAACCACCCCCCCCATTGATGCCTGCTTTCTTGCATTGTTAAGTCTCAACACATGATTCAATGAGTACGTCAACAACAGAAATATGCTGAAACAAACTACATAGACAAACTTTCTTATATAAATCTTCTCCCAGCCTCATGTGTTTTATAAACCAGGAATGTCTGTCTCGAGGACTTGGGAGCCATCCCTTTGAAATGTTATCATCAAGAAAGACAAGGCACCCATCTCCCAGTCTCTGTGGGAGGGGTGGAACCTAACCTTGATAAGCACCAATTGCAAACATCGATGGTCTTAATCCCATTGACCAGTCACCCAACTTACAACCTCCAGTACTTTTTCACTGTCTCACTCCAGCACTTAAAAACTCACCCGCTTTTTGTTTCAATAGAGTTGAGTTCAATCTTCCCTAGTGCAAAAGTTTTGATCTCTGGCAGAATTGTCTTGAATAAAATCTTTCTTGCTTCTATCTCTGGCAATTTTTCTTTGATATCCACCAGTCTACTGTTGAACTCAACCTCTGAGGTTTGTTTTTTTTTTAATTTTGGTTATTGTATTTTTCAGTTCTAAAATTTCCATGTGGTTCTTATGTTTTCTATTTCTTTGCTGAGACTTTCTTTTTTCTTCTTTTCCAGGGTGCTCATAATTGCTTGTTGAAGCATTTTTATGATAGCTGCTTGAAATCATTGTCAGATAATTGTAATATCTCTTTAAAAATTCAGTTTCAGATCTCCCTGGTCCTTGGTAGGATCAGTGATTTTTAATTAAAACCTACAAGTTTTGATAGCTATAGATGAAAGATCTCACATCAACAACCTAATTTTATACCTTAAGGAACTAGAAAAAACAGAACAAACAAAACCTAAAGCTAGTAGAAGGAAGGAAATAATAAAGATTAGGGTAGAGATAAATTTTTTTTAAAAGAGAATAGAAAAACAATAGAGAATATCAACAAAACCAAGATTTAGTTCTTTAAAAAAAAAATCAAAATTGACAAATCTTTAACTACATTGACAAGAAAAAAAGACAACAAGCTCAAAAACTAAAATCAGACAAAAAAGTGGGGACACTATTACCGATTTTACAGAAATACAAGGATTATAAGAATGTACTCTAAGCAACTGCATGCCAGCAAATTGGATGACCTAGATGAAATGGATAAATTCCTAAAGACACACAAAGTACCAAAACTGAATCATGGAAAAAGAGAAAATGTGAATAGACTATAACTAGTTAGGAGATTGAATTAGTCATCAAAAGCCTCTCAATGAAGAAAAGCCCTGGACCGGATGGCTTAACTGGTTAATTCTACCAAACATTTAAAGAAGAAGTAACACCAATCCTTCTTGAACTTTTAAAAAAAACTAAAGAGGAAGGAATGGTTCTTAACTCATATCTATGAGGCCAGCATCATCCCAATACCAAAGCCAGAAGAAGAGACAAGAAAACTATAGACCAATATCCTGTGTATCTATGCTGTGAAAATCCTCAACAAAATGCTAGCAAACTCAATTCAGCAGCATATTAAAAAGGTTATATACCACGGCCAAGTGGGATTTATTCCTGGAATGCAAGGATGGCTCAAGATACAAAACTCAGTCAATAATAATATATCACATTAACAGAATGAAGTAAAGAGCCTACACAATCATCTCAATTGCTGCAGAAAAAACATTTGACAAAATTTAACACCTTTTCATTATAAAAATACCCAAGAAACTAGAAATGGAAGTACCTCAACATAACAGAGGCCATGTATGAAAATTCACAGCTAACATCAGACTCAGTGATGAAAAAAAGTTTTTTCTCAAAGATCAGGGACAAGACAAGGATGCTTGCCTTTGCTACTTCATTTTAACATAGTCCTGGAAGTCCTCACCAGAGCAAATAGGCAAGACAAAGAAAGAAAGAAAAGCCATCCAAACTAGAAAAAATTAAAATTATCTGTTGCAGATGACATAATCTTATATGTAGAAAACTCTAAAGATCCCACACACACAAAAACTGTAAGAACTAATAAATGAATTCAGCGAAGTTGCAGGTTATAAAATCAACGCCTCCAAATTAGTTGCACTTCTACACACTAACAATGAACAACCTGAAAATGAAATTAAGAATACAGCTGCCTTAACAGTAGCATCAAGAAGAATAAGGCACTTAGGAATTAACTAAGGAGGCGAAAGACTTACACACTAAAAACTACAAACATTGCTGCAAGAAATTAAAGAAGACACAAAAAAATGGAAAGACATCCCATGGTCATGGATTGGAATAGTTAATTTTGTTAACATATCAGTACTACCCAAGATGATCTACAGATTCAGTATAAGCCCTATAGAAATCCCAAAGACTTCTTTTGCATAAGCAGAATATTTTACTCTAAAATTCATATGGAATCTAAAGGGACCTTGAATAGCCAAACAATTTTGAAGAAAAAGGAGAACAAAGTTGGAAGTCCCACACTTCCTGATTTCAAAACTCACTGTAAGTCTACAATAATCAAAACAGGACCATAATGGCATAAAGACAGCCGTATAGATCAGTTGAATAGAGTAGAGAACCTAAGATTAAATTCTCACAAAGACTTTTCAACAAGAGTGTCGAGTTCTAGCCCCTCCAAATTCATATGTTGAAGTCCTAACTGCCCCCCCCACCCTGTACCTCAGAAGGTAACTTTATATTTGGAAAGAAAGTCTTTAAAGAAGTGATTAAGTTAACATGAAAGTCTTTAAAGTGGGCCCTTAATCCAACATGACTGGGGTCCTTTACAGGAAGAGGAAGATTCATGGGAAGGTTGAGGGGGAGGGGTGTGCAACACCCTGTGACCCAGAAATTCTACTTCTGTCCAAAAGAATTGAAAGCAGGGGCTCAGATTTGTACAGCCATCTTCATAGCAGGATTATTCGTAATTGCCAAAGTAGAAAAAACCCAAATGTCCACAGATGGATGAATGGATAAATGAAATGTGGTATATACATACGATGGGATATCATTCAACCTTAAAAAGGAAGGAAATTCTGACCCAGGCTACAACATAGTTGAAACTTGAAAATATTATGCTGAATGAAATTAAGTCTGACCACAAAAAACAAATACCATTTGATTCCATTTATGTGAGGTCCCTAGAATAGTCATTTTCATAGAGACGGGAAAGTAGAATGCTGGGTGCCAGGGGCTGGTCATGGGAACTTTTAAAGTTTTGCTCATTAGTGTTTAATGTGTATATAGTTCATCAGGAAGATGAACAAGCTCTGGGGATGGATGGTGGTGATGGTTGTAGAATCATGTGAAGGTACGTAATGCCACTGAACTCTACACATAAAAATAGTCAAGTGGTAAGTCTTATATATGTTTTATCACAATTTCTAAAACCTGAAAACTTGGGGCATTATGTTAGGAGACTTTGGAACTTATTTGAACCTTCTGTATGAGCTGGCTTTGGCAGGGGGAAGGAGGACACAGCCTGGTTTCTACCAAGTGGTGTGGAAGCCCAGGTTCCCCATTAGGCCTCTGTGGATACCAGAGGGGGTGAGGCTCCTCATTAGTGGGCAGAGGTGGAAGTTCCAGCCCTCTGAGAGGCTTCCACTGATACCCCTGGCCCAGAGGAATAGAAGTGCCTCCTTATTGCCCCATGTGGCCTCCACCGACAGCAGAGAGGATGGGGTGGTAGCCTCCTTACCCCTGGGCAATGATGAAAGTCCTGACTCTCCAGGAGGCTCCCTTTGTCAGGATGGTGGGGAGTGGAAAGGCCACCTGGATCCTGTCAGGTGGGGTGGAATTCCAGGATCCCCACACGGTCTCCACTGACACCTAAGGGGGGGGGGGCATCTCATATGACAGCCCAGCGAGATGAGAGCCTCTGCTCCCTGCTTGGCCTCCTCTGACCCCACCCCAGTAGGGGAGTTAGGGAGAGCAGACTTTGGCCGGGGCTTTTTTTTTTTTTTCCTCCTTGCCTGTTGGTGTTTCCTGGTTGCCAGCTTCTTCAGCTTTAATCTGGGGATATATGAGTCAAAGAGAAAACCCAAGAGCTCACCCCACCATGTCATTCCTGGAGTCCTGGCCTCCCTGGTCAGTCTGCCTTCTTCTCTACACCTTCCAGAATCTTATGTCTGTCTTATATACCACGCCCTGGGCTTTCCATTGTACTTAGAAAAGAGAATAGGAAAAAGTATATTGACTCCATCTTCATAGACGTGGAAATCTCTTTAGGTGTTTGCTTTTTGTTAGGAGAGATGTGAGCCCACTGCGTGTCCTAGAGGGAGAGCTTGAAGGCACAAGACACTAGGGAGTCTGCTGCTGGAGCCGATGCCGGGGGAAATGGGCAGGTTGGATCTGCAGACCGTGAGAAGGGATTAACCTTGGGCAGGGGAAGGATAAACCCTGAAGGTGGAAATAAGAATGGGCAGAGGGTGCAGGGAAACAGGAACGAGACAGATTGCCAAACCTTGCTTTCGTGGCTCTGTCTCCTCCATGAAGGCAGAGGCTGGTGGTGGAGGATGAAGGCAGAGATGGGCTGAGGGCCTGAGGAACAATGATGAAGCTTTGAAACAGCTGTGAGGAGTTTCAAGGCGACCTCTGCTTGCTCACATGTAGCAGGCTGGCCAGACACGGTGATCACGGTGTCACGGATGCTGGCATCACCAAAGGTGGGCTGTGTGCCAGGCCCTGATCCAGAGAGGAGCACGTCTGGGGGATTCCCACTCGGCGGTCAGGAAACCAAGCCCTACAGAGATGAGGTAACAAGCATTTCATGGCCTGAAATGGCAGAGCCGGGACTTGACCACATGGTTTCTAATTATAGACCCAGTTCCCTTGGGTGCTGAGGGCCCAGCTGACATTAGACACCATGAAGCTGTGGTGTCCTCACACCTGGGTGAATTTCTCTAGGAGGCTGGGCATAAAAACAGAAGTGGAATTGCTAGACAGAGTCCAGGTTGGGGTTCTTCCAGGCAGATGTGTCAGAAGGACAGTGCGCAGAGGATATTGGGAAGGGATGGACTGAGGTAGTGATTGTGTGTCCTGGTTGGATCAAGAATTAAGTCGAGACAGTGAGGGGATGATAATAAGGAAAATGGCGGGTCCGAACGGCCAGAACTCCTGATGGCGTAGGAAATAAGTGGGAGGGTAAGGGTACGTGTATGAGAGAACAGGAACCATAGGAAGTTGTGGTTAGAGAAGAGGTTAAGTTAAAGATTTCTTGGTAAGGCAGATCCTGGAGGTGACAAGGTTTTAAGAGTGTGGGTGGCTGAGTGTGGGGGAGGCACAGGATTTGAGGTCAAGAAGCTCAAGGGTGAAAGGCAAAGTCACCTGCCCAAGACGACACAGCCACTCACTGGGAGAGATGGGGTTTGCTGGAGAGGATAAAGAATACTCGATGACCCTTATTTGAGCATAGTGAGGCCGACTTTACTCCAGGGGAGGCTATCCAGAGAGATGTGGTGGAATTTTGCAGTGAGGGAGAAAGATAGGGCTCAAGGCCAAATACAGCATGGGCAAGTGGGAGTTTAGAGTGGAGGAGCAGGGCAGGGGCGGGTGGGTGGAAAGTTACGAACAGGAAGCATCAGGGGCAGGGGTTCTTGCTGAGGCAGTTCAGGGTGATCAGATGCCACCCGGGGAACGATGCAGCAGAGGGGCTCAATCAGTTGTGGGAGGGTGGAGGTCTTTACTCAAATGACTTTGCAGTTCTTGCTCAAACTGGATCTTACAAGGAAGGGCACAGATGGGCCTAGGAGGAGGTCCAGGAGCCTGGCAAAATCCGGTCAAGCAGAGAGAGAGTCTTTGTCAGATTTAGACCCCACTGGGAATCCAGAAAAAGCTGTCGAAGGGTGAAGATGAAGAGCAGGTGGCAATGATGGAGAGCAGGGGAGGGAGGCACAGGCCGATGGAGATTCTCAAAAGTGAGGCGCGTTTGTAAGCAGTGCTGGGAAGTGAAATCAGGGTGGTACCGGGACTGGACCTCACATCTGTACCATTCAGTCCCAGCGCCTCTGTGGGCTGTGCCCTGCGCAGGAGCCACGCGCTGGAGGATGAGGACCGGCTGTCGCAAGCCACCTAGGTCATGTCAGCACCTTAGCCTGAGTGTTGGGGGTGGAGGGAGGAACAGGGAGCAATGTACATTTTAGGAAATGTAAAAAAGCAGACAACAACAACAACAACAATGAAGAAGCACAGGGACCAACTATGTAAAATGCAAGACCGGTTGATAAAGGAGGATTATGTTCTCTTTCCTTTTCAGGAAGTTTCCTTCATCATGGCCAGCTCATTGTTTTTACAACAAAATGTGGTTAAAGTAAAAAAGGAACAAGCATAGGGTTACCAAAATCACATGATCCTGGCTGGAAAAAAGTCATATAGCAAAATGCAGAACACTTGGGTCTGTATCTCTCCTCTCACCCCAAGGGGAGCCTGCTAGGTGGATTTCCTGCCATGCCCCAAGAAAGATTAGGAGACTAAGAAGGTGCATCAGCTCTAACTGGGGTCAGCCGCAGGTGTGGCCGGAAGGTGAGGGGCTCTGAGCACAGAAACCCACCTGCCTAAGACAAGGTGTGAGCCAGGAGAGGCTCAGGGCTCTTCCAGATGGACATTAGCTTCCGAGACAGGGCAGCTTGATGCAAGCATGGTCCCAGATCAAATCTGGATAGTGGGGAGATGCCCGTCACAAAGGAGTGTTTTAGGGCAACTGGCAAAATGTGAATATGGACTATGGGTTGGAAAGCCACATGGGATGAATGTTAAATTTCCCGATTTTAATCATGAGCTGTGCCTACGTAAGAGAATGTCCTTGCTCTTCGAAACTACACACTGGAGTGGGTAGAAAGTCTTTGGGGGCACGACGTGTGCAACTTCCTCCCAAACAGTCCAGGAAAATCCTATGCCTATCCAATAGGGAGGAGGAGGAGGAGAGTGAACACACAAAGGGAGGCAAAATGTTAACAATTGGTGGATCTGGACCAAATGTTCTTTAAACATGCGTTTTTTTTTTAACTATTCTTGCAATTTGGATGTAAATGTGAAATTACATCAAGTGTGAAAGTTAGGAAGAAACAAAGCAAGGCTTGGGGTTGGGTTGTTTATGGCTGGGGCTTCAAACTTAGCTGAGAATAAGCTAAATTTATGAGGGGACGACAGAACCGGTGCTGGGTTTTTTGTTTTGTTTTGTTTTGTTTTTGCTTTGTTTTCTTAAAAATCCTCCTCTGTAGAAGATCAACTTAAATATATTCTGCATCGAAAACTGGTGATGTATGGTGACTAACATAACATAATAAAACTAAAAACATAAATGTATTCTGCAGATATTAATAATTACTGACTACCATGTAGTTTTGTTTATGCTATCGTTTTAACAGAGTTTACGTTATGTATTAGTTTTTGACCAGAGGCTTCCAGAATGATGAACTGGGAGCAGTTTTTCTGGAGTGTCCCTGTTGAGTCGGACAAACTTATGCCCACAAGGAGCATTGCTTTTGGAGAAGGTGCAACATACATGTGCTTTGTAGGCCTTGATGAAAGCAGCCTGTTCTGGGACTCCTTGGTGCCTGGAGCTGTAGGGAGTACACATAAGGGGCCATTAGTCCTGGGAGGGGACGAATTGCAGATTTTGAAGGTTGAGAAGATCTGGCAGAGTGGCCCAGGATGACAGGAAAGGACAAAAGCTCCAAGGTCAAAGGCAAATTCACCAGGGGGAAGGAGATCGGAGGTTAATGCAAGAGCCTAAGGCTCTGGTGTGTGTGTGTGTGTGTGTGTGTGTGTGTGTGTGTGTGGTGTGTATGATTCTGGAATAGCTTGCCGCTGAGACTAGCGGCCCTGGGGACCGGTGACTGTGGCATGGTGACAGTGTCATGTGTTGGGAATGATGGCTGAGCACATGTGAGTGGAAGGAGCCACAGTCTTGGAGGCCAGTGTGTGGCCCCTGTACAGTGGTCTAGATGGACCCAGGGCAGTCGGGACATCCCTTCATGGACAGGCAGCTCTCCCGGGGCTGAGCCCATCGGGCTCCCACAGTGACCTGTGGGGTATCTCTAGAACAAAGATGCGGTGTGGCCAGTGCGACCCTTTCAGCTCTCTCCCAGCCTGGGTTCGGAAGAAGGACGAAAGCCTTTCAAGTCCTCAGAGTTTGTGCCTGATTCGAGGGGGAGCCTCAGACAGGAGACGCTGTGTCTGAGTCTTCTTGACTATTAATGGGGGAAATGCATATGTCCCAGGTGGTGGTTCATCCTCAAAGGAGGTCAGTATCAGTTCTGTCCTTCCCTGCACGCATCAAGGGCATGGAGCGTATTTCCCCGGCCTCACACACAGGCTGGCCCTGTGACCGCTTTGGTCAAATGTGGTGGGACTTCTGGGCCCTGGGTTGCAGGTCTGGCAACTTCTGCTTTCGTCTTCCTAGAACATTTGCTCTTAGTTGCTACCTCTGGAAGCCAGTGCCCTGCTGTGAGAAGCCCAAGCTAGCCGCACAGGGAGGCCACGCGGGGGACCGACCTCCTGGTGGACAGCCAGCACCAACTTGCCAGCTATGTGAGGGAGGCCAGTTTGGACCTTCCAGCCACCCGCATACCCTGGCTGGTACCTCACGAAGCAGAAGAAACCCTCGGCCACCTGCAGGATCCGGACAGATGATAGTTTGGTTATTTTAAGCCATGAAGTTTTAGGGGTTTTTTGTTGTTGTTGTTGTTTTAGCACAGCGACTGACAACACATACTGTAAGTGGGTCAGGTGAATGAGACAGAGAACGTAAAGAAGCATAACTGAAGAGGTCAGCAAGAGCCACTTAAGGCTCGGTGACAGATTGCACCAGTTTACTTACCTGCAAGGGCTCAGGACACCCCTGATCTCTGTTCCCTCATCTGCAGCTTCCCGAACCTGGGGCTCAGAGACCCACAGGTGTCAGTGCTGGGTCCAGCGGCTTCCTCTTGTAAATGAAGAAACGGGGGCCCAGGGCAGGAAAAGGACCCCCTCAGGTCACAAAGCTGGTGTTAAAGCTACATGAGGGCCAGGCCTTCTGAAGTCCCCCTTTCCTGTCTCCATATCATAATCCGAAACATCAGTCCTATTATTGACTGCCACACGTCGTGCACTCCAGGATCTTTGAACCTCCCTGTACGCTCTGTAGTCAATACCCCGCGGTCAATACCCACCTCCCAGATGAGGAAACCCAGGCTCAGACCAAGGTCACACAGTTAAGAAAGTGGAGCTGGAATTTGACCTTGGGATTCCCAGTGCCGACGGCACCCGCCCGTCTTTTCCTATGTCACAAGAAGGCGGAGGGGTTCAGAATTCTGATTTCACAGGGTAGCTTGGGATAACTTGGGTTTATCTGAAGCGTAACATAGCTGGCTGCGGCATATCACTTGTGGCATTTACACACCCCTTCCACCTGTGCCCCCCGCCCCCACCTTCTCTGCCTTACAATGCCATTGTGAGGTGAAATGGGAAAGTCGTTGCTACAAGATCTGTGTGATTGTCAGTAAGTGTGACCACTGTCATTAAAGCAAAGAGATCATGGAGGCTCCTTGAAAAAGAGAGAAATACCATCAGTTTCACTTCTGGGCATCTATGCCAAGAAAATGAAAACACTAACCCGAAGAGCTATCTGCACCCCATGTTCATTGCAGCATTATCTGCAGTAGCCAAATTATGGAAGCAGCCTGAGTGTCCATCGATGGATGAGTGGGTGAGGGAGATGTGCTATATACACCATAGAATATTACTCAACCATAAACAAGAATGAAATCTTGCCCTTTGTGACAATCTGCGTGGACCTAGAGGGCGTTATGCTCAGTGAAATAAGTCAGACAAAAACAAATACTGTACGATTTCACTTATGCGTGGAATCTAAAAATAAATGAATAAGCAAAACAAAACAGAAACAGACTCACAGATAGAACAATCTGGTGGTTGCCAGAGGGGAGGGTTTTGGGGGGAATGGGCAAAATAGGGGAAGGGAATTAAGAGCTGTAATCTTCCAGTTATAAAATAAATTAAGTCCCAGGGGTGTAAAGTACAGAGTAGGGAATATAATGAATACTACTGTAATAACTTTGCATGGTGACAAATGGTAGGTACACTTACCGTGATGAGCATTTCCTAATGTATGTAATGTTGAATCACTATCTGTGCATTGGAAACCGATATAATACTGTATATCAATTATACTTGAATTACAGATAAATAAATACAAGCAACCATTTGTACATAGGAAGACCAATTTAAAAGATATACAGCAAACTGAAGAAAAATGATGAGCTACTTGGCAAATGATAAATTGGAACTCATGTTTAATTGCATTGGTTTTAAGGCAAGATTTTAAGAAAGGGCTCCTGCTTTTCTTTTCTTCTGCTTTTTAAGTGTTAAACATAGCACATTTCAAAGAAAGAACTTCTATCTCCTGTTCTGCTGAAAATTCTGGTTGGAGTACGTGATTCAAATGTTTGTGTTGGCCAAGAATTCTGACTTCCTGTCGGTTCACGCATACAGTGTCTGTCCCTGGAGGGGAAGACGGTCATGCCTCGGTGACTCTCAGGTTCCTGTCCACCATGCCCAGGCTGCTCCCTGGGCACAGGGGAACATAGAGAAGGCCAGAAGAGTTGGAGTCCCCATGAGCCACAGCCTCCAGGCTTGGTGGATTTCTCAGAGCCATCCAGCAACGCTTCTCAGTTTCCCCATTCTGGGGCACGTGTGTCTCAAACCTTCTCAGTCTAGAATTCTCCAGCTGTCCCCCTGCCCTCATCAGCAGGTGGCCCCATCATTTATTTCACCAAGAAATTAGAAGCCATCAGGATAAAACACTCTTTTAACTTTTGCTAGAAATTCGCCCACTTCACCTGCACCTTTACCCCGCCCAGCTTTGTTCTCACCAGGCTCGTGGTGAGGGCGAGTCCTGCCTGTCCCTGTCCCTGTCCCCTCTCCAGACTCCGCCCCATCAGCTTTGCCCCCCACCTTCCGCCTCTCCCTCTCTGGGCTCAAGCCTGTCCCATTTGATGAAGTCTTTCCCTCGATCCCTCCAGGTGCTGCCCCATCTCCTGCCCTCTTCTTCACAGCTACACTTCAAGCCACCTGTTCCCCAGCCCAGTCCAATCTGACGTATGCATTCCCAGTTTTCCCCATCCCAGAGAAGCTCATGGCCCCACACTCCCTCCACAAGCCTCCCCCAGCCCAGCTTCTCCGCTGACCCGACACCCTGTGTGCCACTCGTGTCCTGAAATGCTCTAACTTCTTACCTAGGAAACCCTCCTCGTGTTCCTCTGACCTCTCTGACTGTTCTTCAGCCTTCTCCCTGCCTACTTCTGGAAAGTTGTTTGCCTTGGCCTCTGGCCCTATTCTCACTTGTCACAATACCTTAGTCAGGGTCCAGCCAGGGGCCAGGAAGAAACCGTACACGAGTGAGTCAGGCTGGATGGGAGTGATAGGGAGCAGTGGGGACCGGGGCAATCGGGGAGCCCGAGAGCCTTGGGAAGGTGGTGTCAGCAACTCAGCATGAGCAGATGACTGTCAAGAGCAGGGTAGGCAAACATGTTTCTAAAGGGCCAGAGAGCAAGTACTGTAGGCTGTATGGGCCACGTGTCACCTCTGTCACTGTTCTTTGTTTTAACAACCCTATATATATAAAAAAAACTTAGCTCTACAAGTCATACAAACACAAGCCAAGGTCGGATTTGGTGTGCAGATTGTAGTTTGCTGAGCCCTGGTAAAGAGTGAATGCAAGCCCATGGTGGCTAGACCTTCTGATTTTCCAGAGAAGCCAGAAATCCAGTTTTTGTTTGAAATCTTTTGGTTACCAAATGCTGACATTTAGAAGATCTGGGAGCGTCCGTCTCCAGGTATCCCCTAGAGCATCTTGCAGCCACTGGAAACGTGTCCACCCAGAACTCAATTCATCAGTACAACCCCCCCCCCCCCCCCGCCAGCTGGGTTCACAGTCTCAGCAAATGGCGACACCCTCCACTAGAAACAGACACCTGGGGTTCCCTGCCCTTCACACCTGCCTCATCAGCACTCTGTTGCTGATCCTTCCTCCTAAATTCCTATCTATCTGGCTCTGTCCTCAGTGCCACTTCCCTGTGTCAGACCACCATCATTTCATCCCTTGGGAACCACAACCTCCTCTTGATAAAGAGTTCCCATCTCCTGTCTTACCCTCTCTTAATCCTTTTATAACCAAAATGTCTTTCTAAAATGCAAATCTGCTCAAGGCACTCCCAAGCTTAAGACTCACTTGCTGACTGGGTAAGGTCCTAACCTTTAGTTGGTCTACAAGGCTTTGGTGGTCACGCTCCTGCTGGACCCCTGGTCCCCTCTCTCTCCTGGCTCATCCCATTCCACTGTGTGCTTCTGTCTTTGCTACTTCTAGTTCCTGAAATGAGCCAAGCTCCCTCTCACTTCCACGTCTTTGCATCTGCTGATGTGACTGACACATCCTTCACTCCACCCCACTTACTGCCATGTTCTTCTTTAATCTCAGCTCCTGCCAGGTGGTGCCCTTTCCTCCCTCCCTCCCTCCCTTCCTTCCTCCCTTCCTTCCTTCCTTCCTCCCTTCCTCCCTTCCTCCCTTCCTTCCTTTCTCCCTCCCTCCCTCCCTTCCTCCCTCCCTCCCTCCCTTCCTCCCTCCCTCCCTTCCTTCCTCCCTTCCTTCCTTCCTCCCTTCCTCCCTTCCCTCCTTCCTCCCTCCCTTCCTTCCCTCCTTCCTTCCTTCCTTTCTTCCTCCCTCCCTCTCTTCCTTCCATATAACAGCTTTATTGATATATGACTCACAGCGATATAATTCATCCATATAAAGTATAAAGCTCAGTGGCTTTTAGTATATTCAGTGTTGTGCCACCATTTCCACAATTTTAGAACATGCTCATCATCCCAAAGAGAAGCCTTGTACCTATTAGCACCTCCTCTCTCACCAACAACCTTCCACCCCTGCCCAAGCCTTAGGCAATCACTTGTCTACTTGCTGTCCCTATAGATTGGCCAATTATTCTGGACATTTAGCATGAATGGAATCATACGATAAGTAGTCTTTTCTGACTGGCTTCTTTCACCTAGCATATTTCAAGGTTTCATGTATCAGAACTTCATTTTCGATTGCTGAATAATATAGCTTTGTATAGACATACCACGTTTTATTTATCAGCTCGTCATCCACAGTGTTAATTTTATCTGCTGTTTCCTTGTGTTCTGGTATGTAATAGTCTTTGGAAAGGAGTCTGGTTTTTTTCAGGTCCTGTAGAATGAAGGAGAGGAGGAGCCTCTGCAACTCTGAGATCCTCTGCAGAGAGATCAACTCAAGGGGAAGGGGAAGTAGAGGCATGAAAATTGATGTGGGTAAATCCAAATCAGTCAAGGGAGGAAGGGGACACGTGGACCCCCAGCTCAGACCCTGTACCGCGCAGGTGAGATGCATCCTTCTCAGAAAGGGAGGCAGCAGGATAGAATGAGAAGCAAAGGGCTCCACACTTTTAACTAAAGGCTCCTGTCAATAACCTGAGCAGATACCGCTTACATATGAATATTCATGTGCTATTGACTTATATGAGTTCCTTGTATATTTCAGATACTAACCTCTTGTCAGTTAGATGATTTGCAAATATTTTCTCCCATTCAGTAGGTTGCCTTTTCATTTTGCTGACTACTTCTTTTGCTGTGCAGAAGCTGTTTAGTTTGATGTAGTTCCACTTGTTGATTTTGCTTTGCTGCTTGTGCTTTTCACATCATCCAAAACATTTTTCCAAGGTCAACGTCAAGGAAATTTTTCCCTATGTTTTCTTCTAGTGGTTTTACAGTGTCAGGTCTGACGTTTAAGTCTTTAATCCATTTCAAGTTGATTTTTGTGAGTGGTGTAAGGTAGGGATCCAGTTTCATTCTTTTGCACGTGAATATCCAGTTTTCCCAGCACTACTTATTAAAGTATTGACTATTCTTAACTCCCTTGTCAAATATTAGTTGATCATATATGTGGGTTCATTTCTGAGCTCTCTATTCTGTTCTGTTGGTCTGTGTATCTGTTTTTTTGCCAATACCATACTGTTTTGGTTACTATCGCTCTGTAATAAAGTTTGAAATCAGTAATTGTGAAGCCTCCAGCTTTATTCTGCTTTCTCAGGATTGCTTTGGCTATTCAAGGTTTTTTACGGTTCTGTACAAATTTAAAAAAATTTTTTTCTATTTCAGTAAGCAGTGCCATTGGGATTTTGATAGGGCTTGATTTGATCAATCTGTAGATGACTTTGGGCAGAATGAATATTTTAATATTAGTAATTCTTCTGATCCATGAACACAGGATATCTTTCCATTTATTTGTGTCTTTAGTTTCTTGTGCTTTTCAATGTACAGATCTTTTACCTCCTTGGTTAAATTTATTCCTAAGTGTTTCATTCTTTTTTGATGCTATTGTAAATGGGATTATTTCCTTGGCCTAGGCCAAAGTCTGAAGATTTCCTTCTGTGTTTTCTTCTACAAGTTTATTATTTTAGCTCTTGCATCTAAGTCTATGATTCATTTTGAATTAATCTTTGTGTATGGTGTGAGGTGAGGGTCTAAGTTCATTTTTTTTTTTGCATGCACATACTGTTTTATGATGAGACTTTTTTTTCTCATAATGTGAATATCGGTATCAGCTTAATATTCCATTTCACAAACATACTACAAACACTGGGGGCCTAGGAAGTGTTTAACAACTGGCTTTCAAAGTAAGTCCTGATTTGTAGCATTTGCCAATTTCCCTGGTGTAAGTGCTCCAACCGTGTCTGATTTCAAGGTACTGATGTTACATAACTCATCATGGAATTGGGAAGAGATCGCGCAGTTGGTTCTTGTGAACGGTTACAAGCTGACTTACAGCACATTATGGGGTGGGTTTTTTGGTTTCCATTTTTGTTTGCTTCTTGTTTGTCCCCTTGTTTACCATCAATATACAAAAGGTGCCCCCCCAAAAGCAGGTAGAAGCAGTCTATTTTATTCACTGCTATAAATGAATGCTGGCCCTCCAGGGAGTTTCTAGTTCTCCCTCATGATGAGCACAGCTGTGGACAACATCCTTGCAGTTTTTCTGTGGTCACATTTAGTGATGCCCATTATATTTACTTTCAGGACAACTCTGAGCCTTGCTTCCTGGTGAAGATAAAGAAAACTGAATTTTGACAAAACAGAAGAAGTACGAAGCTGCTTGAACTTCTGCAATTTTATAAAGACACATGTTCAAAATTTAAATTATGGGAGTGACTTCTCCTTTTTTTTCTCCCTTTTGGGAACCAAATAAAGCATTTGCTTTATTTGCTGCAGGGTGAAAGAGTTGTCTTGACAAGGTACCAGGGTGAGGTCAAGTGTGAACGCCACAGTGCTCAGGCAGCTTCCTGAAGGTGTCTCAGGCATCAAAGTGACAGGAGGAAATCACTGGAGTGTGACATCGTTTCAGAGAAAATGCACCAAGACTTCCTTCTGAGGAAAACTTGTAAGAAGTGCAAAGAAAAGAAGGGGACGCTCTGGGGCAGGTGTCTTTCATAGATGATTGTTAAACATCGTTTGCCACATCCTTACCTGCACTGGGTATTTTCACTTAACGGAATGAAATAAATTCTCTCCACTGCTTTATCAGGCAAAAGAAATATCTCATTTTCATTAACATTTCGCTTGTTACTATTGTGATTAGTATTTTTATATTAATGGCTATTGAATTTCCTCTATGACCTTTCTATTTATATCTCTGTTCATTTCAAAAACAGTTGGGTATATGGAGTAATTATGTGATAGGAAAATCTCAGTGGTTTTCTTATTGATTTTGTAAGATTGCCTTATGTGTTAGGGGTTTTGACCTTTGGCATCTTTGTCTTAATTTTTAGTTTTGGTGGGTTTGTTTTTGTTTTTGATTTTTGCATAACATCTTTGTATCACATGCTTTGCATTGTGTGTCATTCTACAAGCAGGCACATTTCTCCCTCAGTAAAATACTTCTCTTTTTTGAGATTTACTTAGACTGTCTCACACCTTGTATCTCCAAGTGAATTTTAGATTAGTTAAATCAAGAACCAAGACAAAATGCTCTGGAGGTTGAACAAAAGCTACAAAGTAATTTGGTGCTGGCTTTCCAAGTCTCTAGTCAAAATCATTTCACTGGGGCCTGTTTTCCCCCTGTTGAACTGACCACATCATGCAGCTCCTGTCCCATCCTGGTACACAGAAGGCTCCAGTGCCTGTGGGGGTGGCAGGTGCTTCTTCCAGTGGTCTGTGTACCCTAGGGGTCTGGCTCAAGGAGCTTGTACTGAGCAAAGGGATGAATGAATGCATGTATGAGCAGCGGCATTTGGATGAATGAATAAACACATAAATGGATAAATGAGATTTACTGGTAGACCTTCTTTTCCCCGTTCAATGCCCTATTCCAGGGATTGAACCTGAATAACCCCTTCCTTCTTCCAAGAAGCACAGTGCCCAGGAGTGGGGACAGAATGGAAGCTCTACTGGATCTCCTTAGACAGTCATGACCCTTGTTCCTTTACTGCCATCCAGGTATCAGTCTTTACACCATTTCTCAGCTCCTACCACAGAAAGGGGGGATGCGAAATGAAGGACAAATAAAGATCAGACAACTTCAGAGCAGGAAAACCCTGCTCTGTCCATATTCTTGCATGACAGAAATCTGATTGCACTGAACTATGTCTGAACAGAGTGACAGCTATGGACTTAAAAATCCGTTTTCTTTTTTCAAAATCTTATCCAGAGAATTTCATGGTGGAAGGTGTTAGTTATTGCACTAAGTTTGGGGTGCCTCATTAAGAGGAGGAGTGAGCGTGACAGGGAGAGAAATGTAAAATCAGCCAATATCAGGGTTTCTATTTGCCCCTGCCAATACTTTGTCCTCTACATATGGAAAAAATCAAAATGTATTCCATCTTGTTGGTGTTTCTCACCAACACTTAGTTATTAGAATCACCTTTTAAATTTTTACTACATTTTCACATGTTGAATAACTTACTAAATGTGGCAAATAAATAATAAATAAATAAATAAATAAATAAATGTATTTTCATTATAATAGCCATCCCTTCTATGGTACTATGTGACAGGTACTCTTCTAAGCACTTCAAATGCATTGACCCATTTAATCCTCATTACTACCCTATTAGCTAGATACTACTATTATCTCCATTTCAAAGGTGGAGTCTCTGAGACATTAAGCAACTTGCCATAGTCACACATCTGATTAAAGACCTAAATAAGGTCTTTATGCTAAAAGGATTTTAGCTATCATGCTAAAAGGAAAAGATATGTTATGCTAAAGGAATATATTATGCTATTATGCTAGAAGGAAAAAATATATAGGACAAAACAGAAAAACATTGGTACTTAAGGGGAAAGAAGGAGTTCTTAAACTACATGTAAATGGCATAAACCAGAAGACAAAATTTCATGGATTTTTATTACATCAAGATTAAGAATTTCTATTCAATGGAGGATGCCGTACATAAAGTAATACAGCTGAGACAATGATAGGAGTCATTTGCAAAGTCTAAAGCATAAGAAATTAAAATCCAGAATATACGAAGAACTTTGGCCAATCAACAAGAAATGACAGCAAACCCAATTGAAAAAATGATAAAAACAAGGAATTTACAGAAGAAACTCAAAAGCTTAGCAAACATATAAAGAGATATTCTAATTCATCAATGACTGGAGAAATGTAAAATGAAACAACTGTGAGTGTTCCATTACTCAGACTAGGAAAGATTAGAAAGCAGTATAACACAGTGTTGGTAAGGATGTGGGGAGAGGAACTTTCAGGCACAGGGAGTAGCAATGTAGACCAAACTCTTTTATGTCTCCTTATGATCCAGCATTTCAAGTCCAAGTCTGTATGAGGATACTGCAGCTTTATTTGTGAGAGCACTGAGTTGGAGGCAATCTTGGCACCCATCTCTAGGAGGGTAGATCAGTAAAACATGCAAGTTACACTCTGTGGAGAACTGTGCAGCAGGTGAAAGAAATGGACTGGATATTCTACATAGCAACATAGATGAACTTGCAAACCACATACTATGTTGAAAAACGATAAACATATCATTTGCCTAAGTTAAAAATTGTACATAAAAACCAAAAATACCTATTCTTAATACATAAAAAGAAAAAAAATGACATAGAATTACCAACATTTCAGCTTCAGAGTATATAGCTGAAAGAATTGAAAGCAGGGTCTCGAAGTGATATTTGTGCATTTGTGTTCATAGCAGCATTATTCACAACAAAGTGTGGCGGCAACTCAAGTGTCTGTCAACAAATGAATGGAGGGGCGCCTGGGCGGCTCAGTCATTAAGTCTCTGCCTTTGGCTCAGGTCATGATCCCCGGGTCCTGGGATCGAGCCCCACATTGGGCTCCCTGCTCAACGGGAAGCCTGCTTCTCCCTCTCCCGCTCCCCCTGCTTGTGTTCCCTCTCTCGCTGTGTCTCTCTCTGTCAAATAAATAAATAAAATCTTAAAAAAAAAAAAAGAATGGATAAGCAAAAGAAGTCCATCCATACAGGGGAATATTATTCAGCCTTAAAAAGGAAGGAAATTCTGACCCAGGCTACAACATGGATGAATCTTGAGGACATCATGCTGAGTGAAGTAGCCAATCACAAAAAACACAAAATACAGCATGATTCCAGGTATATGAGGGTTTGGGGGTAGGGAAGAATAGGATGTTGTTGTTTAATGGGTTTGGAGTTTCATTTTTACAAAATGAAAAGAGTTCTGGGGATGGATGGTAGTGATTGCTAACACAACATTATGAATGTATTTAATACCAGTGAACTGTACACTTAAAAATGGTTAAGATGGTAAGTTTTATGTGTATTTTACCACAATTTTTTAAATGCGGAAGAAAAGAAAATGATACATACTAAAAACTTTACCACCAGACCTACCTTATAAGAAATACTAAAAGAAGTTATTTTGGTGAAGTAAAAGAACGCTAACTGACATCATAAAAACATAAAAAGGTAACATAAATTTCATGGTAATGGTAAAGATATAATTAGATTCTGCAATATGGTAATAGTGGTGCATAACTCACCTACAAAAGTTAAAAAAAGTGTAGGGAAAAAACTATAACTACAATAATTTGTTATTAGTTATACAATATAAAAAGCATGTAAATTCATGTAAATTGTAACAGCAAAAACCTATAATGTGAGGGGGAGAAGAAGTAAAAGTGCAATGTTTATGAATTCTATTGAAGTTAAGTTGTCATCAGTTTAAAATGGGGTGTTGTTAAGTTAAGAGGTTTTATGTAAGCCTTATGGTAATCACTAGGGAAAATCCTAAAGTAATTACACAAAAGAACACGATAAAGAAATCAAAGATACTGATACTCAAGGACATTAAACCACAAAAAAAGACAGCAGTATA
This sequence comes from Callorhinus ursinus, assembly GCF_003265705.2. Lineage (NCBI taxonomy): Eukaryota > Metazoa > Chordata > Mammalia > Carnivora > Otariidae > Callorhinus > Callorhinus ursinus. The sequence goes on from NW_027397077.1 coordinate 3,881,068, forward strand.
AGAAACAAGGAACAATGGATCTATAAAAAAAACCCAGAAAACAAAGTGGCAATAGCAAGTCCGTACCTATCAATAATTACTTTAAATTTAAATGGATTAAATTCTCCAATTAAGAGACATAGAATGGCTGAATGTATAAAAAAACAAGATTGAACAATATACAGCCTACAAGAAACTCACTTTAGCCTTAAAGACATTCACAGACTGAGAGTAAAGGCACAGAAAAAGACATTCAAACAAATGGTAACAAAAAAAAAAAAAAAAAAAAAAGCAGGAGTAGCTATCCTTCTATCACACAAAATAGATCTTAAACTAAAAATGTCAAAAAGAGACAAGAAGGTCATTATATAATTACAAAGCGGTCAATACATCAGTAAGATAAAACAATTGTACATATTTTTGTGCCCAACATCAGAACACCTAATTATGTAAAGCAAACATTAACAGAGCTAAAAGGAGAAATAAACAGGAATACAGTAATAGTTGGGGATTTTGTTGCCCTACTCTGAAAAATGGATAGATCATCCAGACAGAATCAATAAGGGAACAGCCGACTTGAACGACACTGTAGACCAAATGGACCTAACAGACATATACAGGACATTCCATCCAGCAACAACAGAATACAGGTGTACATGAAACATTTTCCAGGACAGACCATATGTTAGGACACAAACAAGTCTTAGCAAATGAGAGAAGATTGAAATCATACCAAATATTTTCTCTGACCACAATGGCATGGAACTAGAAATCAGCAACAAGAGGAAAACTGCAAAATTCACAAACATATGGAAATTAAACAGCACTGTCCTGAACATCTCTTGGATCAAGGAAGAAATTAAAGGGAGAGATACAAAAGTTTCCTGAGACAAAAATGAAAACAACATACCAGAACTTATTGGATATTACACCTAAAAGGATGAAACAGAATTTCTATCTTACACCACTCACAAAAATTTACTCAAAATGGATTAAAGACTTAAACATAAGACCTGAACCATGGAACAGAAAACACTGGAATAAAGCTTCTTGACATGGGTCTTGGTAGTGATTTTTTTTTAATATGATACCTAAGCATAAGCAACAAAATAAAAAATAAACAAGTGGGTCCACATCAAACTAAAAAGATTCTGCACAGCAAAAGAAACCATCGACAAAGTGAAAAGACAAGCTACAGAATGGAAAAAAATATTTGCAAACCATATGTCTGATTAGGGGTTAATATCCAAAATCTATAGAGAACTCATGGAACTCAATCACAAACAAAACAAAACAAGAAAAAAACCAAAAACAACCCAATTAAAAAATGGGCAAAGTACTTGAATAGATATTTCTCCAAAACAGATGTATGCGAGGCCAACAGGTGTATGAAAAGATGTTCAACATCACTAGTCATCAGGGAGATGCAAATTAAAATAACAATGAGATATCACCTCACACCTGTTTTAAAAACCATCATCAAAACGACAAGAGTTAACAAATGCTAGTGTGGATGTGGAGGAAAGACATTTGTGCACTGTTGGGATTGTAAATGGAAACAGCCACTATGGAAAACAGCATGGAATTTCCTCAAAAAATTAAAATAGAACTGTCATATGATCCAGCAATTCCACTTCTCGGAATATATCTAAAGGAAATGAAAACACTAGCTCAAAAAGATATGTGACCCCCATGGTCGTAGCAGCATTATTTATAATGGCCAAGGCATGGAGACAACCTAAGTGTCCATCAGTGGATGAATGGATCAAGAATTGTGATATATATATATATATATATATATATATATATATATTTCAGCCATTAAAAACAAGGAAATCCTACCATGTGTGACAACAAAGATAGACCTTGAAGGCATCACAATAAGTGAAATAAGTCAGACAGGGAAAGACAGATACTGCATGATCTCACCTATATGTGGTATCTAAAAACAACAGCAACAACAAATTCATGGAAAAAGAGATGAGACTTGTGGTCACCAGAGGCAGAGGGTGGAGAAGAGGGAATCGGAGGAAGGGGGTCAAAAAGTACAAACTTGCAGTTAAAGGATTAATGAGTCCTAGGGATGTGATGTATGACATAATGACCATAGATAACACTACTGTAGGATATATAGGAAAGGTGTTAAGAGAGTAGATCCTGAGAGTTCTCATCACAAGGAGAAAATTTTTCCCTCTTTTCTTCTTCTTTTTTTAAAACTGTATCTGTATGAGAAGGTAGATGTTGGCCAAACCTACTGTGGTCATCATCTCACAATATACATAAATCAAACCATCATGCTGTGTGCCTTAAACATATACAGTGATTATATATCAATTATTTCTCAATAAAACTGGGGGGAAAAAACATTAGAATGGGACTTCTGCTTTGGGTCGTTCCCTTTTCTTCACTCATCTGTTGATGGAGACTTCTGCTGTTTCCATGCCTTGGCTATTGTGAATAATGCTGCAGGGAACAGGGGAATACAGATGTCTCTTTGAGATAAGGATTTTGTTTCCTTTGGATATATATCCAGAAGTGGAATTGCTGGATCGTATGGTAGCTCTATTTTTAATTTCTCGAGGAACCTTCATTCTGTTTTTTATAGTGGCTGTACCAACTGACATTCCCACCAACAGTACACAGGGTTCCCTTTTTTCCACATCCTCACCAACACTTGTTATCTCTTGTCTTTTTGATAATAGACATTCTAATGGGTGTGAGGTGATATTTTACTGTGGTTTTGACTTGCATTTCCCTGATGATGATGTTCCCTGAGTGATGTTGAGCACCTTTTCATGTATCTGTTGGCTATTTGTATGTCTTCTTTGGAAAAATGTCTATTCAGGTTCTTTGCTTATTTTTAAATTGGGTTATTTGGTTTTTTACTTTTGAGTTGTATGCGTTCCTTGTATATGTTGGATATTAACCCCTTACGGATATGTGGTTTACAAATATTTTCTCCCACTCTATAGGTGGCCTTTTCATTTTGTTGATGTTTCCTTGCGCTATGCAGAACCTAGTACCTTATGTGCCGAAAAGTAAGAAAGGACTCAAAAACTGGTAGAAAGAACAGCAAAAGGACATAGGATCCAGCTTGAAGGGCTCCCACTAGATAAATCTGGGACAATTTGTGCATCAAAGCAGTAAAAACAGTATTAGATTCTATCCCATTAAGTAAAAAGGGAATCTATGAGGTCATGATGATATAAATAAATAAATGAATAAATACATAAGTGAAGGAGAAAAGACGCTTTTATCATACAGTGAAATGCCCACTAATAGTGGGCACTTATAAATTTATAAGTACAATATGCTTTACAGTGGAGAAACCTGGTGGAGACTTTCTAAAGCAAGCAATAAAGTTTAACATCATTCATGATGGGACGGGTTGGCACCAAATGCCTCCCCACATGATGCACTGAGAACAACACAGCATCACTTCTGTGAGATTCCTGCTCTAGTTGCATAACCTGACCCTAATCATCAGGAAACATCAGGAAGCCCACAACAGGGAACCATCCGCCAGGTAACTGTGGCATTCAAGATGTTGAGGTCAGGAAGCACAAGAAAAGTCTGAAGAAGTGTTCCTGATTGAAAGGAAGGCATCACAACTAAGTAAACGATTCTAGGTCTTGGGACTATGAAGGACATTATTTGCAAAGTGGGCAAAGTTGGAAAGAAGGCTACAGATAACCTGGTGATATTGTGTCAGTTTCTGCTTTGATTAGGTGGGAGAGCATCCTTGTTGCTAGGAAAGTCATTCTGAACTACAAAAGGCTGATGAGACATCGTATTTGCACCCTGCTCTCAAGTGGTCCTGGAGAAAAATAGTAGATTTATAACCATCTGTCTGCCCGTCTATCTTTTGGGACAGAAAGGGAGGGAGAGAGAGAATGATGAATTAGAGCAAATGTGGTAAGATGCTGACAGCTGGGGAGTCTGGATGAGATATGGAAGTTCTTTGGGCTCTTCTGGCAACCTTTCTGAAGGATGAAATGCTAGAACCAGCAATAACAAGGAGGCGTGGCGTGACTCGCATACACAGGAGCAAGGAGCGGAGCTGGAGGCAGGAAGGCAGCTCCGGAAGGGCCAGAGGTGTAACTGAGGGAGGGCTGGAGTAACTGAGGAGAGGCATTGTCAGGGGGCGTCAGATCTCTTATCTGATAGACTTGGAGGAAGATCACCCAAGAAACAGACTTAACTACAGAGAACACACTGCTGGGGAGGGTGGGTGGGGGATGGATGAAATAGGTGATGGGGGATGAAGGAGGGCACTCGTTGGGACGAGCACCGGGTGCTGTATGAAGGTGTGGGATCCCTCTGTCGTACACCTGAAACTAATATTACACTGTCTGTTAACTGACTGGAATTAAAATAAAAATGTAATAACCCACTTTCCTTGCTTTGCTTCATTTAATCCTCAGGTTAAATCTGCCCCACAGGGGTAGATACTTTTCTTATCCTCACTTTATAAAGAAATTGGGGGCTCAGAGTTTCATCCATTCAACCAGCATTTACTAAGTGCTTACTGCAGTCCAGTTTTACCACGGCTACACAAAAAATGTTAAGTGTGATTGCAGATGTGTGTGTGTAATGCACACGGGAAGGAGATGCATGGCGACATTAGTGTGCTAAGAGAGGCTGCATGAGGGTAGTGGCTAGTGACTACAAATGCTTCCAGTTTCTTCTTTGGCTTTTTTATCTGTTTTCAGTTTTTTGTTTTTTGTTTTTTTTTTACGGTGAACATTATTGCCTTTGTGACAAGTTAAAACATAATCATTATTTCAAAAATGGACCCGGAGGATATTATAATGACAATCTTTCTCATTAGGATATTTTGGGGGATCAAACAGTGTTTCTTGATGCAGTCTTATTTGACCAAAGTGGTAGACAAATATTTCTTAATTCCATTATGCCTTTTCGCCACACTGCAGAGATGAACTGGCAGGTTTTTGAATGGAAAGCTGACTTCCCCCTTGACTCCCAAAGTCTGGATTTGTCCCCATGTTCTGTGTGGAAATGTAAGCCCAGGGCAGTGTGACCGCCTCCTTCCCCAGACAAAAACTGTCTAAACCTTCATGATACCAGCCTCTTTACACAAAGAAAGCATGCACACATAGGAGGTCCCTGACTGAAGGGGAGGGTGGCTGGATAAAAGCACAATTCTAGGGTCCAAAAAGAGAACAGCCAGCCCAATGATGTCCCTGTGTTGTAAGATGGGACACCCACTCACTAAGGGTGCTTTCTGACTGATGGGGTCCTTCCTCCCCTTTGCTGCCCAGGGCCACAGGCTCCACTGCAGTTCCATCCATCCCGCCTGGGGTCTCCGTGCGTCCCTATGCTTGTGTGCCTCCCAGGGCTCAGAGAACTCAGAGAAGTCGACACTGGTCACTGCTAGATTGAATTGATTTGTGAATCAATCAATTGAATTGAATTGCTTGAATTGTGCAAGCAATAATGGGGAAATGGGTAGAATAAATGAGGGTGTAATTCAGCGCAGCCTTCAGAAACAGTGCTTTAATATGATTTATTCACCTGGGAAAGAGACCCCCAACATACTTCTACTCAAAAACAAAAACTACAAGAGTACAGTCGAAGTCCGTCTTTGTCATCGTTGTAAATACCCACAGGAGAAAACAGACACGAAACTAAAAGAGAATACATAGAAGAGCGCACAGTCGTTGTCTTTGGGTAGTGAGAATTGGGTGCTTTGGGTGTTCTCTTTTTCCCTTTGAGTTTTTAAGCTGTGTTTTTGTTACTGGGAAAATGATTTTAAAGAAATACACATCCTAGGGAAAAGGGAAGAAAGACGTGATGACCAGGAGGTCCCTGGTGAGAGATTAAGTGTTAAGGACATTTAGGGGAAATATGTTTCTTTTACTTAAGGGTCCTCTCAACCTTCCACATCAAGGTGGGTGAGTTCCCACCTCACCGCCCCCCTCCCTCTCAGCCTCAGACACTGTCAGCTTGCACACCAGGTCATTTTTCCTGCGGATGGGTCCAACGTAACAGCCAGAACTCTGATCCGTAAAACCAGAAGGCTTCAGTGGGGAAGCAGAGCAGGGAAACTGACCCGGTCTCCTTTTGCCTGATATTAATTTCTGCAATAAAGCCATCAGAATGTACTCCCGCCTCATCCAACTTACAAGGAAGGGAGATTCTGGAAAATACTCAGAAAGAAGAAACTGGTAGATGGAAATAAAGACTCCCTCCCCTCTGTGGCTATTTCAAGAAGTCAGACGTATTATGCGGGCGATCTGTGTCTAGCCCACTGCCTGAATTGTTTTGATTTTTGCAAATATAAAAATTCTCCCCAAGGGCTTTCTCCCTTCCACTGCCGAGGGCAGTTCCCCAATCCCATTTCCCTCTAGGGCTCGAGTCGTTCCATCATAGAGTTCTCGGTTCCTCGGGGTTTCCAAGAGCCTAAACCCTGCCGTGGGGTGGGGGTAGGTGAGGTTGGGGAGGAGGCTGCTGGCTCCTGATTGGCTCCCCGATCAGAATCCAGTCAGCAGGAAATCACTACTTCCAAGTGTACTGGTGGTGGGGGCAGGGGCAGGGGCCCCGGGATGCTCAGTGGCTCTATTTACAAATGGTGATGCTCACAAGTCTGAACTCCTCTTTGGGCCCAAGCTCTTCCCTGACACCCTCCGTCCCGGTCTTCTGGAATGTCCCATTCCGCTCCTTCACCTCCTTTCTACCACGGGGGAGTTCTTGGAGAGGACTCAGTCGCCCCGGAAATTATTCAGTCTAGACCGCCATTAAACTTCCTCACTCCCACGCGTCTGCAATTCTGTGCTGCGCCAGGTGTCCCAACGTGCCTCGGCTTGGGTCAGCGTGCCGGGTAGGTCGCCCTTGCTGGGTCCCGGACCGGCCTCCAGGGACCCGAGTCAGAACCCAGCGGAGAGTTCATGCTCCGCGGTGGAGGGGGACACGGAGCTGGCCCTCTCGAGCCTATCAGTGGAGAGGAAGGGGAGCCATTTAAGCAGGCGCGCGGACAGCAGCCGGCTGAACAGCTGGCGCAGGTACCTGCGGAACCTCTCCCCGACGAAGGCGTAGATGACGGGGTTGGCGCAGCAGTGCGTGTAGGCGATCACCTCCGTCACCTGCAAGGCCAGGTCCAGCTGTTTGCTCTGCCTGCACTCATCGGTGAAGAGGCTGTCTTGGAAAGCAGAGACCAGCACTGCCAGGTTGTAGGGGGTCCAGAAGAGAAAGAAGACGATCATGATGACAAAGATCAGACGGACGGCTTTGGCTTTCTTCTCGTTGGGTCGTTTGAGCAGAATCTGTATGATCTCTGTGTAGCAGATGATCATGACCAACAGAGGCAGAACCAGCCCCAACATGTTCAGTTTCAGAGCCTGGAACTGTTTCCAGGCTTTGAGGCTTCCGTGAGGGAAGTGGAGGCTGCAGGTGCTATGGGAGAACTCCCGCTGGATCTTGGAATAGTAGAAGCCTGGGATGGAGGCCAAGATGGCCAGGCCCCAGGCGCCAATGCTGGTGATGATCCCAAAGATGACAGTCCGAGCCCTCAGGGCAAACACGGCGTGGACGATGGCCAGGTACCTGTCGAAGGTCAGCAGGATGATGAAAAAGATCTCGCTATACAAGCCTGTGTAATAAAGCCCCGAGAGCAACTTACAGGTGCCATCACTGAAAATCCAGTCATCCTTTAGCTTGTAGTCGATCCAGAAGGGCAGCGTGAAGAGGAAGAGCAGGTCTGAAATGGCCAGATTGAGGAGGTAGATGCTGGTCATGCTCTTGAGCCTCTTGTACTGCATGAGGACCAGGAGCACCAGGATGTTGCCCACCAGGCCAATGATGAACACCAGCGAGTACAAGGGGGGCAGCAGCTGAGCTCCAAAGGCCCTCACCTCTCCCTTCTGGCATGGGGTTATGCCCTCATAGTCATATTCTGTTGTCATGTCATAGTCCTTTGTGGGGGCTGAGGTTTCCATCCTGGCTTCTTGCATGAGTCAAGGAAGATGGTTTCTGTGTACTTTGCCAGGAAAGGCAGTGGGCTGCAGACAACAAAGATGAGGCAGTGATTATAGGTCCTCAACCACCTGACAACTGTCTACCGAGTACCAACTGTGTACCAGGCCCTGGGACGCAACCTTGAGCAAGGGGGATCTGGGGTCCTCTCTGCCCTCATGCACCCTGTAGTTTAACAGCGGGCATAGGCAGTAAGCACATGAGCCCACCGATCGTTAACTCAATTACTTTGGCACTAACTGTCATGAAGGAAAAGTCCACTGGCTGCAGAGCACAGACGGAGGGAGACCTCACCACACTGCTCCAAACCAATCCTGCCCACGGTCTTCACATTGGACTTAGTGCTAGACAACTCCCCCTGCCCCCCCCCCCGCCACAGAGGGGGTGCCACTGCTGTTCCCCAGTTTAGAGGTGATGATGCGGGAGTTTGAAATGGTAAGGACACATATCTTTGAGAATGAGAGCTGGAGTTTCTTTTCATGTGCATCCCTGTCTCCAATCACGGAGCAATGATTTTGCACTGTGGCGTCTCCAGAAGGAAGCTGAGAGTCCAAAACTTACAAATGGATCTTCAGGGCTAGGGGAGCTAAAAAGGTTCTTAGCCAGGGATGATGTAGCATGGTGGGGGCACATGTAAATGTGTAGGGTTATTTTATTTTATTTTTTTATTTTTTTGGTTGCCATAGAGACTAGGGGATGCTACTCTCAGGTCATTCAGTAAGCAGGGCCAAGGATGTCCTGTAATGCAAAAATTATCTTACCCCCAAAGACCCATAGTGCTGTCATAGTGAAATTCTAGAAGGCTAGCCCCATCCCTTAGTGGATGAGGACCCTGAGGGCACCAGAGTGGGTCAGCTTGGCTCATGCCATACACGTGGATCCACAGGTCATTCAGTAGGCCTCCTGTGAGGGCCGTGAGGAGGATTCAGAGGACAGTACGGTCTGGGAGGAATGGGGTGACCTGATGGGAAGAAGAAGGGATGGGGGGAAGGGGAAGAGCTTGGGACAGCCTCGAGCCATGAGGTATTGTGAAGCAACCAGGCGGCAGCTGGAGTTCTGCTGAGATATGCTCTTAGATATTTTTAACCAGGGTTGCCTTGAAACAAAGAAAAACAAAAAAGAACCACTAGAGAGCTTGCCTTCATAGGACTTCCCGAGCCCCCGATTTTCAGCACTCCCTTTCAATCCTTTCCACTTACTACAGACACCTCCCCAAAGGGAGCATGGGCTTTCATGCAATCTACTAGCTGTGTGACTATGGATGAGTTAACCTACCTCTCTGAGCCCTCAGTTCCTCATCTGTAATGTGAGAAAGTAACACCTTGCAGGGCCACTGTAATATATGAGAAAAGCCACCCCCTAGTACCTACTGGGTCCTCAGTAAATATTGGGGTTCCTCCTTCCCTGCACTGACCCTTCTCTGAGGCCAGTCCCTGGCTCTGATCCTATTCCGGCTGATGTACCTGCTCCCTCAAGTCCCCCCACCAGTTCTTTCTATAGTTAATCTGGAGAATGAATTCTGCTCCCCAGTGGTGGACCGGGACAGTCCCTTCCATGAGAACTGCACTTTTGAAATTTTCAGTAGGTTGCCACCAGTCAGAAAAGTAGCCGGTACCTACATCATAATTCCCACCCTGAGTCTGGAGTCTCTAGCACTCTTCCTTCTAAATTGCTTAATGAATGTTTCCTTCCTACAAAATTCACATTTCTGCAGTGACCATTGGAAAGTAAGGCACCCGGGGTGGGGGAGGGGGACAGGGTCAAACACCCTGGCTGGGGGACTGTCATTTCCAGTCAAATCCATCCCTGTGGCTGACTCCTCCAGCTCTGGACTTGCCTCTAGCCCCCCAGCCCTCCTTGTGCAGGAACCCAGGCTGGCAGTTACTTAACCAAACTGTGTGGACAATTTCTGATTTCCTCTGCCGCTGCCGGTGTGGATGGGTCGGCTTGGCAGACAGCATTTTTGGATAGGCTGGCAGGTTTATAGCAGAAGCTCCAAGCAGCTTGGAAGCACAAAGAGCAACTGGTGCACAACTGAGCCCAGGAGCCCGGTTTCTGGGGAATTTTGGCAAAGGTGAAGGCAAACTCAGTCAGCATTGCTCGTGCCATTTGAATAGAGACTCGCCTTCACCAGCCCCCTCCCCCTGTCCACCTCCAACTCCATTGACTATTTTCCCAACTTGCCAGGCACCACGCAACAACTCTGGGAGAGAGATGGCCTGGCATGGGGCCACGGAGGGAGACAGAAGGACCCTGTTGCCACCTAGCCCCGCTGAAATCTGCTGCAAAGTCTGCCCCAAGGCCACTGGGCATCGGTCAGCTGGAGCCCTGGCGCCCCCCAGAACCTTGCAGTGGCAGCATCCTGTAGCCTGGGAGCTGGTGAAGTCTTTGAGCAGAAAAAGCACAGTCTGCAGTAATAAGACACCCAAGCCTGGTGGTGTACAGGGGCTGGTTTATCCTGGTTCATAGAGACCAATCGTATGCATCTCTCCCCAACTCTGCATTCAGGGGGCAAGTAGCTTGAAATCAACCATAGTGCGGATATTTACACCATAGAAATCTACAAACACTAGAAATCAGGGCTCTTTTTTTTTTTTTTTTTTTTTCCAAGAGAGCCGGTTGCTAAACATTTATTGGCCCTTCACTCCCCACAGTCTGCATAGCCTAGAGCTATCCTGCTAGTCAGAGTGGGGACTTAAGGGCGAGAGAGTGGTACACAGCCTGGTGACAAGCTATGCAAATTTCTGTGAGTTTCTAACTCTGAAAATCTGGGCCACTCCAGAGTTTATGGAGGAACAGTTGAAATAGATACCTCCAAGTAGCCCCCATGCCCCTCTGTCTTCAGAGCAAATTCTGACCTGCCTCTTTGTTGGTAGAACAGAATGTCTGCATCCCAAGAGGACATCTCCCTGCTTTCGGGAGGGTAAAATCCTGCCTCCTCCAAAGACAAATCATCAGGCCTGATTGTGAGGCTCTTTGGTTCTAGTCTTCTCAAGAAATTGGTCCAGTATCAAATCATCCTGGCATCTGCAACGTTTTTTCTAATTAATATTTCCCTTTTGCTGTAATTTCTTCATACACCATGTTTGGTTTTTGTTTACACAGGGCAGTTTGGTAAGTGATTTCCTCTTGAACGGTTTTTCACAGAGATCCTCTTGTTTCTTAACTGACTTTAGAAAGGCTGATTTTCTCAACCAGTCACCAACAACCAATCATTCAGGAAAGCTTCCCCTTTTTAGCAAGAAAACCCATTTTACATCTGAGCACCCAGTCTTATAAATTTGCCCCTTGTCAGTATTGCTATACAATTAATTGCCTTATAGATGCACCGATGGGGTACTTAGGTGTTTGCTTGGGCCTTGAAGAATTCCTCACCTTTGTGGAGACAGACAAGTAAAGAATGTCCTACAACATGAGGACCACAGTCCCACCTGGCTGCATGTATGTCTGCAAACCAGCTTGCCCTCACAGTCACTAACAAGACAGAAAAGACAAGTGCCACTTACTCTGGTCCCTAGGGATTTTGTCCACGAAGTCTTTGTTTCTGGAGCTTTTAGAATCTTTATGAATTCAAGGTTCAATGTCCTGATAGATCAGGAAGTCCTCAGCTTCCTGTGTGATGATTGAGGACTCCAGGGTTCACAGTCTTTCAGAATGACAAGAAGGGGACAAAGTTCTTCGTTTTGTATCTAGTTGGGTGTCCATGAGTGGCCACGACACCCTCCAGTGGCTGTTCCTCAAGGCTGGGTTTGCTCGAAGGATTTTCTCTGCTCACTCAGCTGTGCTTCTCCCTGGGGAGCTCTGCCTTAAGGGGACTGGGGTGGGTGGGGTTGGGTGGAGCTGAGCGGGGGAGAGGTGGTATGAACCGTTCCCAGAATTTGTGAAGCAATCGAAGGCTGAGATTATGCATGGGTGTTGAGGGTTGAGGGAAGGCGGAGCATGGAGGTACCGTGGTCAGTGAGTAGCCTTTTTTTCTTAAAGCTTGCAAATGAAAGGGTTTAAACCAGAACCCCAGATCCTGTTCCTCAAAATGAGCTGGCTGATAGCCCAAGAGAGGCGACATTTTCTCTTTGGCGCCCCCTAAGTCTTTCACCTTTGACCATTTGCTGTCCCTCTCTGCACCCCGTTCTCTGCCGCACCAAACGCCACTGAACAGTTTCACCTCAAGGAACCTCCAGCCCGGAGTGAGCCCAGGTCTCTGGGTTGGGTTTCGGCCATTCCTTTCTTTCTTTCTTTCTTTCTTTTTTTTAATTTTTTATTGTTATGTTAATCACCATACATGACATCATTAGTTTTTGATGTAGTGTTCCATGATTCATTGTTTGCGCATAACACCCAGTGCTCCATGCAGAACGTGCCCTCCTGAATACCCACCACCGGGCTAACCCATCCCCCCTCCCCCCTCCCCTCTAGAACCCTGTTTGTTTTTCAGAGTCCATCGTCTCTCATGGTTCGTCTCCCCCTCCAGTTTCCCCCCTTCATTCTTCCCTTCCTGCTATCTTTTTCTTCTTCTTCTTTTTTTTTTTTTTTTAACATATAACGTATTATTTGTTTCAGGGGTACAGATCTGTGATTCAACAGTCTTGCACAATTCACATAACTCACCATAGCACATACCCTCCCCAGTGTCTATCACCCAGCCACCCCATCCCTCCCACCCCCCACCACTCCAGCCATTCCTTTCTGATCACAGGTTCCTGTTCTATGCGCTGGTCCAACCAGGGGCCATGGCCAAATCCCAGCTCTGTCCTGGAGATAAGAGCAGATCACTACGCCTTCATAAGTCTTGGCTCCCACTCCAACAAATGAGAATGCTGAACACTTTTTTAAAAAAATTTTATGTATTTATTTGACAGAGAGAGAGACAGCGAGAGAGGGAACACAAGCAGGGGGAGTGGGAGAGGGAGAGGCAGGTTTCCCGCGGAGCAGGGAGCCCGATGTGGGGCTCGATCCCAGGACCCCGGGATCATGACCTGAGCCGAAGGCAGATGCCTAACGACTGAGCCACCCAGGCGCCCCATAGAATGCTGAACACTTTCGCTGGTATGCCCAAGGTCAGCTTGTAGGTGAAGTGTGTCACAGAGCACCTGGCCCAAGGGAAATTGTCTGATAAAGGATGCTTCCTGCGACTCTCCCTACGGCCGCCCACACCTGCTCTGCCACTTGCCTACCCCTCCCTCGGATTCCACCTCTTCTCCCTAACATGGGACCCCCGCTAGCCTTCTTCACAGATGGTGCAAAGCACCGTTTCAGAAAGGAATGCCCATGTGCTTTGGAAACGTCACTTGTGCCTTCACGGCTGTTTCCTCATCCGTAAAGTGAAGACTTTAGACAAAGTCTTCAAAGGAACATCCCACGAGTTTTCTGGGCTCGCGTCTCCACAGAGAGTTGGGGGAAGAGGGAGGCCAAAGGCGACCAGACCGACAACGAGGGATAAGGGCCTAAGAAGTTGCTGCTTTTGTGCGGAGAGCAGGGCGCGAGGAGAGCGCTGTGATGAGCCCAGCAAATCAGACAGTCCTGCCTCACGTCCTGGGTCCACCTCTTGGTAAATTTGGGTGTATGACTTACGCTTTTGATCGTCTCTTTCCTCTTCTGTAAAATGACGCTAATGATGCCAACTTTATAGAGGATTAAAGGAAGATATGTACATGCCTGTGAATGAATGATTTGGTGGAGTGCTTGAGACATTATCGATGCCTGCCTTGATTTGGGTTTCCCCGTCAGGGGCAAACCCTGGAGTGGAATGCAGATGCAAGGAGTGTATTTACAGGGGATCCCAGGAAGCACTGCCGGGGAGGGGAAAGTGGGCCAGGGAAGGAAGTGTGGTGATGAGGGGAGCATTGTAGAAGGCAAGTGGCACCCGGGCCTACTAGGGAGCTCAGGGAGCCCCCCCAGAGACACCCCCACTGTGGGGCCAGAGGTGAGCGCACCGGGCATGTATGTGTCAAATCTCTATCTGCCCACCACTGGCGGAGGGCTGCTTCTCGCTGGCTTGTGTCCCTGAATATCATCCCCAGGAGCTCCTTCTCCACCCACGCACAGGGCTGGCCATTCAGGCAGTGGCCGTAGCCCTAGATGTAGTGGGGACAGGTGGAAGTATTAGTAAGGCGCACACCCCAAGATTCTAACCTTGACTTCGCCTAGGTCTCTGATCCCTTCCTTTGGCACCCCCTTGATTGGTGTCAACCCCTGACCTAGCCTGCCGACCCTCTTCTTTCATCTCGCACACTTCCATTGTATGGAATTTTGACATCTGATGCTGACCAGGCCGTTCCTGCCGCTCCCTTCCTGTCTCAACCTCAGTATCCCAGAAATCTCATGCTTTGTTTAATCAAGACAGGGCAAGGCCAGGCTCCCTGACTGCGTGGAGCCTGGTTCTCATGGAGGCTCACCCTTCAGGTTCCAAGTGCTACACCCGTAGGTGAATTTCCACGAGGGAATGGCAGTGCCAGGACCACGGAGCTCTCTCTGCTGCCCAATGTGTCGTCTTCTCTCCCCTCTGTTCTGCTTGGCTGCCCTCTTGTGCTGGGTCATGTCCCAATGCCAACGAGGGTGTTGGGCACACCCATGACCCTTCTCGTCCTGCCTGAGTCATCTAAGACGTCACCTCCTCCCTGAAGCCTTCCCACTCTGCAGCAAGAAGTCATCCAGAAGGGGCAGATGCTCGAGCTCTGAGAGTTTTATGTTTTCTCGTGGGGGGGCAGTGGAGGTCCCTTTATTTACACCTAATTGCATATGTTGGATACTTTTGACAATAAACAGCAAGGCAGTCCACTCAAAGTAGCTCAAAAAAATTTAAAAAAAGAATAGAAACTATTCTTTTCTCACCAACCTAAATCTTAGCTCTGATTTGTTATTAGTCTCTAACATCCCCTTGTAATAATTGTCGATGATTTCACAATCCACACGTCTCTGTCTGCAGCCCGACGGCCTCACACTTAGGGGCTAAACATCACGATGACATTGTGGTGTGAATCTGTGGGTCTCATGGGTGTCCCCTTGTGGCAGTAGGTGCTGGTGCTCCATGAGGGTGCCCCAGTTTTCCACGCAGCCTCCCTTCCTTGCATGGGGGCGCGGGCGGGGAGGTCTCAGGCATATGCAGGGACTGCTGAGCGTCTTCAGGCACAGCATCAGAAGTTACCTGATGTCCCCTCGGCAGGCACCCGCCAGTCACAGCAAGTCACAGAGCCCAGCTGCAACCAAGGAATCGGGGAAGGGAAAGACTGTTTCAGCTGGAGTCGTCGGGTCACACTGTAGAAGGCCGTGTGTGCCCCAGGACCAGGAGGGCCTGGAAGCCCTATTTTACCTTCTACCGAAGTGCGGGTTTCCTCCAGCTCTGGGGCCAACGGGTTCCTTGAACTCCTCCGCCCTCGGCCATGTCTTCCACGTTCCCCAGCCGCTCACCCCCGCGATCCTAACTCCGGGCTCTCACCACCCCACCATCCGCGGCCCTTCATACCTCGGTCCCCAGCAGCCCAGCCTCTGACTCCACTCCCGTCTTTCCTCCCTCCTGCCACTCGGCACCGGCGGTTCCTGGACCCCAGTGGGTTGTCAGCTTTCCACAGACCGTCTGCCTCCCCCTGTCCTTGCTGTGTGTCATTATAGTCCCCGCCTCCCCTCCTGTCCTGGGCTCCTTTCTGACCCTGTGGTGTCCACCCCCCAAAATCCAGGCCCGGGCAGAGCCAGCTCCGCACCCCCACCCGCAAAGTTGAACGCGGCCGGAGGGAACCCCGCAGGCATCCTGCCTGGGACCGTGCTAAAGGAATGACTGGCCCCACGGGAGGGCCCACGGTCACCCGTGGACAGTACGGTGGCGCTGTAACTTTCTCCCGTGCTCAGACCAGCTCTGCTCCCGGCCCGGAGAGGGCTGCTGGTGTCCCCTCCAGGCATCATGACCTCTACCAGAAGACAGGGCAGCCTCTTCCTTTTGTCAGTTTAGAAGAGAAAGGAAGCTCCGACGAGTTCTGCGAGAAAGCAGCCCCTGGAGAGGTCGAATCTCTCCCGGGCAACCAGGGGCAGCCCTTTCCCTTGGCCTTTTCCAGGCAGGGCCTGGGTGACACAGGCCACAAGAGGGAGAGCACCTCCTCGCTGTTCTGTCGCAGGGCGATGCTTAGCAGGAAGCAGACACTGGAGGGCGGGGTTTGAGAGCTTAGAACCACCCAACAATGGGAAGGAAGAGCCCATGATCCCCCACCCAGCCTCCTTCCTCGCCCCTTCCCGCCCACCCGATGGCCAGGTCCCCGGGGGGGGAGGAGGCTGGTGAAGAGCCCCCGGAGCCTGGCCGCTGGGCCTGCAGAAGCTGCTGACCAGACCACGGCAGGTCGCAGGGCTCGGCGCCCAGGAGAACTGAGTAGTAACTCAATGTCGGGAGGCAGGGGGTGCATGAAGAAGGTGATCATAACCCTTCGTACCTCAGATTGAAGGTGCAGTGAGGTGTGTGTACCTGTCGCCTCTTCTATCTCGCCTGAAAGCTGAACCCCGTGGTGGGCTCCTGGGGGCACCGGTTCCCTCCCCGCTTCATCTATGCCCCATGACGTGCCCTCTGTCTCTATCATGCCCGGGGCGGTTAGGGGCCCCGGGTGAGTGAGGCAGGGCCTGGAACTCGTGTTCACTCCAGGGGAGGTCTGGGAGCTGGTTAAGAACAAAAATTCTCAGACCCCACCCCAGACCTGCCGAATCAGAATCCCCAGGATCCGGTGTTGGGCCCAGGAAGCTGTAAGTCCTCCGGGGCGTCTTATCCATGTTGGAGTTTGAGAATCGTTGCTGGACACTTGCTGATTAATGTGTGATGGCAAGACCTGAACCCACATCCGAAAATGCAGACCACAGGCCCACTGAAGGAGAAACTGCATTTTCACCAGATCCCCCCAGGGATTTGTTTGCACATCACGGTGTGAGACACCCTGGTTCTAGGACGTCACGGTCCAGTGGGATATCTGTGTAGGGTTGAAGAGATGCTCAGAGGAAGGGGGATGGAATTAAAAGCATCCTACAGAGACGTTTACACCTCGTCCAGGCTAGAGAAATGAGTCTGTTGCAGAACCAGGGACAGGAGATGGGTGAAGGATGACCCTCAAGGTGTAGATGCTCAGTAAACATTGGGTGACGGCTTGACGCACAGAAGGAACACACACCAGCTGGGCTGCCCAGATAGACACGACTTCCGAGCTCCACCCGGAGGCTTAGTGGGGACCCCCTGGGTCCTGACCTCACATCTGGTCCCTACACTGTGTTGGTGAGTTCGAGGAAGGAAGTCATGCCTACCCATTGCTGGCGGGAGTATAAATCGGGTGCCCCTCCAGGGAGGGATGTTTGGCCATGTCTATCAGAACTGAAATGTGTGCATCTTTCATTCTAATTCCACTTGTAGGGATTTATCTTACAAATATTTACACTGGTGGCAGAAGACACAGGTGACAAGGATGTTCCCTGGGGGCTGGTTCAGGAATATTGTGCAAACTTCTGTGTTGGTACAAAATGCTCCCAGGCTGGAGGGACCCAGCGCAGGTCGTGTGCAGGATGCTGCCAGTGGGGGCAGGTGCCATGTGTCCGGAAGGAAGCACAAAGAACCGCTAATATTCCTGGTCTCTGGTGAGGGAAACAGGTGACGTGGGGAGAGACGAAGCTTCGTTATCACTGTACGTTATTTTGTACCTCTTGGCTTGCATCTCTCAAAAAGTGGTCCAAAGACCCCTAAGGGTCTCCCAAACCCATCCAAGGGGCCCCTAACGCTTTCCTTTTTCCAGCTATGTAGCTGTGCGCGGCAGGTTTTCCTCCACAGACTCCAGCCGAAGCAATCACAACAGAAGGGGGCCGAAGCAGCTTTGGGGATCCAGCCACTCTTCCCACTGACATTTTTTTTTGGTCTGGGAAAATATAATTATTTTCATGAGAGTATTATTTATGTTATTATGTAACAGTTTTCATTCCTGTTATTTTAAGCGAATTACTGAAAACTTTTTAAGTTCTCAGTTTTGATTACTGTGACAGTAAATATTAATAATCCGTGTAAACAAAAAGCTCTTTGGTATCTGCAATCACTGGACAGCGTACACATTCCTGAGACAGAACCCCGGTGCAGGTGCGGGGCAGACCCCATACAGTTATGTTCTTCTAAATGCTTGACTCCACCCATTAGTAGTTAGGGACCCAGGGCAAGTTAACTATTTTTCTGAGCCTTGCTCTGAGTGCCTTAATAAGATGATGCACATAAAGTATTTAGCACATGGTATATACTCAAAAAACACTGTTATGACGGGGCCCTAAACCCTGCAGCCGACTCAGGCTACTCAACTGAACTTTCAGTGACATTAAGGTGGCAGCTTGACCTTGGCCCCACCGAAGCCTTCACACTGGAAATTGGCCAACACTACAACGTCAATGCCTTTTACATTCTTCCCTGCCAGAGAGCTGATACGGAACCAGCTCACCACTGCAGGGCAAGGACAAGCCATGCACATACGGGGTGGGGAGGGGGGGGGATGTTTGCACGGCTTTAATTATATCTCTTTGAGCACATAGGGACCTAATTAGAAATTTTGTATCAGAGCATACAGACCTTTGGTCTGGGCAGAAACTAGCTTTTATTTGAATGTCTGCCCCTTGCACAACTAGCTGGGGCCCAGTTCCCTAATCGCAGGGGGATTCCCTCGATTGGAGGTGCACCCACCCACACCACAAGACTACCACTCATCAGCCCGGTCATCTCCATGGAGGGAGGCCCTGGCCTTGCCCACTGCCCTGTGCGGGGTGGGGAGGGGCTCTGGGTCATGTCACACACGCAGAAGTTCTAGCCCGGGGTTTGTGCCTCTGGTCAAGATATCTTGTACCCACGCTGGACTTCCCTTTTCTGCACTTTCTAGTCTCCCTCCTGTCTTCCTTTTCCTTCTGTGGGTTTTGTGGGGGAGTGAGGAGGGATGGTGCTGTTTGGTTCTGTTTTCTGGCCTTCATTTTTGGTATTTACTCTGCCCACTGGCACCAGCTGCCAGCTTCCCTATCATTGAAGAGCATGTTTAAGTTTTTTCATCTGAGAATCTTGTGTTCTTTCACCCCTTACAGACCACGCCTCCCCAAGGTCCCCAAGGGCAGCTGAGGGGAAGGTCCCATGAGGGGAAGCATCTTCTGGCCTCCTTTGTCCCGCACCAGCATTTCCTCTCCCAGAGTGGCCCCAGGGTGCCCCAGCTCCAGGGCCTCCGCCCCCCCCCCCCGAGCATGCCCCCACCTCCTGCTCCAGGGCCTCCTCCCCCCTCAGCATGCCCCCACCTCCTGCTCCAGGGCCTCCTCCCCCCCCAGCATGCCCCCACCTCCTGCTCCAGGGCCTCCTTCCCCCCCAGCATGCCCCCACCTCCTGCTCCAGGGCCTCCCCCTCCCCACTTCACAGCGCTACTCTCTCATCTTTAATTCCCACTTGGAGCATCCTCTCCTCTTTCTGATGTTTCCAGTCAGGCCTGTTTCATGATGTCTCTATAAGGAGGACGCAGAGTCCCTTCAAAGGCCTTTACAAGATGGCTGTTGGGGGGCCTCCCCAGGTTGGGTGAACTTGAGGCCCGTTGGGCCTTTCTACCCTGGGCTTTCATTTCAGTGGTCTCAGTTACCCGGAGCACTGGGGAGGGACTTTCCCCGGGAGAAGGGGCAAAGACCTCCAAACCTCCTTCAAGAGTAGAGAGGACAGTGGCTCTGGCTTGAAGGGCCATGACCTCCCGGGCCCGCCATGACCCAGTCCTTTCAAGAGCAATCTTGGACTCTGGCAGAGGCTTCCTCCAGCGCCCTGACACTGAAGGTCCTCCTGAGGTCTGGGCAGGAGAATTCCTGTTTCAGAATGGTGAGGTTGGAGGAACCAGGACCGGACTGTGTGCCAGGCCATCACCACGGATCCCCATCAACGCAGCAGCCCCGCGCCCTCCCCATAGCCCCAAAGCGTGGCCCCAGGCATTCCTGGGTGGGCAAGGTAGAGGGGAGTTGATGGGGGTGTCACGGGGACAGATGGACTTCTAGCCCGGTTGGGCACATGAGGGATCCGGCATTCCAGCCTGGGATGTGACAGGGAGAGGGACTGACGGCCTGGCTGTGTTGCTCTCACCTCATTTGTGTCTCTTGCTGCTGCCTTGCCATCCAGAGCACCAGTCAGGCAGCCTTAGGCTTCCCCTCGAAGGGTGCTACCAGGCTGCTGGTGGAGAGCTCAGGAGAAAAGTCTCCAGGGTACCCTTCTCCTGGGCCCCTGCCTCAGAGAACTGGCTCCCCGGGGCCTGGGTTCTACCTTCTGACTGCACGTTGTTCCTGCCTCCCCTCATTGTCCAAGCATCTCCCAGCAAGCAATAAGCACCCCAGCACCCCAGACTTGGATTCGAATGATGGCTTTATCAGATTTCAACTGTGTGATTGTGGGCAAGTTTCTTTACCACTTGTCCAAGCCTCAGTTTCCCCATCTGTAAAACAGGGATAATAGTATTTCTTTCTCTGGGTTGTTGCAAGAATTAAATGTGATTTACTATGTGCCTGGCACTTGGTGGGTGTTCAGCCGAGGGGAGTTATGTAGCTCTCTATGTCTTCAACCCAAGCCTCAATCAAACCAGCAAACGTGGGCGGAGTGTCTCCTGTGTGCAAAAAAACCATCCAAAGGCCCCCTTCCCCCCACCTCCATGCCGAAAAGGGGAAGGAGAGAGTATCTCAAGGAAGTACCTTAAAAACTTCCCTCCTGCATCAGCCCAAATTACCATTAATGGCGGTGCATGCCTTGTTTCAAAACTTGGATTCTGAACTTATTTATGTATTGACTAAGACACATGATTTTTTTATATCATGGAGCCTGTATTACGTCTTTTCTTTCCGACTAGATTGTAAGCTTTTCGGCAGCTGGACCCATGCCCCTTCCTTCCGCGTGGGTTTTCCACGGTGCCCAGCACCCAGTTGCACACACAAGAGAGACCGATGAGATGAGAGCAACACAGCCAGGCTGTCAGTCCCTCTCCCTGTCACATCCCAGGCTGGAATGCCGGATCCCTCATGTGCCCAACCGGGCTAGAAGTCCATCTGTCCCCGTGACACCCCCATCAACTCCCCTCTACCTTGCCCACCCAGGTGCTAGAGATCCAGACCTGCTCATTAAGATGGAGGCTCTTATGGGTGCACGAGACCACAGCTGAGGGTGGAGTTTGACATCTCTTGTTCAGAGTGACAT
This sequence comes from Callorhinus ursinus, assembly GCF_003265705.2. Taxonomy (NCBI): domain Eukaryota; kingdom Metazoa; phylum Chordata; class Mammalia; order Carnivora; family Otariidae; genus Callorhinus; species Callorhinus ursinus. The sequence goes on from NW_027397077.1 coordinate 3,902,216, forward strand.
TGTCAGGCATCTGCTTGCATAAATTCATTTTCCCTTTTCATTCTGCCTCAGTGTCAGGAGTGAGAAATCTTCCTGCTCCTGAGAAAGAGGGTGAGGGGAGAAGGAACAGATGGGAGAGACTTGTGTCCCGTGGCTGGCCCAGAATCTGTCTGGGCAGGGGTGGGCACGAGGCTGAGACCCTAGCAGAGGTATTGGAGAATGACTGGTGTCCCTAGCAGGGCCCAGAAGCTTCAGCTTGGGCATTGTTGCAACTAGAATCAGCGTCAAGTGTGACTGGGGATGCCAGGAGCTGGGTAGAAAAGGGCAGGGATGCCCATAGCCAGAAACAGGCTGAGATACCTCTCTTAGAGGAGGGACTCAGAGACAGAATAAATTACAGACTCCTAAGAGTCAGTATGGAAATGATCACCTAATTTTCTTTTAGATAGGCAAAAGACTTCATAGACAAGGATATCCAATTAACCAACACATACGTGAAAAGGTACTCAATATCACTAATCATTTGAGAAATGCAAATTAAAACCACAGTTTTAGATAAGTAGGTTAGAGATAGTAGCACATACCCACTGGGATGACTAAGTAAAGAAGGAAGGAAGGAGGGAAGGAGAGAAGGATTCCTAACCGTCAATACCAAGTGTTCGCGAGAATGTGGGTCAACCAGAACTCTCACGCACTGCTGGCTAAAGTATAAATCGGTACAACCACTTAGGAGACTGTTTAGCAGTACATAAAGGGAAACATAGGGCTTCTCTTTGAGCCAGGAATGCTACTGAAAGCTATATACCCAAGAGAAAGAAGTGCATATGAACCCAAAATATATGCACAAGAGTATTGCTAGTAACTTTATTCAGAGCAGTCCCAAACTGAAAATCCCAAATTCCTATCAACAATAAAATGGGTAAATTGTGGTATATTCATACGATGAAATGCTACACAACAATATAAAAGAATAATCTGTTGCTACTCTATACTATATTACCTTTCTATTGAGTTCAAGAGCAGTCCAAACTAATCCATGGTGATAGAAATAAAATAAATAAAATAGCAACTACCTCCGTGGGTACTGACTGGGAAGTACCCACTCAAGGAACATTCTGGCTTCTGGCAACGTCCTGACTGGTGGTTACAAGGGTGTATACATCTGCAAAAAAACTAAGATTAGTGTGCTTCAGGCATTTTACCAGATGCATCCTGCATTTCAATGTAAAAATCTTTAAATTTTTATTTTGAGATAAATCACCCAGAATGTGACTGCTGGGCTGCACTGTAAGCACATGTTTTTAGTTTTGTAAGAAACTGCATCCTCTTTTCCAGAGTGGCTGTGTTATTTTATATCCACAAAAGCAATGTGTGGGTGATTCAGCATCTGGTTTTGTCACTGTGTTTTATTTCGGGCATTCTGACAGGTGTGTGGTAATAGCTCGCGGTAGTTTTCATTTACATTTTTCTTTTTCTTTTTCTTTTTTTTTTAAGACCTTATTTGACAGAGAGAGAGGCAGTAAGAGAGGGAGTACAAGCAGGGGGAGTGGGAGAGGGAGAAGCAGGCTTCCCGCCGAGCAGGGAGCCCGATGCGGGGCTCGATCCCAGGACCCTGAGATCATGACCCGAGCTGAAGGCAGACGCTTAGCCAACCGAGCCACCCAGGCACCCCCCATTTACATTTTTCTAATGCCTAATGATACTGAAGATGTGTTCATGCACTGAGTTGCCATCTGTATGTCTTCTTCCTAGAAATGCCCATTCATGTCTTTGCCTGTTTTCCAACTGGATTTTTTTGCTTTTGAGTTTTAAGAGTGCTGTACATTTTAGATACAAATAGTTTGCTGGGTATGTTGTTTACAGATATTTTCTCTGAGTCTGGAGCTTATATTTTCATCTGCTGCATAGAGTCTTTCACAGAGGAAAGGTTTTCATCTTGATGAAGGCTAATTTTATCAGTTTTTCTTTTTACGGTTGGCACTTTGGGCGTTGAGTCTAGGAACGCTTGACCTTGGCCCAGACGCCAGAGATTTCTCTTTTGTCATCTCTGGAGTCTTCTAGTTTTACATTTTACAGTGAAGGCTGTGATAGACTTGAATTAATTTTTGTGTAAGATGTGAGGTTGAGGCTGAGGCTTATTATTTTCTTCCTGCCCTTGGATATCTACTTGCTTCAGCGCCATTTGTTGGAAAGGCTGTCTTGGCGCCTTCGTCAAAAAGCAGTTGGGCATCTCTGTGAGTCCAATTCCACATTTTGTGTTTTATTCCATTGATCTATCTGTCCCTCTGTGAAAACCACGCTGCCTGGATTACTGTAGCTCTATATGACACCCCAAAATCAGATAAAGTGATTCCTCTGGCTTTAGTCCTCATTTTCCAAAATTGTTTTTAGCGGTTCGAAGTCCTGTGACTTGGCATGTAAATGTAAGAATAATCAGCTTATCTATGTCTTTTTCTACAAAAAGACCTTGATGGGGTTTTAATCTAAATTGGTTTAAACCTATAGATCAATGGGGGGCGGGAAATTGACCTCTTTACTATGTTGAGTCTCCCAAACCATGAACGTAGTCTGTCTCTCTCCATTTATTTAGGTCTTTGGTTTTCTCCACCAGTGTTTTACACTTCCTAGCACCAAGTCCTGCAGATGTGTTGTTAGAATGATACCTAAGTATAATCTAAAAGCCTTTTGGAGCAACTGTAAATGGTATCATGTTTTCAGTTTTGGTTTCCAAGTGACCATTAATATATAAAAATGTGATTGATTTTTGTTTGTTAGGGCTCCCCCCACCCCCGCAACTTAGCTAAACTCTGTTACTAGTTCTGAGTTTTTTGGTAGATTCTTCAGAATTGTCTCTGCAGTTGACCATGTCACCTTCAAACAGGGACTACGTTTTATTTTCTCCTTTTCAGTTGATGCACCTCTTTATTTCTTTCTCTTCCTTATCGCTGGCTAGGATCTGTGGTTGGGTAGGAGTGGTGAGAATGGGCATCTCGGCTCGTTCCCGATGCTAGAAGGAAGCATTCAGCCTCTCACCAACAAGTGTGGTGTAGTCACTTGCTCTCTGTAGTTGCTGTTTATCATGTCAAGGAAGTTTATATTCATAGTTCACTGTTTACCATGAATGGGTGAACGATTTTGTCAAAAGTTTTCTCTGTGTTACTACTCGGCAAATGTTACTACCCATTTCTTGTAAGATTTTGCATTTATGAGCATAAGGTTGTTCATAGTGTTCTCTCTTGATCCCTTTTTTGGCTGAAAAATCTGTAGTGATACCCCCTCTTCAGTCCTGACATGGATTCGTGATTGGTGTTTTCTCTCTCTCTCTGTCTTTCATGTCTTGCTAGAGGTTTACCACTTCTAATGATTTTTTTGGGGAAAAACAGCTTTTTGTTTCATTGATTTTGGGTGTTGTTTCTGTTTTCAGTTTTATCAATTTGTTTTGTCCTTTTTCCTACTTCCTTGGGGATTTTTTTTGCCCTTTTTCTACTTTCTTGAGAAAGAAACTTAGATTACCGATTTGAGACCGTTCTTTTCTAACCTAAGCATTTTGTGCTGCATGTTGGCCCCTCAGGGCTGTCTCAGCTGCACCCTGCTGATCTCGACTCATTATATTTTTGTTTTCATCTAGTTCTATGTATTTTTTTTCTTTCTTTTAAGACTTCCTCTTTGACCCATGGATGATTTAGAAGTGCATTTTTAAATTTTCAAATGTTTAGAAACGTTCCTGTGATTCATTTTTAGTTGATTCCATTTTGGTCTGAGAATGTATTCCGTGTTATTTCAATCTTTTTTAAAAAAAATTCTGAGGCCCTGGATGTGGTTTATCTCGGGAAGTGTTCCATGGGCACTGGAAAATATTGACTAATTGTGAAGGCATTGAAATCCTATATTAATTCCCTTCCTGGCCAAAGTTATCTGCAGAGGCCTTTTTCATGAGCAAACCCTGACCGATATAGGATGGTTCTATCCCGCACCACACAGCAATCCCTCCTGAAATCCCCTTTGCACTTTCTGTCTTCTTTTCCCAAACTCCTTCTCAATCTGCTGCCCCATTGCTGAGTGTCTTCCCTTTGGGCTCCACAAGGCCTTGCCAATCCCCGGGGTGTCAAGCCGCATCTTTCTCCCCAGACCTCCCATCACACCCACTCCCCGTGCCACTCGATCCTTCTCTTACCTACAGAAATCTTTCCTCTCTCAAATTAAAAAATTTGTGCCCTCCTTGCCCCCATCATCTCATTAAGAACCTTCTTTGTGACTCCTCCTCCTTAGAATGCAGAGGGGACTGTAAGTAGCGAATAAAACTCCCCACCTCTGGGGCTGTGGTGCGCTTGTCTTCTTGACCACTTGCCCTGAGGTCTAAGCTGAGGGTTGCTTATTCTAGAGTCTAGAATCCTTCTAGAATCTTTGAACAACAATAGAATCTTGATATTCTTGATGATCTGGGTTATTTTGAAACCTGCTGCTGCTATTTCATAGCTCCCACAGGAGTGGGAAAAGGCTGTGGTTGACTTGTTCTCCTCATGCTAATAGCAGAGGCTTAGGAGTCCAGAAGGATCAGGGCACAAACCTATTCTCTGCCACTGGATGGCTGTGCTGCCACAGTGGGTCATGTAATCTCACATGGCTTTCATCCTCACCTGTAACTTGGACACCTCTAAATCGTGATGAGAACCTGACAAACCATGGTAAACACTTGGCATGAGACTGTTCAAAAGAGGATAGTTCTTCTCATCGTGTGTTATTTAGGTGTGATGGTGTTGCTGTCACACCTCATGTCAGTATCTCTTGCTCCTTCTTCTTCCTCGCTTTCCTTTCACCTTCAGAGAGCTCTATGCAGGCCCGAGAATGTTAGTAACTCCTGGGCACACCGATATACCCGTCTAGCCTCTCTTGCATTTACGTGTGGTTGTATCACTGAGTTCTAGCCCATGGAATTGGACAAACACGATGTGAGCAACTTCTAGGCCTGTTCACAAAACCCTTTCATACTCTTTCCCCTACCTCTTGGGTGAGGTGGCTGTATACATGGTGACCTTGGTGCCAACTAGAGTGATATGTAAGGTGCCTCGCTCCCTGAATTAATGATTGGAGGCAGACCGCCACCAATGAGTGATCCCGATTAGCCACATATGATCCAGAAATCCATGTTTAAGCTCATTATGCGTTTTGGAATGTGTTTGTGAGTAGCTAGCATTTTCTTTTTTTTTTTAAGATTTGTATTTATTTATTTAACAGAGATAGTGAGAGAGCACAAGTAGGCAGAGCAGTAGGCAGCGGGAGAGGGAGAAGCAGGCTCTCCACTGAGCAGGGAGCCCAATGTGGGTCCAGATCCCAGGACCCTCGGATCATGACCGGAGCCGAAGGCAGCCGCTTAGCCGACTGAGCCACCCAGGCGCCCCTAACTAGCATGTTCTTAACTGATGTAGAAATTGGTACCTTGAAGTAGTGCCGTTCAAATACCTCAAATATGTAGTATTGGCTTCATGTTCAGGCGGTGGGCTGCAGAGAATATGATCTTAAAAACTGGAAAGATGTGCTGGCTTGGAGTTGGGGGCAGAGGGGGGATGGACAGCAAAGGGGCACAAGGAATGTCTTGGGGGTGATTGCAAATGTTCCATATCTTGACTGTGGCAGTTGCTTCCCAGATATATACGAGCGTCAAAATTCAACAGACGGATGCAGTTTATTGTCCAAAATTAGTATCTTAATAAGTCGATGCAAAAAAGCAACTGCCATCTATGGTAAATTCCCTATCTTCTATCAGGTTCCCAGACCCTTGAGGTGAGGATTCACATGTGAGTAATTTTTTTTTTTAATTTAAATTCTAGTGAACATGGAGTGCAATATTGGTTTCAGGAGTAGAATTCAGTGATTCATCACTTACATATAACACCCAGTGCTCACCATAACAAGTGCCCTCCTTAATCCCCATCACCCACCTAGCCCACCCCCACCCACCTCCCTCCATCAACCCTCAGCTTGTTCTCTGAGCGCTCTCAGAAGCAACCAGAAAGCAAGGGAGTGAGACAGCAGGACCGGTCAGGAGGAAGTCAGCACGAGTGACCGCAGGCAAAGCACCCCCTCCACCCCATGTGCATAATGTGCACATTTTCTTCCGATTGTTTTTTAAGGAATATAGAATTAAAGCATAGGTGTTCGGAGATAAAAGTCAGCGGCCGGATCTTGGGCATGGGCTGCTGGAGTGGGCTGGGAGTCCAGGCCAGGTGCACACTCCGCCAGCCCAGCCCTGTGCCACACCCTGACCTCCAGGGAGGCAGCGACTGCAGGGGGGGGTAGTGTTGGGGGGGTACGGGTGGGGCTGGGATCCGGTGCAGGGGGAGGGGTCAAGGCCCGGCCCCACTGTGTTCTGGCTGTGTGACCTTGGGCTCATTGCTTAACCAACACGCCTCAGTTCTCCTCTGAGAAATGTTAAAAAAAAAACTCACTTACCTCACAGGCTGAAGGAGAGACCTTTTACTCAAGACCAAACATGTGAAGCCCTTCGCAGAGGCCCTGGTGTGACACAGATGCTCAGGAAAAGCTGTTTTTTTTTTTAAATTTTTTATTGTTATGTTAATCACCATACATGACATCATTAGTTTTTGATGTAGTGTTCCATGATTCATTGTTTGTGCATAACACCCAGTGCTCCACGCAGAATGTGCCCTCTTTAATACCCATCACCAGGCTAACCCATCCCCCCACCCCCCTCCCCTCTAGAACCCTCGGTTTGTTTCTCAGAGTCCATCGTCTCTCATGGTTCGTCTCCCCCTCTGACTTATTCCCCTTCATTCTTCCCCTCCTGCTCTCTTCTTCTTCTTTTTTAGGGAAAGCTGTTTTTATTATTAAACCATCATTTCTCCGCCCCTCCTCCCCTCCCCCAACTTCCCCACCGGGAACAACAGCTCCCCAGCCCCATCACTCATGGCCGCCGTGAGCCCCTTATGTCCTCTTGCATTCCTGACTGACGGGCCCTTCCTCCAACCCCCACACTGGCTCTTTTATCTTTTCCAGAGCAGAGACTCGGGCACATTTTTTAACTCGGGCAGGATTCGCACCTTGCCAAACAGAAGCTCGACACGTTCAGGAAACAGATCCAGGTAAATCTTGTTCTGTGAAAGCGAACCATCAGTCCTCTCCACCGTGATGTCCCGCTTCGGTGTCCTTCCAGCCCCTGGGGTGCCTAGACACCCGCCGACGCCATACTCCTGGGTCGTGAACAAAGCAGCAGTGAACTTTCCTCGAATGCGAGAAACATTTCCTGCTGCTGTTGGGAGAAAGAAATGAGCCCGAGGACCTCTAATCTCCCATCCCTTCTAACTCCTGCCTCCCTTGTCCATTTTATCTATTTTCTCCCTCCTTCTCCTCCTCCTTCTTCCCCTTCCCCTCCCCCGCTCACAGATCCAAGGGCAGCCCATCACAGAGTATAAGGGAACATGGAAGAAAGGACTTCACTTTCTACTCCACTGACATTATGCAAGTTTGCTCCTGCTTATTCAGGGGTGTACTGTAGCCGATACCCCGGGGGGGAGAAAACTGTATTTTCTGCACCATTTCTGAATCATTGCATGCTTTGTTTCTTCGCCATCCTATTTATTTACTCATTTTCACATTAGCGTTTTGATGTTTACGCGGATGAATGAAAAAGAACAGAGCAAAACACACAAAATGGTTAGAGGGACAGTAGCGGCACCCCAGAGCTTCACAGGAATGGCCTGTCGGCGCCCCGGGGTCTGTTTTCAGGCTAATCTGAATACGCAGGTAGTGCTAGTCCAGATCCCTGAAAAGCGGACACCAAGGAGGTTTTATACCTGTTAGGGTTTGTGAGGGGAGGCGCCATGAGGGGAACTGGGGGGTGGGTGGCTGGGAGAGCTCTCAGGCCCCCCCGCAGGATAGTAGAAGCGCTCTGACCATCACGTAAACATCCCACTGGGGAGCCCTTATTCTGAAGTCAGCCGGCAGAGGAGAAAGGTGTCCCAGGAATGGGCCTGCCTCAGCATCCCCACGGCCCTAGGTCAGGGGCAGATGGGGACCATGGGACGTGGGGCCTTGGGGCAAGCACAGCGCTGGCTTCGGAGCCTAGCCGGCGGCCGTGGTCAATTCCCCAGCCGGAGGTGCGCCAGGGGCATGCTCACGGCCACCGCATCGGGGTGGGGTTTGCTCCAGCTTTGCTTTAATTCTGGACTTGAGTTGGAGGTCAATGCTGAGGCTAGACTCTGCTTTTCTGTTTTCTGCACAACCCGCCAAGTCCACTGCCTCCCCAAATTACAGCTCCCATGCGCTCCCTCCAGTCTTTCTTGTGAACTGTCTAGGAGGGGCAGGTCATGTCTGTGAAGGCTCGCTTTGGTAGATTTTTGAGCTTCACAGAAGGGCGGTGTGCTGTGGATGGAGGGAACTCGGAGATAACACTGGGCCACCAGCGAGCCGCCTACCTCAGCCCTTCCACTAACCCCACTGGGAAAATGTTGGCGACAAGAGGTGCATGGTCCGAGCTCAGCCTCTGTGCCCCAGGTGGGCCCCAAGACCCTGTACCCAGGAGCTGGTGACCAGAGGCTGGGTGAAATTCAAGGAAACTCATGCTCTCTGCTGCTCTGGCAATCACTTCCTTTCCCGGCTGAGGTTGACCTGACCTCTCCTGCAAGAGACTTCGGGCCCTCTCCTCGCTTCTGAAGGTTCTTGGTTGGTTTGTTTCTCCTGCCCTTGCTTCTATACTCCTAAGCCGTCCTCTGTTGGGTTTGTTATGGTGGGGGTGGTGGTTTGGATTGTTTTTCCTCTGACATGTTTCTGCTTTAGTTTATGTGGCACTGAGAATCTGGATGACCACAGGGCACTAGTGTTTGGGGTCAGGTTTTCCTGTGAGTGTAGTGCCTTGAGTGGCCTGAAGGAAGCACCAAAAGTCTCTTGCCCCTCCTGGGAAGAGTCAAGACAGAGCAAGCCCCTGTAGACCTCAGGGAAACCTCCTTGGGTTCTGCCTGTACATTTGGTCACAATGTCATCCTTGTGGTCAGCTGAAGTGCAGTGGGCACCTGTCCTTCAGATGGTGGGACTGCAGGAAGAGAGAGTACTCAGTGGGTAGTCTACACTCTAGGGTGGAGACTGGCTCTGCCCTTCACCTTCCCTGTGGCTTTTGCCAAATCCCTTGACGTCTTTCAGTTTTCTCGTCTACAACGTGGGGTAACAAGAGCATCCCTGCCAACCTTATGGGCTGCTCTGGAGACTCCCTGTCAAAATGATAGAATGGGCCAGAAAGCAGTTTGCAGCTAGCTGCTCCGTGCTGTGTCCTTGTGCTGAACAATCATCAGACCAGCATCTCCCAGAGCTTCAAGGAGTCCCAGTCTTGAAGAATGTGAACAGGTGTTATTTGAAAGAAAATTTTTTTTTTCTACATTAAAAATAGGTTTGGGAAATGCTCGGTTAACAAAATTTAGACTGGTTCTGCACTAGAGGATTTCTCAGAGACTTCCATGTACTGTGGCTCTCCGTGAGTGTTTTCCAATAGTGTATGAGAGGATCTTCTTTATGTGGGAACCCGTGGGGTCCCACACAACACCCTCTAGTGAAAATGCCGTATGAGATAACACAGCGATTCCTGGAGGACATAGGTGTCAGATTTGGGGCCAGCTCTCACGCTAATGCCGGATCGTAGGAGACATCAAACACATTGAGAGAGATTAGTTAGTTTAACCAGCAGATGGGTGATGAGGAGCTACAACTTGTAGGACCTGAGGTTCTTGGTACCAAAACAAGCCCAGGAGAATCCTTGATGTGTGAAGAATCTGACCGAGATCTCCCAGTGTCACCGCGTGCCCTTCCACAGCCCACACAGGCTCCCAAGTCCTGTTTCCATCAACATCATATGTGGTTGTGTTTATCCTCACATAAATTAGCCCCCATCATAACTTTCTCTAAAGCTTAATCTCTCAGTTGATGAGGAAAGAGTCCCCTGACCAGAGCCCCCAGTGGAAGGGCTCCCATGATTCGTCTCTTGCCCATGGAGCACGCTGCGGGGTCCCCCCCGGAGGATCCAAGCCACTGCTGGATTCCACACACCCCAGCAATGCCCCCCAAACTGTTTAGACCTCTTCCTGTCGGCTTTCCTCTACCACCATTGCCAGCACTCGGCTTGTTCCACAAGGGAAGGAAGTTCTTCAGTTGCTTAAGTCATTCCAGAAGAATTCTAAGTCCACAGTGAAGGAAGGGGGAAGATGGAGCTCAGGGGCAGTTGGCCACGTGCTGGACAGAGGGTCCACTCCCTACCCAGCCCTATCCCTGCCACCCTCCTGAGGGACACTTGGGTGAACACCCAGCTTCCATCCTCCCCGCTGCAGGAGGTGCAGTGACTTTTGAATTTGGAAAGTTTGGAAGAACAGCAGGGAAGCCTTGGCTCAGCTCCGTGGCTCCTGGTGTTGCCTTTGCCTCAGTAGATAAAGCATCCAGCTCTGCGGTTTGGGGAACAGGGTCATCTGTGGCCCCTCGATGTCTTCACTTGCTCAGAACCAGAGAGTAAAGGGGACAGGTGGGGAGTGCAGGGGTGCTGACTTCTCTTCAGATGATGCTGAGCACCAGAAAACTAGGTCGGCCATAAATGCCACAGAAGTTCATTGGAGGAGGCGAGGACAAAGCACGTGCTATGGGGTGAGACACTATAGTCCTGGTCAGCACTTGTTGGGCCTTTCCCACAAGCAGGCACCGTGCAAGGCACTTTCATGGGCCACCTCGCCTGAAGCTCCCGTCCACGTGTGCTGTTTGCAGACGAGGAAGCCAAGCACAATGCCAACCACCTGGACTCCGAGTCCAGGCTTTCTAAGCAGAAAGGGACATCCTCCTAGGGGAGCTGGACCTTGACTGCAAGAGTGGGTGCAGACCAGCAGAGGGGAGAGAGGGTGGGACTGCCTCAGGCAGGTCTGAGTCCCCCAGGGGGCTTGAATGGGAGATTTGGGGGGCAGAAAGACCTGAGAAGCACCTCTGTAAACCCTGGCATTTTCCAATCCAGCTTCCCACCCGCAGAGAGAGTTGTCCTTATTCTCAAATAAAATTTGCATGACTGTTCTACATGGGTGGCTGTTTCTGTGATTTGTCCCGCATAACCTTGCACGTACACAAGCAGGCTGAGAAATGTTGTTTATGAGACTCGTGCTATGTCACTGACCTTGGGGGCCTGGTTATTTAAAATATATTATCTGGCCTCCAGGTCATAACTGGCTCTTCTGTTCTGGACGCCAAGAACTACAAATCTGGTCTCATATCCCCTCCTGCTCCAGGCTGGGCTGCCCCCCCCACAGAATGGAATCCAAGAGTGGGGTACAGACACACAGAGACCAGGTGCCTTGAAACTAGAAAAACATGATAACATAGAAAGGCAGCTCTCTCCAAACTGCAAGTAGGCCAACAAATGTTTAACTTCAAACCCTGTCATTTGCCCTATAAATATGGACCTTCTGGGGATGGTCACTGGGAAGTCTCACCTGAGGGGAGAATGCTCCGCCCAAGCCTCTCTATCTGGACTCCAGCCTGGCTGTCTCCACGTGGCTTCCTCAGCTGATGAGGTGAGATGTAGTAAGTACCGATTTGATGTAACATTTATTACCTGCTATTCCCTTCATCTATGTGTAGATTCTTTTCCTCTTCTGCTTCTATTAGGTTTCTATAATAATAATAATACAGTTTTCTTTCTTTTTCAAAACCGAAAACACAGCTGTTGTGAATCTTTTTCCCAGAACATTTACAAAAATGAGGTCCTTCCTTCACTTTTTGACTTGTTCAATGGGTATTCACCCAGGCCATTGGTGTGCAGGTGAGGGGAGGCAGGGCAAGAAGTGGGGGGGCCTGGTCCCTGGTTCCAGGGACCCAGGTTATGTGTCCCCAGTTCCTTCAGGGGGCTCCTAGGATGGGCCCCCCTGGCAGGACACCCTGCAGAGACTTCTAGTTCTCTGGGGCAGAAATCTGCCTCCTAGAAGCCTCTCCACCTTGGCCCCAGAGAGCCGGAGGAAAGGCCAACTCCATTGTAATGTAAAACAACTTCCTATCTTCTTCTTCAGACTAGAAGCTTCCAGTTCCTCTAACTCTTCTCTGGCAGGGCTTCTAGGACCCACCTGACACTGAATGCTGGCTCTCAAGCTCCCTCAAACTCCAACCTCCAGGATGCCCGCGAGCCCTCTTTGGCAGAGTCCTTGCTTTTCCCCCCCTATCTTTATCCTTTGAAGCATGTAGCACAGCCCTGCCTACATAGCCGATATGTGATAAACACTTGGTGGACTTCATTGACACGTCCACTTAGCCAGTTTATCAGAGCTCTTCCCACAAATGTTGGGTGATGTGTGCTCTGTGCCCAGCATCAGAACAGGTCCCCTGGACACATCAGCACACAGAGCAGGCATGTGTCACAGTGGTATTCTACCCAGAGCTTATGTTTGCTTAGCCCTATATATTCCACAGAACCTTTTCCCATATTCAAGTTGTTTCCACGTCTACCCTATGATTTACAGATCAGAAGGCTGAGGTCCAGCAAGACCTAATGATGAACGCAAAGTTATGCTGCTGGGGGGGCCACAGCTGAAAGGTATTCTTGGGTCTTCTTGGGTCATCTCCACCTTGACTCATCGAAGTCTCCTGTTGAATTCTGTAGAATAATTTGGTTATCCCGCAGTCTACATGGTTCCTTTCACGGGAAAATTCTGATTTCATTAAAAAAAATCCTTTAGTATTGGGGTGCCTGGGTGCCTCAGTTGATTGGGCATCTGCTCTCAGTTCAGGTTGTGATCCTGGAGTGCCAGGATCGAGCCCTGCGTCAGGTTCACTGTTCAGCAGGGGGTCTGCTTCTCCCTCTCCCTCTGCTCCTCTCCCTGCTCTCTTTCTCAAATAAATAAATAAAATCTTAAAAAAAAATTCCTTTTAGTATTGAAGAGCAATTGACATACTATTAGTTTCAGGTGCACAACATACTGATTCAACAATTCTATACGTTATAATGCTCACCACCGTCTGTCAGAGTAGTCACCATCTGTCATTCGATTGATTTTACTTTTTACCTTGCCTCCCTGGGTCAAGGCAATGCTTATTTGAGAACTATCTCCACCTTCTGAAAAAAAAAAAAAAAGAACAATACCAAGAGAATGCAGAACCCTTGAAATATCTGTTGAACATCAACAGCGTTCATCTCAAGGATTACTCAACCAAGCGCTTTAGAATGTCATGTCAATGGTAGAAAAGAAGAACTGTTCCAAACTTGATATCTTCTGAAAACTTGCAAAACTGAGCAGCTAGTCTGTTTAAAAGAGGAAGCTGTATTGTTTCCTACTTTATTAATGTCTCTGATCAGATAGATGGTGTCTTCATTTCATGAGTGGTGAGACCTTAGTTGTCACTGGATGCATAACGGACTTTGCTAAAGTAGCAGGTACTGCTTGTCTTCTTTCTGTTCTCATCTGGGCAAGAACTTATTAAATGCAATAGATGTTGTTAGTTTAGATGTTATTTCCGGGTAAACCATCAGGTTTCTAGGACCAAGGAGTTGGAGAGAGGGGTCTAGGCAGGGGGGAGCAGTACCTCCCAGGAGTGCTCTTGGATTGAGGAGAGGGGCCCAACTGCAATTTAGTAGGTAGTGTGGGGCCAAAGTGGGAGAGTTTGTTGTGACATATGTCCATTTTCTTCTTGCTTTTCTCCCATTTTCCTTTCCTTTCTCCCACCCATTACCATGATATGCTTGCTTCTCCCTGTCATCCCGACTTGGCCCCTTATACCTCTTTCCAACATGCCCATGGCTGTGCCCCCGGTGTGTTCCCTGTGCTTTCATGAATTCTCAACTGTTGAGAAGGTGACCACTCCAAAAGGATTACACTTAGTAGTTTTGTGTTTATGGATATTGACTTGTAAGAAACAGTCAGTGAAGATAGAATTTACATATGTACGTGCGTGTATATGCATTTATATATTACATTTGTATATAATTTGTGTGTGTGTATTTTTAAAGTGTTCGTTGAAAATCCACTCTAAGGCTATGAGATGAACCAGTTAATCAATGGATTTGGTCTTTGTGTCTGGATTTACAAGGTTGACTGTTTTTCCTGGACCTGTAACTAGAGGACAGGGATAGAAATCCTTCCTAATCTTTTGGGAAAACTTGGATTGATGGGGATGGAAGTTAACTGTTGTTTGACAAGTGTCTCCAGGAAGGGTGATGAGAAAATGGCGTCTTTGGTATGTGGGAGGGATAGGGGTATTAGTCTGTCACTCTTTTAAGAAGGTGGTAAGGATGACATTGAACCATGCAGGTTGAGTTATTTCTCCTGCGGGAAGAATTGTATGACTCAATAAGAAAAAAGCAGATGTACCTAGTGGAATGAAATGGGTAAAGGGCACAAACCGATAATTCACAGAAAAGGAAATACGAATGACTACTAATTACAGTTAAAAAAATTTCTCAGTAATTAAATAAATATTAGTTACAAAATAATGACATCTCTTTTGCCCATATAATTGGCCAATTTTTTTTTTCTTTTCTGTCTTCTTGGTGTTGATGGATGCTTGCTGAGACCCACACCATCATCTATGAGTGCCAAGAATATATACAGTGCTACCCACTTTCTGGAAGCAATATGGCAAAAATGCATCAACAGACTTAGAAATATGATCACAGGTAGAAATTGTGCTTTGGGAAATCTACTTTAAGGAAATAATTTTTAAAAAATAATAAAGATGTTCATTGCAGCATTATTTATAAAAGTGTATTTCTGGAACGACTTGGTCACACAATAATAAGGCAATGATTATATAACTATGAATATCTATACAATATTTTGGAGTCTTTACAAATTATACATTTTTAAAAATATTTATTTATTTGGGAGAGCGAGAGCATGAGTGAGAGGGGTAGAGGGAGAGGGAGAGAGAATCTCAAGCAGACTCCATGCTGAGCATGGAGCCCAGGACCCTGAGATCATGACCTGAGCCGAAACCAAGAGTTAAGAGTTGGACGCCACCCAGGTGCCCCTACAAATTACATTTTCCAACAATTATTAACCACATGGAACAAGGTGCAGAATATACAACTGAAAATACCAGAATACAAAAAAATGATATAAAAGTGTGATATCCATTCTAACAAACATGGTACCTAGAAAGGAGGCAGAGTCAGTTGTTCTTTCTCCATGACCCAGGTAGGGATGGTAGTACCAGTGGCCAGGAAGCTGAGCCCTCCAGTCATGCTGAACACCCCCCAACCACGTTATTTTGACCACATAGTCATGCCTTCCCTATGAAAACACTCTTCACAATCATCTCTTTCAACTAAATAACATGTCAGCCTGTATCCAACGAAAATTCAATCACATTTGAAACACCTGATGTTGAAATATAAGGAGTAAATCTAATCTTTTACAAGGAAGTTGGTAAAAATATCCAAAATCATTTGGCAGATAGATATAACCAAGTCACTTAAAACGAAATGACCACATTCCAAGAATGGAGTGTAGCCTTTGCTCTAGTAACTCATGATAATGATGGGCCATTGTGGAAGTCTACCTGCTGCCCTAATATACAGTGCTGGCATGTGTCTGCAGCTAGCACGAAGATTGCATTTATTCATGATTTCAAGCTTGGGAGGTTCTTGTATGTTGCCAGGGAGGGAGCTTCCTGGCTCACCAGGCAGCCCATTCTGAACCTGGTAGCTCCTGGCAAGTCCTTCCGCATATGAATGTGGTCTCCTCCAATGCTGTCAGATTGCTGTGCTCCCGGGAGTCTACCTCCTCTTCTGCAGGAAAAGCTATCACATCAGTCTATCTCAAAGGGACTCTTCCATCTCAAAGGGACCTAAAACATTGCCTAATTCAAAGGTTAATTAAATTGAATTAAAAAGATTAGACAGGTGCCTGGGTGGCTCAGTCAGTTGGGTGTCTGCCTTCGGCTCGGGTCACGATCCTAGGGTCCTGGGATTGAGCCCCACATCTGGCTCCCTGCTCAGCGGGAAGCCTGCTTCTCCCTTTCCGACTCCCCCTGCTTGTGTTCCCTCTCTCACTGTGTCTCTCTCTGTCAAATAAATAAAATCTTAAAAAAAAAAAAAAGAAAAAGAAAATCATAAGGAGGGGCACCTGGGTGGCTCAGTCATTAAGCGTCTGCCTTTGGCTCAGGTCATGATCCCAGGATCCTGGAATCGAGCCCCAGTTGGGCTCTTTGCTCAGCGGGAAGCCTGCTTCTCCCTCTCCCTCTGCTTGCCGCTCCACCTGCTTGTGCGCACATTCTGTCTCTGTCAAATAAAGAAATTAAATCTTTTAAAAACATAAGAAGATCATAAAACTCTGGTCCAGACCAAAGAGATACAAATACTGGCAAACAAAAACAAAAAAGAGGAACTAAAAGTAATCTGAGAATTAGAAGACTTGTATTTTTCATACAAAACATTCTGAGTTCTGTCAACTATAGCTGATGTTCAGATGTTCCTGGACCTTTATCATCTTAGGCTGTCCCGTACTCAAGATGGATACTAACCCTCTTAAAATGGGGTACCTGGGACAAAACATCGTATTTCCAATGTGCAGTCTGCACAGTAAAAAGCAGAGTGAAAATTATTCTGGTCCATCCTTCTGTTCCCTTTCAGAAGTCTTTATTAAGCAGCTATTAATTGTCAGGCATTATGTGGACACTAGTCCCTGGTTCCACACCCTCCAGTATGGTGACTACCTGCCCCATGTGGCTACTTAAATTTAAATTCACTAAATTTCAATAAGATGAAAGGTTCAGTTTCTCAATAGCACTAGCCACATTTCAAATGCCCAACAGCCACTTGGCTAGTAGTGCCTTGTTGGACAACACAGATACAGAACATTTCCATCACTGCTGAGAAGTTCTATTGGATAGCGCTGTGCCAGATAATTATTTTTTTTCTGACTACTCCAGGTTCTCTGTAAAACAAAACAAAACAAAAAAGAAGTGAAAAGGGAGGGAGGCCTGGCTTAACTGTATAGGCGGGAAGCAATTTGAGTAGCTAGTTGGATAGGTAATTGGATGGATAAATGAAGGGGAGCTGGGTAGAGAAGTGGATGGAGAATCAAGTAGGTAGATTTCTCTTGTTCTGGATGATCTACTAATACAGACTAAAACTGAATTAGCTTGCTGTGTCACAGTGTTGACAATCTTTAGTCTAGCCCTAAATTCCCCCTGTTCTTCTCCCCGAAGCTTAAGGAGTTTGGAGGGTATGTAACTCAGAGACAGAAAACAGATTCATAAAATCTAGGAGAGACTTCATGTCACTTCATCTAAGACTGGGGGAGCTTTAAGAATCACTGTGGCCTGGATCCCACCTCCAGAAATTCTGATTTAACTGCTCAGGGGTACAGCCTAGCATTGGGATTTCAAAACCTCCCCCATGGTTCCCATGTGCGGTCCTGGCTGATAACCGCCACTGGAGTCAAACTTCTTCTCACCGTGGAAATCTCCTTCTGCAATATCCCTACCAGGCAGCCACCCAGCTTCTGCTTGGATGCCTCCAGGCACAGTTTGCTTAGCACCTCACAAGGCACCCATTTCATTTTGGGTAATCCTGTTCAAGCTCTTTCTTATGTAGTGTTTGAACTTGCCTCTTGGAATGACCTCTTGTGGGTTCTGGAGGGCACTGATGTGAATCACATTCTGATTCTCATCTACACACCAGTATCTTGCTCTCTTTCCTACCTGCAGTGTCTTTTCTCTTGGGTGGATGGACACCTCTGGCTCCTTCAACTTATCTTTATTGGGTAGGGTTTCCTCTCCCCTACATTTCAGTCAGGCAACGTTCACATTAAATGTCTTGACTGGGACCTAGCACAGTGCTCTGGATGTAGTCTCAGACCACTTGAAAATCCCATCACGTGCTAACCTGTAATTCTAGTTGACCATAAAGATAGCATGGAATGGGGTTTTTTAATTTTTATGTATTTTTTAAAGATTTATTTATTTATTTTAGAGAGAGAGAGAAAGCACAAGTGGGAGAGGCAGAGGGAGAGGGAGAGAGAATCTCAAGCAGACCCTGAGATGAGTGTGGAGCCCGACACAGGGCTCATTAACGCTGAAATCACGACCTGAGCTGAAACCAAGAGTTGGACGCTTAACCTACAGCACCACTCAGGTGCCCTTGGGTTTTCTTTTTTTTAAAAAACTTCCTGTGTAAGATCATGAATTGCAGCATTATTTGAAATAACAAAGAGTATCTGTTTATAGAGGATTAGCTAAATAAACTGGTCTATCCACACAATGGATTCTCGACAGCAGTAACAAAGAATAAGAAAAGCTTATGTTGTGAGGTGGATAAAGCAAGGTGCATGATGATGAATGTAATGTTCTGTTTTTATGCAACCAACAGGGTAAGATTAGAAAATATATTTATATTCGATTATAGTTGCATATGGAAATGTTTCCCTCCCAGGCAAAGAGTGGGCGGGCTTGTGGTCAACCCAATGTAAAAGATTGGGGGTTCCTACACTCAGATTCCTCCGCTGTGAGGCAAGCCTGCTGTGTGCAGTGGCCCACTCCACGTGGCCCCCCTGCAACTTGGCAGCATGGAGAACCAATGAGGACATCCAGCCACATGCCTGCTGTGCCATTATAAGTCCTTTGTCCTTATCTAATTGTCATGTGCCTTCCTCTGGTATCTGTGAAAAAGTGGCAGTCTTGCTTGTTAGCTTGCAGATAGGGTAAGATCTTAGACCCTTCACAGTTCTTGACATGGAAGAGATGTACAGGGATGAAGTGGGATGAGACTTTTTACTGTGTATCTTCTCTGAGTATTATGTTTTGAACCCTTTGATTGTGTGTATTACCTACTCAATCATAAATAGCATGTAATTTGAAATAAAAATGTTATTCTTGTGAAGAAAACAATTTCTTTCATATAAATATAGATTAAGTTAATGGAAGTGTTGTATGCAGATTACGGGAAGTGATCATTTCTCAGCATCCTGAGGTGGTCAGAATGAAGTGCCCAGTAGAACTCCCCCTGATTCCTGGTTGTCCTCAGTTTTCTGGGAATTCATCCATCTATCTATTATCTATCTATCTCTGCCTATCACTACCTGTCATCTTCGTGAAAGATAATCTGACCTCTGATTATCTTTCCATCGGACATGTCAGTGAGTAAATGGATTAATATAATTCGGAGTTCCCATTAGGTTCTTTATTTTGGTTGAGATCCAAACTTGCTTGTAAAAATTCGAACTCCTCATTTAGAGTAACTAAAAATTTTAATGAAGGCTGAAAAGCCTGGTTAAAACAAATTATCGGATGCCAAATCTTTGTAGGTTTCCTAGGACCTTGGGTAATGGGCTACCGATGAGATATTTGTGGAAAGACAAGCATTTCTGTTTAGGTGGAAGAGACACTTGTTCCTCTGAAGTCATATTATATTACCTTGGACAGGAACCTAAGAAATTTTGGAAAGGCCTGAGAACTTGAAAGATACAGAAGGTCAATGGGTGGGGGTGGGAGCAGAACTGACATACACTTGCCTGTCTCTGTTCTAGATGCTCTCGCATGTGTTAGTTCATGTTATCCTCACACCACCCTTCCCTCCTTGACACCTTCTTTGCTTGGTTTCTGAGACACCAGTTCTTTTGGTTTTTCTCCTACTGTCCACTCCTTCTGAGACTCTCTTGCTGTGTCCTCCTTGTTCCTCTGACCTCTGATTTTTGATATACCTGAGAAAGACACCCTTTACTATCCACACGCACTTCGTGACTTTAAACACCATCTATACGACAACAACTGTCAACTTTAGATCTTTAGCCAAGAGCTCTCCCCTGGAGCCATATATCATCTGCCTACTTGCTAGACATTTCTGCTTGGATGGCACACAGGCATCTCGGACTTGACATGCCCCAGCCTTCATCCCAGCTGATGGCAACTCCATCCTTCCAGTTGTGCAGGTCAAGACTCTTGGAGCCTCTAAGCCTTGACCATTTCTCACTCACATCCAATCTGTCAACACATCCTTTGGTGCTACCTTCTGCATTTATGCTGTATCTGTCTACTTCTTGCCTTTCTACTCCTATTACCATGTCCAATCTAGCGTCACATCTTGCCTAGATTATCATGGCAAGCTCCTTACTGGTCCCCTGTTTCCAAACTTAATTCCATAGTCTATTCTCCTCCCTAGACTATTGTCCATAGTCTATTCTCCACTCCAGCCAGAGCAGTGTTTATAAAATATAAATTGGATCATGTCACACCTTTAATGGAAACTCTCCATTGGTCCCCACCCCATTCAGAGAAAAGCCAAAATTCTTCAGTGGCTGCACAGCTACACTGAACCCCTGCCCACCCCTCACCCACATCTCTCTGACACTTTCTCTGGATACTCACCCCTCACTACTCTGGCCAACTGGGCTTCTTGCTCTTCTAAGAACATATCCAGGCACTCTGCCATCTCAGGACATTTGTACTTGCTATTTCTCTGCCTGGGGCTCTCTCATCCCCCAGAGACCTCTCCAATTCATTCTCTCACTTCCCCCAAGTCTTTTCTCAAATGTCACCTCAGTGGGCTCCTTACTGACCCCCTTCCAATTGAAAAGTGCCCACCTCCAACCCCACCTTATTCCCTTTCCCCATCTCCTACTTTATCTCTCTGTAGCGCTCACGGCCATCTGAGACCCTGTAGTTTTTAGTTGTTTATTCTCTGTGTCCCCAACTAGAAAATAAGTTCCATGAAGTCAGGAAGTTTGGTCTGTTCTGTTCCCTGACGTTTCCTGTGTCCCCTTGCCTATCACAGGTGCTAATATGAAGGGCTGAGGAGCCCCATGAAGCAGTAACTCTTCTCATCACCACGTTGCACATAAGAATTCTGAGGCACGGAGGGGTTGCTTGTTCTAGGTCACACAGCCATTTCCTCAGACACAGTAATGAATCATTATCCTACACTGAGGAGGACAAGGGGTACACAAGAAAGGAAATCTTATAGTTACGGATCCCCTCGGCACCAATACCAATGAAGTCAAGAGTATCTAGGGTCTTGGGCACAGGGCTTGATCTTAACACCACGTGGTTCTTGCAGGAATGATCACTACTAGCAGTCACCTGTGGGCAGGGCTCTTCCGGATGGGCAGGCAGTGACTTTACATCTGCTCTCTTCTCTATATTCTTTGGATGATTTATCAAGTTCCCCTGAGAGGCTGATCCCCTCAAAGAGACAAAGCACTCACACATACACACGCACGCACAATCCAGATTAGTGACTTCACTAAACTGGGGTATCATTCGGCCTGTGGCTTTCTATCAGACATGCCTGGTTTTAACCGAGCTCCCCCTACTCTCAAGGATCGGTACTCTCCATTAGCAGCATAACGGATTGCAACTAGCGGAGTTTTGTTATAAAATGGATCTTCAATTAGCAGTATCTTTTTTCACCCACCTGACTAGAGCTTGTTGACATTTACTTCTAAAAGCATCAGACAAGCCTGAGAAATATTGCCAACGATCAGCTCAGAGTATCTCTGTCTTTGGCTGCCATAGACAGACCCCAGGCTGTAGCATCGATGCTACAGGGATGTGGGACGGCGGGGAGACTTGGGGGGTCATGA
The DNA here is from genome assembly GCF_003265705.2 of Callorhinus ursinus. Classification (NCBI taxonomy): domain Eukaryota; kingdom Metazoa; phylum Chordata; class Mammalia; order Carnivora; family Otariidae; genus Callorhinus; species Callorhinus ursinus. The sequence continues at coordinate 3,923,734 of NW_027397077.1, forward strand.
CTTCCACATACAGTAAACGTCCACAGTGAGGAAGTGATGCCAAAACTGAGAAAGGTGTTCACTGTCACACCGAAGGTCCCCGCCCAGTGGGTGGGTGCTGACAGGCCGCTGTGGCTGTAGAGAGCCTAGGTTTCTTTGCGTCCGGAACACCTGGGCTTAAGTCCCAACTTAGCCATTTGCTCTCTGTGTGATTGTAAGTTATGGAATTGCTCTGAGCTCAGTTTTTCTTTTCCCTGAACTCAGTTTTTTTTTTCAGCCACAAAATAAGAAGAATAAAAACATCTACCTCCCACAGCTGCCGTGATAAGTAAATCATATGAAATAAGTTTCTGGGAAAAATATTAAACAGGTATAATTCAAAAGAAATGTTAATTTTCTCATCCCCTAAAGACCCCAAGTATTCAGAAAGCCTCCTGTTTTTACTTTTTTTTTCAGGCTTATGTCCAATGATTGAGTTTTTAAATTGCCATCCACTCTTGGAGAGCCTTACTGAAATTCTTAAGAGCTTTGATCAACATTAGACCATCTTAGAGGACAGTGAAGGGGCTGTTAATTAGTCTGTGCTTCAGGGTCTTTGAAAGATTTGGGGGGGGGATCATGTCCCATTAAAATCAGGAACCACTGTTACTTTACATCATTGTGTAAATTTCATCCAAAGCAACAAGATGAGAAAAACAAAGGAGGAATATGAACAGGGAGGTTATAATTAATGTCAGCCCTGTTTCACAGCTAATGTGATTATCTATCTAAAAGTCCTAAAGGAAATTATTTTTAAAAATCAGTAAGGTGATAAGCTTTTTTAAAAAAAAGTAATTTTCCTTCCTACATATTAACCATTGATTAGAAAACTCATTAGGGAAAATACTATCTCAGTTGTAGTAACCTCAGTAAAAAATCGAAACCAGACAGATAAAAACAATAAGAAATGTGCAAGACTGATAACTAAAAGAACTGTAGTGAGTACAGTAAGTACACATATCATGTTCCCAGGTACAAAAACTTGATATTGTAAAGTTACCAATTCTTCCTAAATTTATTTATAAATGTAATACAATTCCACTCAAAATTATATCTTTATAAGTAATTAACCAAATGATCCTAAGGTTTATCTAATAGGACAGGAAGCTCTAACAGACAAGACACATTAGGAAATGAAATAATGAAAGAGAGCCGCATAATCAGACGATCTACATAAAAGACCTAATACATCCAAATAATGAAAAGAGTGTTTCTGGCACCAAAATCAGAGATCAGAGGAGTGGAATGTAAAGTACACAAACAGAATCAGGAATATTAAATATATAACAAAGGTGATGTTTTGAGCCTGAGGAGGACACGGTGGTTATTCACCCATTTATAGAGAAGGAAAATGGAAATGCCTTTCGTGCCATCGATCAAACTCAATTAAAAGTGGGTTAGAGGGGCGCCTGGGTGGCTCAGTCGGTTAAGCGTCTGCCTTCGGCTCAGGTCATGATCCCAGGGTCCCGGGATCGAGCCCCGCATCGGGCTCCCTGCTCAGCAGAGAGCCTGCTTCTCCCTCTCCCACTCCCCCTGCTTGTGTTCCCTCTTTCGCTGTCTCTGTCAAATAAATAAATAAAATCTTTAAAAAATGGATTAGAGATTTATATGTAGGAAATATTGAACCACACAATACCAGACTATATATAAACATTCATGCAATCTTGGGGTGTGGAGGTCCTCACTAAATGGAACCCCAAGGCAATGACAGTGTGGGCTTTAGGGCAAAAGGACACAGGCTCAAGTCTCAGCTCTGCCATGCACAGAATAGCCTCAGGTGAGTGACCGAGCCTTGCCAAGCCTCTGTCTGCTCATCTATAAAATCCGGGGATATACAAACCTACCTTGCAAAGTTGTGAGATCAAGCAAACATACGCAAGGTGCTTGGCCTAAGGAAGACTCAATTATCATTGACTCTTATCTCACATCGGTTATGTGTAAAGAAAGTAAACTTCCTGAACTCAGAGACCATTTTCTTCCCACTATTTTGTACCTTCGCAGGTGGTTGTCGACAATAAGGAAAAAAAATGCATCAAAGAGTTTGTCCGTATCATGCATTATTTGATCCAGGCTGAAAATGAGTATTTCTTCCATTCAGAGGCACTGTGTGGGCTGGTGCTCGAGATGAAGGAATTGGGGTCAGAGCTCACTGGTTTTATTTGGGATGTCTTTGGAGTTTAACAAGCGTCTCTGAGTTGACTCATTAGGAGAAGCTCCAGCTTGCATCTGGGGAGGTGTTCAAGGGTGCAGGGAAGTAGTCTCCACTTCTTCAAAGGCAAAGAGGTGTGAATTATTGTAAACCCATGTTTACTCAGGGACATCTAAACGCAGAGTCCAGTCACATAGGTTGAATGTCTGGGGCAGCAAGAGAAGAGCAGGGCCCCGTGGTTATCCTCCAACTTCAGCATCTGCCAAAAGCACTGAGACTCACAGAGTAAGAAGAAGGAAAGTGTGGGGGTGACAGTGTCACACACCAGATAATTTGGAAACATTCTGGGAGCCAGTGTCTACACAGCCCACATATCCACATGCAGGTGCGCGCCAGGTCATCTGAAGGGCTTCTCACTGTTCCGTGGAGGCTGGCCAGTTCAGGTCTCAAGACCTAAAGAGAAATTTTTAGGAGAAATCTCCCCTCCCCCAGTCTGGTGGTTTCACGTTAACTCCACTCGGGATCGACGAGAACCAAACATTAAGATCTTTAAAACAAAATTCAAATAAATGTTCTACCCAGTGTGACTTCCACTCTGAGTTTCTTAGATCTCAGTTTGCGGTTTCAGGTTCTGATGACTAAACTCTTCAGCTTGCAATTTGCCCACGTTTTCAACCCAGTTACCTTTAGAAAACGTGTTTGCCAAATCTCCAGCAGTACCTGCTAGAAGGCACTGGCTTTTCATTACAGTTTAATGGCTAAGCAAATATTTAAAAATTCCGTATCTTGCAACTTTAAACATGATCATCCACTTCCTTTCTACAACTGTTTTCATTATTTGCCCCCCCTTTTTTTTCTTAGAGAGGGAGAAAGTGGAGCAGAGGGAGAGGAAGAGAGGGAATTTTAAGCAGACTCCACACCTAGCACGGAGCTCAACACTGGGCTCAATCTCAGGACCCTAAAATCATGACCTGAGCTGAAATCAAGAGTCTGCCACTTAAGCTTAATGGACTGAGCCACCCAGGTGCCCCTCCAAAACTAGCTTTTTTTTTTTTAATATTTTATTTATTTGAGAGAGAGAGAGTGAGCACGCACGTGAGAGAGCACGAGCAGTGGGGAGAGGCAGATGGAGGGAGAAGCAGACTCCCCGCTGAGCAGAGAGCCTGACATGGGGCTCCATTCCAGGACCCTGGGATCAGGACCTGAGCCGAAGGCAGACGCTTAACTGACTGAGCCACCCAGGCACCCCTCCAAAACTAGTTTTATTAATGACTACATAATAATCTATTGTCGTAAGTGGGCTGCAATTTATCCAAAGTCTCCTTCACTTGTCAAACATTTAAGCTGTTGCCCTTTTGTTGTTTCTTTCCATCATGAAAATGAGGCCACAATAAACATCCTATTTTGGTTTGGTGGATTTCTTCCCCTTTGGGTAAATTCCTCTGCTCTAGAACCCCTGGATCAAAGCCATGTGTATCTTATTGGTTCTTGTTCTGTACGAGATTTCCTAAACTTACGGAACCAAGTTATGTTGCATCAGGAATGCATAATTGCTTCGGGGTCACTCCAACCTCACCAGCACTGGGGGGGGCATCATTTACTTTTTTTTTTTTTTTTTTTTTGATGATTACAATGGCATTCCAAACTTCAATCTGTTTTCTAAAGAAGCATCTCTAGGGGTGCCTGGGTGGCTCAGTCAGCTAAGGGTCGGACTCTGGGTTTCAGCTCAGGTCATGATCTCAGGGTCCTGGAATCGAGCCCCATGTCGGGCTTCCTGATCAGCAGGGAGTCTGCCTCTCTCTCTCTCTCCCTCTGCCCCTCCTCTCTGCTCGTTCTCTCTCTCAAATAAATAAATAAAATCTTTAAAAAGAGAGAGAGAATTATTTCTAATTCTAGATGTTTATTCTCAATTCAGCCTTGCAACATTCATTAAAATTTTAAATTGGTGAATGTAGAACTCTGCTTTTTCCCCATGGAGAGGTATCCATTACATATTACACAGTAAAAATTGAAGATTTGGGGGGAAGGGGGTGGGCTCCTCTCCTTCTGACTCCAGGAATTGTGAGAGAAGAGCCAGAGGTCACAGAAGGAAGGAGTCATGCATATAGGTTCCTATCTTCCCCACCCAGGCTTTGACCAGAGTTGGGGGGTGTGAAGGGCTGTTTGATAGACTGAGGGGGGCCCTCCGAGAGGATGTCTCTCTGCAAGTCACTTCCTTATTCTCATGGATGGCCAGCATAGTTAAGCTGGTGGTCAGGCAGAAAAATAATTTAGTTTGTACCCTTGAAGTTCCCTTAGTTTGTACCTGGCGTGGACACGGAGTCAAGGAGCAGTATGTCTGTCTAGGTGCCTGCCAGTTCTGGAGGAGATGCTTAGCCTGGGCCCTAAGCCTGATGATGTGGCAGGAACAGAGAGGGTCCTCCATTCCAGCCAGAGCTGGAGAGGTCACTATGCCCAGGCACGACTAAGAATGAGTTGATCATGAGGCTGTTAGCTACAAAGCAACAGACGCTAGCCAAAAGTTCAGGGTTGGGACTGCGTCGTCCTTCCTCAGCAGACACCAGCCACATAAATAGGACCAATAGGAGACCCTCTTCCTCCTCTGCCCATGCCAGTCCCTCCCTCATATCTCCACTACCATCTTAGAAAGGACCAATGAGGGGGCGCCTGGGTGGCTCAGTCGTTGGGCGTCTGCCTTTGGCTCGGGTCATGGTCCCAGGGTCCTGGGATCGAGCCCTGCGTCGGGCTCCCTGCTCGGCGGGAAGCCTGCTTCTCCCTCTCTCACTCCCCCTGCTTGTGTTCCCTCTCTCTCTGTGTCTTTCTGTGAGGTAAAATAAATAAAATATTTAAAAAATCAATAAAGAAGAAAATTATTTAAAAAAAAAAAAGGACCAATGAGAGAAGATAAGAAACCCAAATTAAGAAGCTGGGAATGTAAAGAGGATGAGCAAAACTAAAGTCATCCTGCAAATGAATGGGTCAGGCTAAGATTAAACAACTTTGGACTAAAATTTGTGAATCCTTTTTCCTGCTTCCCAGGGGAAAGTTGGTAAGATCTAAATTGTTTTGGAGACTAAAGGAACTTCATTGTGTGGTACAGCTGAGTTGTACTGTGAGCAATTTTAGTGGACCAGCTAAAAGAGTGTGAACTCATTTTCTTGGTAAAACTTGTATCCATGTATGCATATCTGTAGAGAAACATTACTAGTGGTAAACTGCATGGGGGAATTTGGGGTGGTTTTTACTTTTAGGTTTTTTGCCTTTCTTTATTATTGGTTTGCCTGTTTGTCTGCTTTCTCTTATTGTACCATATTTCCAAAATGCAAAAAGACATTTTTAAGAGCCTAATTCAAACCTCTTGACTATTGCAGACTGAAATATTCATTTTGATTTGGACCGAAAACCATTTCAGTTTTCATATCTTGGACCCATGTAACTAGTAGTCAAGGACTTGGCTTCTGACGCCAGAGAACCTGCATGTTTCCCTGTGTGTTGCACTCTAGAGTCCCCAAAAAGATTCTATAATTTTATCATGGTCATGTTGAAAGTGACACATGAATTAAAGACATGATCATCAAGTCGAACAAAACCTTAGTGATTTTTTTTTTTTTTTTTACTTTGACTTGTTTTTGGATCCATCTCAGATAAAAGGAAAGATAATGGAATAATTAAGTGGAGGCTACTATACTTTTGCTCTCTGGAGCAAGCAGCTCTGTTCTTTTTCTTTCTTTCTTTCTTTCTTTTTTTTTTTTTTTTTTGCTTTAACCACTAAAATTTAGAGAGGGATGTTTTCTGTGATTGTGAATATGTAACAGACAAAATAATAGGCATTTTTTTTTCTCAGCGACTGTGAATTATGCCATTAGGAATTAAAATGCTGATAAGATCATACAAATCAGTTGTTTTCAGTCCCATCTTCCACCTCAAAGGCCTAGATGTGTTATTGTTCAGTGGGATGTACTAGGGCAGAGTCACGGAAATAGACCAAGTTCTATCCAAGAGACCCAGCTTCCTCTCTAATTTTATATGAAATGGCTTCTCGTTGCTTTATCTTTCAGTCCCACTTCCTACCAGTTTTAAAGTTTTGTTTTTTTTTTAAATCTCATTTGATCCTGAACATAACTTCAAGTGGTCTCATGATCCTCATTTGGGGATGAGTAAACAAGGCTCAAAGCTAAGTTCTTGCCCAAGTCCTACAGCTGGTGAGAAGAATGGCTGGGAATGGCTCCAGCCCACATCCATTCTCTGACTACACAAGACCCTGACAGGTGCTGACCACTGGGATCCCAGTATTCTATTAAGAATCAAAGATAATGTCTTACCATTGGCTCCAACAATTGCTTTACTAAGACTTACCTTGAGAAATGCCCATTGACCTATATGCATGTCTTCACACTTGTCCCTTCCTCAGAGAAAGGAGAAAGTCAGTAGGACTTCTTCCAAGGAAACAGTGCCGGGATTCACTGTCCTCCGTGGAACTCCTTCTTTTCCAGTGAAGCCTGTATTCTTAAGAAAAGCAGCCACTGGCCCTAGGGGTCCTAGTTTAAAAAATACCAAATCTGCGAAGAAATTCCATTGGCCTATCCCTCCCCCCAGTCCCTTTATGAAGTAAGAACTCCAAGGGGCTTGCTGTTGGCACAGGGCTGGCTTATCTCAACAGTATCAGGAGCCGGTAAAGGGCAGCAGCTTAGAACTGTAAGTGTCACACTAGTTAATGATAATTATGATGGTGAAGTCTTCAAAAGTTAAACTTGAAAATCACTGCATTAGAATCTACTGAGAAAAAAAGTTGTTCATAGATACTGAAGACCTAGCCTGAACTTTTATATCTACTTGTTAGAGGGTTTGGGGTCAATTACTAAATTTCTCCAAGGTCCAGTTTCCCCATCAGCTATGATGAACAGAACCTCGTTAAGGGGCCACAGAGAGGGGAAGTTATTTGTAATAATAACGATCACTATTATTATTATTATAAGCATTTGGTTTTTAAATAGGGAAGCTGATTTTGAAAGTCATATATAAACTATAAAACATAAAATTCAAAATGCCTGGAAAGATACAGCAATAATGATCAGCATAATACTATTGTTCTCATTCCCCAGCCTGCTCTTCCTGCCTTGTACTTCCTCCTTCAAATGCTTGCAGAAACCAACATCCCCATTCTTCACCACCATCCGTCACATCTCTGTTTCTTTTCCCATCGTGAACTGCGCTTTCAAAACTTCACATCTTTTGTCCCTGACTCCTCTCTCCACCCCAGCATCTCCGACATAACCTTTGAAATACATGCTGAAGAAACTTTAAACGTCTAGGCTGTTGAATCACATGCGGTTTTGTGGGTAAAAGGATAAATCAATGGGTGTGGCTCACCAAGAGTGATTGTGCCTAATTGTGTGGTTGGTGTTTGTTGTTGTTTTTCTATCACAGGGACAAAATAATGGAGGCCTTCACGGCCGTGATGAAGACCATGGATGAGTCTGTTGAGACCACAGAGTTCGACTATGAGTATTCACTGCCATGTATAAAAGTCAACATCCAGCAGCTGGGAGCCCAATTCTTGCCCCCGCTATATTCCCTGGTGTTTGTGGTTGGTCTGCTGGGCAATGTGGTGGTGGTGGTGATCCTCATGAAATACAAGAGGCTCTGGATTATGACCAACATCTTCCTGCTCAATTTGGCCATTTCTGACTTGCTCTTTCTATTCACCCTGGTGTTCTGGATTCACTATGCTGGGTGGAATGAATGGGTTTTTGGCTCTTCCATGTGTAAGCTCCTCTCCGGGCTTTATTACATGGGCTTATACAGTGAGATCTTTTTCATCAGCCTGCTGACCATAGACCGGTACCTGGCCATCGTCCATGCCGTGTTTGCCCTTCGAGCCCGGACTGTCACTTTTGGTGTCATCATGAGTGTTCTCACCTGGGGCCTGGCGGGGCTAGCAGCCCTCCCTGAATTTATCTTCCATGAGTCCCAAGAAGACGTCCAACAGTTTGTCTGCTTGCCTATTTACCCAAAAAACCAAGAAGACAGATGGAAGCGTTTCCATGCTCTGAGAATGAATATCCTGGGTCTCACTCTGCCTCTGCTCATCATGGTTGTCTGCTACTCTGGAATTATTAAAACCCTGCTGAGATGCCCCAGTAAGAAAAAGTACAAGGCCATCCGGCTCATTTTTGTCATCATGGTGGTCTTTTTCATTTTCTGGACACCCTACAACCTGGTCCTCTTCCTCACGGCTTTTCAAACGATCTTCTTTGAAACCAGCTGTGAGCAGAGCAAACAGCTGGACGTGGCCATGCAGGTGACGGAGGTGATCGCCTACACGCACTGCTGCGTCAACCCCATCATCTACGCCTTCGTGGGGGAGAGGTTCCGGAAGCACCTCTGCCACTTCTTCCGCAGGCACGTGGCCACCTACCTGGGCAAATACATCCCATTCTTTCCCAGCGAGAAGTCAGAGAGAGCCAGCTCGGTATCCCCATCAACAGGGGAGCAGGAATTGTCATTTGTATTTTAAGACTGACGTGCTGGACCCATGAAGCAAACGCATTACGTCAATCACATTGTCCTCAACGCCGGCCCTTTAAACTTCTGGCTCAATGCTGAAACTCTTAAAGACATTAAAATATATACACAATGGTGTCAGTATATGTGGGTGGCGCAGGCATTACCAGGGGTCGCTGGCCAGTCAGTTAGTTCACTTACTGTCGACCTCGAAAGACAGAGCTTTGCTTGGTTCTCTGAAGAGTTACATACATTGTAATGTCCCCGAATGTTAGATAGTTACTACACGCAGCTACTAACAGGTAAATCCTTTTAAATTTAAACCTTAACGTCAGCCAGCTATTGCATAAATGAAACATATTTCACAAAATACAATATATCAATCACAATGCTTTTAACGTGCCTAGCTCTCTCCTTGCTTGATGAAAAGGCGCTTTTTTCCCCCAGTGTATTATGTACTCCCAAGCAGCATAATGGCATGTCACCCTTGTTCCGAGAATTCTTTTCTTTTTTTTTTTTTAAGGATTTTATTTTTAAGTAATCTCCACACCCAACGTGGGGCCTGAACTCACAACCCGGAGATCAAGAGTTGCATGCTCCACCTACTGAGCCAGCCAGGTGCCCCCCCCCACCCCGCCAAGTATGCTTATTAGTGAATGGATTTCCTGTTTACACCAAATGATCAGATTTCGTATGAGCAACTCAATAGAAGAAGAGTAATTTGGTATTTTCAGTAGAGGGAATAAAGGCCTTGCTTGCAGAAACTTTTTGGAGCCCTGAAATGTGCAAACACTGTCCTCTCAAATACCGGGCTCAGCATTCACCCAACAGCTGTGCATTAGATGATACAGACAGGATGCGCCAGCATTGATTTAAGTTAAGTGAAGGATGCACAAAGTGTGTAAGATAAACATCATCCTTGCCCTGTAAAACCTCCCATCTGGTAGGGGGTGTGAGACAGAAACAGGTAACTCCAGAACAAAGAGAAACATACTCAGTGCTCTGCCTGGGCCAGGAAGGGAGAGACCATTTGTAGCTGGAATCTGAAGGAGGAAGACTTCATGGAGGAAGTGGCAATAATCACCATGGTGCATTAGGAAGATAAATCCGGTAACACAGGATGGAGTAGAGACCCCAGAACCATACGGGGAGTTAGTTAAAAGAGAAAGGCACGTGTGAGACAAGGAGAGATCAATGGCTAATAAAAGAGGTGCTGGAAGAACCAAGAGACAGCGTTGAAGGAAGAGTCAAAGTCCAGGGAACGATAGGGAATTGACTGAAAAAAAAAAAAAAGACAAAACAGGATGTATCCTATGCTAAAAAAATAAATAAAAAAGAGATAAACACAGATTATTCACTGTGCTTGGGTGCATTGCCCATCCCTTAAAGGTTAGGAAAGAAAACAGTAGCGTTTGGTTATCTTTAGAGAGGGTTAAGGGTGGGGGGTAGGACAAGTGTGACTTTTCTCTGAATACCTTTGTGCCTTTTGGCTTTTGAGCTATGGGAACATGTTACCAATTAAAAACATAAACAAAACTTTAGAATTATATATTTTAAAAAAGAAGCTAGGCTGCTCTTCTGATGTGGTATCCATTCTACCAGCCCTAAGGGCATTGGAAACCCTGAAGTACCTTTTGTCTTTTTTGTGGTTCAGTCAAAATGTAAATAAAGCAATCATCTGAAGACTTAGCTATACATACTGGTTTTCTCTTGTCTCGTGAAGCAGTGTCTGTCCTTAGGTGAGCACAAGTGCTGGATATTGGTACTGGGTCATATACCCAGGTGCCTGAAAGCTTTTAGGAGCTTTGTGACCCACACAGAACCGCACATAACCAAATCATGGATTCAGTGTGCTCGTTTGGCCTTCCAGCCCCACGCTGTCCAATAGAACTAACTACAGGGATAGAAATGTTCTCTACCTGTATTGTCCAATAGGATCCCCGCTAGCCACATGCAGCCCTTGAAATGTGGCTACTGGACTGAGGAACTGGATTTTTAATTTGTATTCAATTTTAATTGAAATAGCCACACATGGCTAGTAGCAGCTACATGGGGTCAGCAATGAAGCACGGACCCCCGCCACCTTGCCCCTTTGCATCTATTCCACCTACACATCAAGCTTCTGGTAGCCAGCAAACACACATCTTGAACACTGCATGACAGACTAGGGAACATACCAGTGATGCAAAGATGAATAAGACCCACTTCTAGAAAACTCACTCGCTGTTCAGTGGAAGAGACTCAACCGGAAGCCAATGACAATAATGAAACACGATGAGTGCTTTCTCCTGCAGTAGGAAACAGAGGGAGAATTGAAGAAAAGTACCCAGAGAAAGTCACATTCTGCTTAGATTGGCTTCCCCCAAGAGCAGATCCTGAGCAAGGATTTGAGAGCCAAGAATTTAATTTGGAAAGTGCAGGCAACTCCAGTAGGGAACAGGGAAGTCAGACAGGAACGGGAAGATGCCAGCAAAGGGTTCATTATGAAGTACCTTCCACTGGGGGTGACCGGAGCTCAACACCACTAGAAAACTCCTGGCGACAGTGTAATCACACTCAGCAATCCCACTGGAGGGGGAAGGAGGCTGGGATATTTGCATTGTGCCCCTGTGAGTCATTGGCTGATGGTGGCTCCTGGGGGATGTTAATTCTCCGGGCACTTCTGGCATGACTGGCTCTGGCAGAGAGGCCCGTCCAGCTTTGCGGAAAAGCTCCCGGGCGTCGCAACATGGATACTGGATGTCGGAAGCCAGCTGGGCACACTCAGTGAAGGCTTGAGGGAGAACACATTGGCTGCATATTTGAACAGGTTTGTGAACAACTTTTCCATGAAGCCACGGGTGGGCGTGAGAGGGGTGTCCAGGCAGGTGGGTCAATTTGTGGGAAGGCACAAAGGCACAGAGGTGCAGCAGGGAGAACTTTCTGTGGCAAGTCTGGAGTGACCTTGACAATGGCAGGTGGTCTTGAACACGACTCAGTGCTGACTTCCCTGCTCCTCCTCGTCCTATGTGTTGAGCGTCACACTCTGCTAGTTTAAAGAAGATGATCCTTTTCCAGCTTGAGTTTCTGAGATTTCCTTCAAATTCCAGAGCTAAAATTCTAAAGTCCAATGCTTAACAAAGTAGGTTCCTGTCCTTCAGAGCTGTGGGCTTGCAAGAACTTCACTGGGATTTTCTTCCATTTCTGCCCAGGTTAAGTCCCCAGCATAGTCAGGGTCATCTTTCTCCATCCACTGATCTCTTCCAGGGGTCCGTGAATTGTGACGCACAAGCCAAAAACGGCCCACTGCCCGCTCTGTAAATAAAGTTTCGCTGGAACACAGCCACGCTCTTATGTTTATAAATCGTCTGTGGCTGCTTTTGCAGAGACTGTACTGCCTCCAGATCCTAAAATATTTATCTTCTTGTCCTTTACAGAAGAAATTTCCTGACCCCTTATCATCCATGCCACTGCACAGGATCTGGGGCTCTGACAGGCAATGCTACAACAAGGGAGACTAGATTGTAGAGGAGAACTTGGGATGTGAGGGCTGTAGACAAGCTGCATAAGTGCCCAGGCTAGTCTTACCTTGACCCTGGAAGCAGTTCAAAATACACAACATAGGGTTAGGGGGTCTAGCAGCCAAATGCTGGTCTCCAATGCAAAAGGCTAACACTATGTACTAAGATGGCCGCTGCCCCATGCCATCCAAAGAATGGCTGCCTCTTGCATTCTAGACTTTTGGAACTGAGGAAAGCCTCTCAGTTTTCAGAGAGGACAAAATTTTTCCTGGTTTAGTTTGAGGTGCTGGCAAATTCACCCCGATAAGCTGAAGCTCGTGCTTTACTCGCTAACACCAGCTTCGGTCACAGTTGCAGTGGGAAATGTGGACACTAGGGGGCGTCCGCCCATGCCGGAGGCGCAGAGAGCGCCCGGTGGTCGTTCAGTAAGGGGAGAATATGCCCGTGTGCTAGGCGGGAGGTGAGGTCTTGATATGGCCCCAAGAAACTCAAGAATGCCTATATCTGACGTGGTCCAACTGTGTGGCAAAACTTTAGGGGATGCCATTTATGTCCCTAGGAATTGTGCAATGCTGTGAGTGCCCCAGAAGGAGGAACAGAAGGAAGGAAACCCGGGTCCGATTTATTAGGATCTGGGCTAATTCCCAGTTCCTTGATGTAGGATGTTGGTAAACTGGTTATAGTTCAAGGCTTATGAAATTCCATTACCTCTTCCTAAACCAAAATTCAAATCTTATTCCAGAGGGCCATGCCCAAGCCCGAGCCCAAAGCAATGCGTATGCCAAAAAATGCGTGTGAATAGAAGAGAACAGAGAAAAGCAGAAGAGCAGAACCTGCCCCTGTGAGAAACACCCCGATTCAACATACAGCTGCTTGCGGGGTGAAAACAGACAGTTGCTAGTGCATGCGTGGGGTCTCTTAATACCCAGAGGCCCCGGCTGCTAGTGGGTGCGGCCCTGTCTGTGTTCGGAAATCTGACGATCAGAACGGCAACTCCTCTGGCCCAGGACGAGGGAGAATGGACGGAGCGCATCCTATGTTGTTCAGTCTGGAGGCTGTTCATCTGTCAAACCCTGGCTGGTCACATTTACTGAACATCTACATGGTCCTAGCCTTTATGGAGTGTGGGGGTGGCAGGGGCAGTGAAAGGGAAGAAAAAACAAAGCCTTGGTTGCCGGCCACAAGAAGATGACGCGTTACCTAGTCAAAGTGTGTTTAGGACATCCTGGCCAATGTGCTCGGATCCACCCTGCGCCCTTCTCCACTCTCTGCCCTGCGCCCAAGAAGCTGCCCTGAATGGAGGTGGCCAGCATTCTAGCTTGCTCTCCGGATTGAGCCCATAGAGAGCCCCTGCAGGAGGTTGGAAGAGAGGGGGAGAGCGAGGTCTGAACCCAGCCCCTCCTGAGGCAGCACTGGGGGCCGGGTGCACCCCAACCAGCCTCGGTGGACCTCTCCATATTGTGTCCCTCACCCCTGACCCCTTTACATCTGCTAACGAGCCCCACTGCTACTCATCTTACTCAGGGGGGATGCAGTCTCCTCTTACCCTGCTATCACCTTTGTAAATGGCCTCTTTATTAAACTCTCCTCAAATTGCCCAATTTGAGTGTGTCGACTGTTTCCCATAGGGACCCTGAGTGACACGAGGAGACGATATATAGCACAGGAAAAGAAGCTGACAAAAAGAGAAAAAATAGGGTGTCAACTAAGCATTCTGGGAGGACTTCCTGGAGAAGGAGGCAGGAGGCTGGATCTTAAAGGCAGGAAGCTACACCCTGAGGAGAGCTGGGGGAAGGGGCTAAACAAGGCAGCCTTGGGATGAGGGGGAATGTTCTGGGAGCAGAGACTAACAGTGGTTGTGGAATGGAGAAATTGGGAAGATTAGGAGTGAGAGGTCTGGAAGCAAGGACACTGTGAGGCCTGAATTAAGAATCTTAAAGCCACAGGTTTGAATGTGCCCTGTCAGCAGCAACGCTGCTCCAGACACAACCTGGGAGGTTTGCCTGGCTCATGACGACCGTCACCAGGCCCCTCTCAGATCCTCTTGACTTGCTTGATTCAAGGGCTTTTGACCCTAGCCTGACGTAAGTGAGGCCACTTGGATTTCGAAAACTCAAATGAAGACACGCAGAGATGGGCAGAAGGCATTGATCCTATCATGGCTGTGGCCCAGAGAGAGGCTGCGTGATCTCCTGAGGCCAGGTGGCCCTTCCTTCCCTTCCTTCCTCCGTTCTGGGAGCTCTCCAGGCCACACCCATGCAGTCATTCTTAGCTGAAGCTGGGACTGGTTATAAATCAAGAAAATTAACGGAAATGGAAGTGAATGCCAGGGAGCAGGTTGCAGACACAGACTTTCATGGAGGTGAGGTTCACACCCATGTCCCAGAGTGGGAAGATGGCAGCCCATGTGATCTGGTAATGAAACAATTAGTCGTCCACTAATGATAGAGCCCGGCCAGCAGTGGATGATGGGGGGCAGGAAGATGCCGTTATTCACCAGTCCAAAGAGGATGAAGCCTGGCAGAACCAGAAAGTTCTGGTTGTTTCTGGGGTGTTTCTGAAGGCACCGAGCCCCTTAAATAAGGGGGGGGACCCAAATACTGAAATTTTTTATCTTCAAGTTCGAGTAAAACTTAGAGCTTTTCTGTGACCGTGTTGGAAAGAAACTCTTTATTACTTGCAGCTGCCAGGTTAAGAATGTTGGAAACCAGTTCAGAGCCTAAATTGAAAGGTGTCTGAATTATGAGTTGAATACACACATTTGCCAAAAGGCATGTGTGACTATTAGAGTATGAATTGAGACAGACAGAGAACCTGTGGGAATGGGGATATCTGGAAGGATGCAGAGGACCTGGGAAACCCTGATCCTCCACTGCCCTCTAGCACACTGCCTTCTACACCTGTGTCCCCTCAGGAAACCATTTTTCCTTAACACGATAAAGTTAACAGTTTGCCCCATGGCCCACTCCTCATGGTTGTGCACTGTAGGATTTTAATTTCACATAGGCCAGAAAATAAAATGCAGAATCAGAGTAGGGAAGAAAATTCCAGAAGAAATTACAGAAATTGTTTGTTTAATTATAAAAACTCTGGGTTTGGATTTTGAGAGTGCTTAATAAAAGCGGGCAGAGCGGAATTTTGGATTGGGCTGAATTTATGGATGTGTACACTCATCAGAAGTACTGAACTCAATGTCTAGGGTTCTAAGAGTTTACTGATTGGACTAATACAGACTTAGACCAAATACTGGTCCATGCTAGGTGAGTGTGAAAGGTCAGGGATCCCTTGGAATAACCTAGAGGAAGACTAGAACATATCACCTCCACCATGTGGGTTCTGGCCAATCTACCTCACTCTGGTTCTCTCTAGAGCACAGAATACAAGATTAGAGACGGAGTGTCATCAGAATGGTAGTGGGAGGGGCTATAATTGAAATACAACCTTTGACCTTGAGGTAGAGAGCATACAAAGCCTGTATGTTCTATCTGCCAGAAACAATAGGTCTTGCCAACATAAAAGCTGTCTGAAAAGGGTGGTAATTAGGACTGAAGGGTTCATTTATCATGGGAACCCCAGAAATTAAATCATGTTTTACTCAAGAAATTTTCAGTTCTGGAAAAAAAAAAAAAAAAAGGCAGACCAATCTTGAGTGGCTTTAGTAGAGAATATGGCCTCTCCAAATTCTCAGAAGTGAGTTATTTCATAAAACCAGGGCCTCTTGAAACCACATATCTTGGAGGAAGAGCTTTACAATATTGCCACTCAGCCCCCGCCTTTCCCAAATGGACCTTGTGCCAAATATTGAGACTGCCAGCCCCCTTCTTCAGCCCTACCTTCAAAAACTCTGCAGTCAAACAACAGTCCCTCAATGAGGAGATTAGAGGACTGTTCTCTGCAGAAACAAATGACCCCAGAGAAAGACACCTACAAGTACTGATACTCAAAGGGTCCCCCAACATAAAGATCAGCTCCCTATCACCCATGGTAAAGACCAGCTGGGGACAAGCCCCACCCACTCAGTGCTTCCAATCCACGGTCGTGCATCATCTTAAATACAAATGGAACACCAAGCATTGCCAGACATTTGAGGACAACTGCCTACATGGGAGATAGTGACTAGAATAACATTTGGGAGAAAAGGAACCCAGAGGAGAGAGAAATATGAGGGCATAAAAACAAAAACAAAAACAAAACCACAGAGTATACTTTCTCAGAGAAACAAAAGAGGGACATGAATTTTGAAGCAAAGAGAAAAGAGGGGGAGAGAGAGAGAAATAGGTAGGCAGGTAAGTAGAAATTGGAAAACATGGGGCGCATGGGTGGCTCAGTCGGTTAAGCCTCCGCCTCTTGGTTTCAGCTCAGGTCATGATCTTGGGGTCATGAGATGGAGCCCCTCTTGGGCCTGGGCTCTGCACTCAGCGTGGAGTCTGCTCGGGATTCTCTCCCTCTCCCTCTGCCCCTTCCCCCTCTGCACGTGTTCATGCTTCTCTCACTCTCAGGTAAATAATAAATAAATCTTAAAAAAATGAGAAAACATTCTTGGAAATTAAAACTATGATATCAGAAATTGTATAAGAAAAGTTAACAAAAGGCTTGAAGATAAAGCTGCGTAGAAAAATGAACCTTGAACAGTCAATAGTAATAACCAGAACCAAGACCTGGCTTTAGAGACCACACAAGTAGCCACTGTGCCATGGGAGAGAAAAGGGAAAAATCAGAGGTTGGTCATAGGAAAGAAGGGGGGGGGCGGCATGTAGGATGGTGTCCAAAATTTGACCAAAGGAGTTTGGGATAGAATAGGGAAAAAAATGCTGGAAAGTGTATTATCTTGTCATCTTGGTAGTAGTGAGCCAGGAGAAGTTCCCAGAATGGAAGTACGGCACTCTCTTGAATGAGGGGGCACCAGGTGCCCAGCTCAATAAATGGACATGGACTCTCTGTGAAGCACACCCTTACCAACTTCTAGAACAGCAGGGGTAGACAAGTCCATTGAGCGCTTTCAAGGAGAAACAAATGGGCAATAAAAAGGAACTGAAATGGACCTAGAGTCAGACCCTCAACAATGCTGTGTGATGAAAGATGGTGGGGCAGTGACTGAGCAGTTTTGAGACAATGTTGTGTTCAATCTGGAAATCTATTTGGAGCCCAAGTAAAGATTAAGTATGAAGGGAGAGAACGGATACTTTGAGACATGTAAGGACTTTGACATTTGCCTCCAGTTTACCCTTTCTCAAGAAGAGACAACACATATGCTTTGGCAAAATGAGGGAGTAAGCAAGAAAGAGGGGGTCCCAGGATCCTGGAAACAGGGTTCAACATAGGAGAGCAACAAAAGGAACTTCAGGACCCCTGGAGTGAGCAATCCATACCAGTCTTGAGAAAGAACATAGAACTTGTGGGGTTTGAGCATTCTGAAAATTTATTGCTAGGCAATAATCGACAGATCAAATTGGAGCATTTTGGAAAATTGATGATAGGCCCACAAAAAAAAAAAAAAACCCTTATCAGCTCGGGGAGGGAGTGGGGAAGAATATACTACCAATTCCAGGAACACAACACATTTGGCTCCACAGTGAATAATATTAATGTAGTCAAAATAACATGAACACTAAGTATCAACTCAACCAGAAACTGGAAAATAACTCTACTGAGAAGATGCAGGGAGGGGAAGGAAGTGTGAGGGAGCAAAACCCTCACCTACAAGAACAGGAAATCAATCAGAAATGTCTAAAACTGATACACTATGATACACCAAGTAGGTAAGCTCCAGAAGAAATGGTCAGTAGGAATGCCAGTGGTCACCTTGGAGGCATGTGCAGGAGTGGGGAGAAGTATTTCTTAATGGCACATTGTTACAACTTTCACAAAAAGTACCTTCACAATATTCGATGTTAGTAGATGAGGAAATAAGAGCAAAAAGAAAATAAAAGTAGGAGAGTAAGATTAAGCCATAAAAGAATTCCTTATTGCCTACTCTAAGGCCCCGGCAATTGACAGAGATGAAAACACACTTGATCACGTGCTTCTCAGTAACCCAAACACTGAGCAAACAGTGTCCTGTATGGTCACTAAAATATTATCAGAATATTAGGATAATATTTAATTAGAGGCCAACCAACTGCACATTTTAGGTAAGTGCTGAGTTGTCCAGTGTTAGCTAAAACTCAATACCTGGCCACATCTAAGGCTCAAATGGATGGGCACCACAAAAGAAAAAAATTGCTGAAATTGAAGAAAAAATCAAAATGTGTAATTATCACTGCAGTTGTATTCTTCAAAGTGAGTGCTCTAATTCTTAACGTTTGACATCATGGTGCAGAGATAATCACTCCTCTGCACCATCAGCATTCTGTGGCTCTTGTGGTCAGTACATGGCTCATGTAAGATACTACACAGTTACTGCCTCCAACCAAGGTTGGTGGAAGAGCAAGGTTTTGTGTTTGCTGTGCCATTTTGGGGAAGCGCCCATGGAAGGGCTGTCATCACCAAATTACTAAGCTTTCCTTTCTTTATCTCTTGTGGTCATCAGCCAAGGTTTATCTCTTCCTCAACTCCTGGAATTAAAAATACCATCACTGGTAATAATGCAGTTGCATCAAGCACGGTTTGAAGAAGACACCTTTGGAACAGAATTCTCAGAAGCCAACTATCAGAACACCTCTAAGAGCCAATTCCAATCTTCTCAGCTTTTTCTGCTGGGGACTCCAGTCCACCTCACAACAGGTGCAGCCTGGTGGTGTCTGGTCCAGGCCAGGGCCATGCCTTTTATCACCTATCCCAGGACGAGTCCATCACACAAGGCACTCACACATGTGCAAGCTGGAAATGCAGGGGACTCAGTGTCCAGTGACCAATAGGAGAGAGCAGCTGGTGGAGAAATGTGTCTGCCTCTATCCCCCAGATGGACAATCCTGAGAAGAGCCTCAGCTTCCAGCACCCGTGACAGTGGTCACAGCTTACCCTTGTACTCCTTGCTCCCTCCCTGCTTTACCACCCCGTCCCTCACCTCTGCCACCTGAGGTCACATACCTTGATGAGGCTTTGGCACAAAAGCCTGGACCTCAGGCTCTGCCTGCTGGGGAACCCAAGTGAAGGCACAGGATTATGATTATCACCTTCACTTTCATTTTTAAATTTCTAATATTTCCCCATGTGCTGGGGTTCCCTATGAGTGCTTGAGAAAACTTTGTTCTTAAACCTTGAATCTAATAACGTGCCAAGAAGCAGTGTGATCAGCATTCAATATTTTTAAAAATTGTCTCAGATTCTGTCTGCATTTCAGCTCTCGTTGCACACACAGCTCTGGAGTGGAAGGACAGCAGGACCTTACAGCCTGTCAAGTCCAAAATACTTGTGCTTTCAAGATGACTTCTTCAAAGGCTTCCAGTAAATCAGCTATTTTTCCACATGCAACTGTTGGTTGTTAGCAGGTTCTATGCCAGTAGTGTTATCTGTCAAGAGTTTGATTGCACTTTCTTTTTTTTTCTTTTTTTTTTTGAGAGAGAGCAGGGGTGGGGGATGGGGGTGGGTGGAGGGGCAGAGGGGCAGAGGGGCAGAGGGAGAAAGAGAATCCTAAGCAGTCTCCATACCCAGCATGGAGCCCGACATGGGGCTCCATCTCACAACCCTGAGATCATGACCTGAGCTGAAATCAAGAGTGGGACACTTAAGTGACTGAGCCACCCAGGCGCCCCTGATTCCACTTCTTTTGATCAAGCAGGCTTCCTAACACACCATGGATGCTATGCCATTTGTTTGAGCATTTGGAATAAATGTGTATCCGAGCAGTTTCACTGTTTTGGAGATGCCATGTAGTTTACCTTCGGCTAAAAACTGAGTAATACAAGTGGCCTTCCACCTTTTTGCTTACACCCAGCAATTCTGCTGCATTGTGCTGTGTTGTGGGTGCTTTCTGAAAGGTGTGAACAAAACACAGCATGCCTGTGATCCTTAAACCCCTCATCGCATTACCCCGTGTTTTCTGTTCTCTGTGATACTTAGAAAACACTTGGCACCGGTCAATGTTTTCCATTAAATACATATTTTTTTTTCCTTCAGATTCCCTTTTTGTTATCCATAGAAGACCCAGAAATCTCTTGACAGGCAAATAAAGTAAAAGCATAAGGGAACTCACTGTAATCCCACTGAATCTCCATGACCTCTTTTCTTTCTTCCCTGCCTTTTAATGTTATTTATATGCTCATATACATCTCTCTGCCCAAAGCTGACACAGCATGCTTACTATATTGTCCAGATGACATGCACTCTTTCTTCTTTTTTTTTATTCTTTTTTTCCCAAAGATTTTATTTATTTATTCATGAAAGACAGAGAGAGAGAGAGAGAGAGAGAGAGAGAGAGGCAGAGGGAGAAGCAGGCTCCCAAGGAGCAGGGAGCCCGACGCGGGACTCGATCCCAGGACCCTGGGATCATGACCTGAGCCGAAGGCAGACGCTTAACCATCTGAGCCACCCAGGCGCCCTGCACTCTCTCTTCTTACTTGTTTTAACTTCATTCTATTTTGTCTATTTGTTTAACCATTTGAAACATCTTAATTTTTGTGCCTAAAAGGGACAGCTGGTATTATTATTAGTTTTGGCCACATTTTGCTCTTGCAGTAGTCAACATACATTCATATTTCAATTGGTTGATAGGACTTCAACACATAAAGCAGGTTAAGGAGACTTTTCACTCTCAGTGACACCTAAATGCTTCCTTATATTGGAAGTGAGTATCCGATTATTTACAATGAGCTTGTGCTTCTCTTGCATGCATTCCTCCAGTGGGAACCAGCAGGATCACATGACCGCCAGGCAGCCATACGTTCAGAATTCCCAAAATGACACTGAGGCAGGCATCTAGATTTTTGCCCTTCCAGTGACTAAGGCCAAAGTTGAAGTAAAAATTAGATTCTTTTAACCATGCTTTTTACCCACCCCCTCAGCCACATTTTTTAATGGCATTGCATTCTCAAATAAACTATATCCATCCTGGGTACTCATCAAAATCTCTATGTGTTGTTTTGTTTCTTGTGACTCAGAAGGAGTTAAAATAGAAAAAAGGAGAGCAACATCTGTGTGGTTATTTCAAGAACTATAGATATATCGGGAAGTCTTAAGAGACTCCTAAAGATGCATTGGTAGAATGCTCTTCTTTTTCTTACCATGCCTGAAAAATCACTGGATTTTTTTTTTTAACTTGTATAAACATTCGGCTGAGTTAGCAGCTGAGGCAGGATCTTGAGGATTGAGATGACCTAGCCTCTGACCCAGCGCCAGAAGGCATAGGTCCAAGAACCACAGGTGGAAATGGGTGGACAGAGCAGGAGATGATGACATATCTCATGTTTTTACCTAGTGATCCACTCATAAATGTGACTTCCTGTCCTCACACCTCCGTGCTCCACTGGTATCAGGGTGTTAGTGCCCTAATGACCCCAAAAAGTTCCCCTTCGTTGGAAACTGAGAATGCCACCTGACCTTGCTGTCATTTCCTTGCACAACTAGAGAAATGCCCCACCCCCAAAAGATATATATTCTGGAAGATTACATATGTGAAATCTAGGGGAACATTTTATGCATCTTGTATTATTATATCCCAAAATAAGAGTTAACCAAAACTATTGTAGTACTATGTAGACCCTCCGGGGATATCTCAGATGGCTGAGGAATGACAGATTGGGCCACTCCAAAGGACTCCACCCATGGAGGTGGTGGCCAAAGGAAAAGGGAACATGAAACAGTTGTGGAGGAGGGTCTTAAATACCAGTTGCAAAAATAAGTCTTGTTTCTGCCTGTGCTTCTCTTCCCTCTTTACTTCTCACAGTATTGTGTATCAGTAATGTTGGTTATGGTTACATTTAACACTTGGTTCCCAGGCTGCAGATTATCAACAGGCTCACAGTGAAACTCCAGTAGAAATTGGCATCCCTGGGAGAGCATGGACAGAGAACTCAAGAACATATGTCTGGGTGCAGCAGTGGGTGACAACTTCAGGCGGTTCCCCACCACCCCCATGGAGGGGCTGAGTGCTTTTGCAGTTAACCTATTATCCAGGGTCACCTCTGGATAATCAGGAAGAAAGGTCAAGTGTATGTTTGCATGTAGCCAACAGGTGGACTATGATGAATTTCCAGAAAGGTGTTGGGCGGCTCCCAGAAATTCCCACAGTGACCATGGATGTGTCACCCAACTCTGCTCCCTGGCTGTGGAGCTGACCCATGCTACATGATCAGATTTGAAAATTTCAAACAGAATCATTTTGAACCTTTGAATGAAACCATTCTGGGGCCAAAGGTGGGTAGAAGTGAGTTATCTCAAGGCTCTGGAGAGCATGTCCATGAATTCCAGCGGCCGAGACCCCCAGAGTTTTCAGTCGCTGTCCTTCCCTTCGCCAGGCTGCCCAGCTCATGCTTCCATTCCATAACCTTGCTGTGCATCCTTCCAACAAGTCCATCTGAAGCTTAAGTGTCAGCAAGAAACGTAACTGATGTGGACATGAAGGGTGGGTTATTTCAGGAAGTTTGATATGGTTGCGGAGGACACTGGATTGGATTAGAGACGGTAAATTCAGAGAAAGTGTAGAATCATTGTGGAATAAGAAACGAGGACATGGTCAACATGGTGCTCAGACTAGAGTGATTTTTGGAAGTGTACGTTCTGAGGAACAAGTGTTGAATGGGGTGCTTGTGTGTATGTGTGTGTGTGTGTGTGTGTGTGTGTGTGTAAAAACTAAAGACTGACTTCTGCCACAGCAAGATGATCTAACCAGTAGAGTCCTTAAAATTACTATTGCATATGTTCCAAACATGAGTGAAACCATATGATAATTGTCTTTCTCTGCTTGACTTCACTTAGCATAAGCACTACATCAAAAACTAATTATGTACTGTACTATACAGTGGCTAACTGAACATAATAAAAAAATCAAAAATAAGAAAAATTACTATTGCAATCAAATAGTAGAGGAGAGGATGGTTCTCTTTATAGAAGGAGTCCAGCTAATAAATCAAGAAGAAACAACAGGATGATAATATCATCACTTTGTAACCCATAATCAATCAGTACATGCAGGCAACAGTCTTCGGTGGCTGATAACATCACAAGAAGGGGGACAACCTACTCCTATCAGTAAGTACCTGACAGCCTTTTATAATAAAGACAGAACCAGAAGCTTATATTTTAAAATGTTAATAATAATTACAGATTAGTTTTCCTTTCTCTTTTTGTGCTTTCTTTTCCTTTTTTGATGGTTTTCAGATCGCCAAAATAATACATACAAGTTGTAGCAAATGAAATCTTAATATAAAGATGGATAAAGATGCTAATAGCAATGGTGATCATCCTTCCTTCCGCCCTGCCCTTGCTCATACAGACAGAAACGTGAGCATATCCACGCAGACAGAGTTCTCTTGTCCTGCTTTTATGGATATATAACTGTATGGTACTTACTCCCTTCAACTTGCTAGTTTTTCACTTTATTGTAAATGATGGGCATCCCACCATTCAATGGATAGATACTTAATTCTCCATCTTTCCCCTAGTTTCTTCATAAAAAATACACATTTGCACACATAATTTCACATATATGGTATTACATTATACACGCACGGGTGAGGATGTGTTTTTCTTTTTAGCATAGTTTTTGTTTCTCTCTTTTTACTACCGGTCTCTCCATCCCCTGTCATCCTGCCTACGAGTCCCCTTTCTCATGGAGGACCACGTTCTCTGTCCCAATGTGCCACACCCATACACGGTGTTGTTTGTTTTGTTTTTGCTTTTTTTTGACATTGTTTACAACCCATAATACATAGCTCTTTGCAACTGACTTCCTCACCCAACAATACTACCTTGCAGAAAATTTTCCCAAATCAGCTGGTTTAGCTCGAATTCCTTCTTTTTAATGGCATAATAATACTTCTAGGGTGTGGATGGGCCCTAATTGATTAAACCTTTCTAGTATTTAGAATTAATCACTTTCCAGGTGTTTTTCCCTCCCCCCCCCCGACTTAAATATCCTTACACACCAGTCACTGATACTTTTATCTCTATGGTATCAATGCCAGGAGTGGGGTTGGGGCGGACACAGAATATGTGTTCTCAGTTTGAAAGACCCTTCCTGGGGCGCCTGGGTGGCTCAGTTGGTCAGGCAGCTGCCGTCTGCTCAGGTCATGATCCTGCGGTCCTGGGATCGAGCCCCACATCGGGCTCCCTGCTTCTCCCTCTCCCTCTGACCCTTCCCCCTCTCGTGATCTCTCTCACTCATTCTCTCTCTTTCAAATAAATAAATAAAATCTTTAAAAAAAGAGAAGGACCCTGCCCCATTATTTTCTGAAACATTACAATAATTTACATTTTTCTCAGACTGTGTATGAGGAAAGATCCCCCTTTCTGCCTGGGCTTCACAAACTCCTTACCCAGGCATTCCCTCTCTTCCCATTGTGGTTAGTCTGATGGGCATAAAGTGGTATTTTGCCTTGAATGTAATGCCTGTGTGTGTTTACACGTGCTTGTGTGTGTGGGTTTTTTTTTTTTTTTTTTGCCATTTTGATTTGCCCTTCTCTGAACTGGCCATTCATCAGGGATAAGAAAGGAGACATACTCATAAATGTGGAAGGGATTGTACAATTACAGGTGAATTCCACATACAGCATCACAGCAATACATTTGAAAATCTTGAAGATGCAGAAGACAACCTGGAAAATTTTAAATTATCAAAATTCAGCCAAGAAGAGGGAAATATGAAGAGATCAATTAATAATAGAAAATTAGAAGGTAAAGTAATATCTACTTTGAAAAAGCCCACTAGAACCAGATGTTTTCACAGCTAAGTGCTACCTATCCTTTTAAGAGTAGATTTTTCTTATGATATTTCAGTGTTTGCAGCTCACAGAAAAAGATGGAAAACTTCCTATTTAATTTTTTGAGGTCAGCCTGTTGTAAAGACAGAATCAACTATACGTGGATCTTACTTATATAAGTTCATAAAAAATCCAAACACGACTGAATAAAATTCAGCAGTGCATCAAAAGAATAATAATCTATGGTCAAGTGATATTATGTAAACATGAAAAGGTGGAACAAATTAGAAGCTCCATTCTCTTAATACATTTGATTGACAAATTAAAGAACAGAAACCAGGGGCACGTGGCTGGCTTAGCTGGGAGAACATGTGACTCTTGATCACAGGGTTGTGAATTCAAGACCTACATTGGGTGGAGAGATTGCTTAAATGAATAAATAAGTAAAAACTTTAAAAAAATTAAAGAACAATACCCAAATGATTGCAATAATTGAGGAATTATTTGGTAAAAGTGCAGCAGTTAGTTCCAAAATAAGGGAAATCATGGAACTATTTGTGATGAAATATGTTACCAAAAATCCCCAAAAAATATCCCCCCAAATGGTAAAATATTAAAACTAATTCAGTGAGGTTCAGAAACCACATATAGATGCCTGCCACCATCATTATAATATAATATTATCTTAGAGGGTCTAACAAATACGATGAGTACAAAAAGAAAAAATATTGGTAAAACTTTGCATGTCCAGGACCTAGAAAACCCAAGAGAAAGAAACTTCTGGAACATCCAAAAATCAATAGCTTTCCTTAGACTACCCATAGTGGACCAGGAATTCAGAAGTTATAAAAGAAAGATAAATATGTCTGATGATATAAATTTTTCAAATTTTTGCAGAATACAATAGGCCTTCGCAAACTCAGTGTAAACATAATTGTTTGAGAAAAAAACACTTGAGCTAGCACGTCCAATAAAGTGTTGAAATCTACAACGTAGAGAGTTCTAAAACATGTTTGAGAAAAGGATAAACAACCCAACAAAAACACATGTCGAAAGTCACACCTTGATGAGATAAAGAGCTTGTCTTTCTACCACAGAGAGCAGGTTTCCCCCAAAATGGTGGCTTCTAGCAAAGCAAACTGTGCTAGATCATCAATCAGATTACAACTCCTCTTTCAACACACTTAAAAAATAATAATAACATAAGAATAAATAGTAATATAACAAACAGTAAATAACACTGAAAATAATAATATAAAGGGGAAAGCATATGTATCTCCTTTCAAACTCCACCAACAACACTTGAAATAGTATGCCTTCAAATGCTAGTCTCTTATCTTGTACCAGACTGTCCTCACTGCGGAGAAAAGAGAAACACTGGCACCCACCCCTTAATTCTCGGGAGCAGTGTTTTCTGGCTTGGCTTGAGAGTACACCCTGTGAATCCTAGTTCATCCATGTGGGGCCCTGAAATCCTGCTGAGCTATGGAGGACGCTCTCCCCATGCCCTGGATGTCCCCAGCCCTCTTGATACTCCCGATCCACAGTGTGGCCCTAAAGGACAGATCGTGTGGGTTTGGGTTACACATTTAGGTGGTGTCTGTAACTTTAGCCACCAGGTACCAACCACTGCACTGAGTTTGGGTGGAATCCGGGACTTGGGTCAGGACACCCATGTGGACACTGGGTAGGATGCTCCACATCACATTCCTTCCAGTGTAACTGGGCAGCCCAGCCACTTCCCTGACCCCTGCTCCAAGTCGGTCCCCACTTCCTCCCGTTATGGGTTGATCCACAGATGCCAGTTAGGACAACCTGGACACTGCCCGGTGACATGGGCTGAGGTGAACAGCAATGAAATGGTAAGAATCCATGAGTTTCTAAGCTGCATTCTGGTCCCAGCCCATATGGGGAGACTCCATGACCCGTGAATTGTCCCCTTCCTCCTGGAGGTTGTGTGGTCTTCTGCAGAAAGCACAGCCAAGTGACAGAAGAGAGTGACAGCTGAGGCCGGGTGTGGAAACAACCAAGAGGGGCGGTTAACAAGGTGTGGATGGGGCAAGCATCAGCAGGCTCTGTGCCCTGGAAAAGAGGTTGCCATGACAAAGCAAGGTGACACATCCCGGGAGTGCGTGGGTGTGGGGATGGGCAGGGGACAGGGAGAGGTAGACTTTCAAAAAGCAGAGGGAGAGATGAGTCATACAGATAATTTAAAACCTGCAAGAAGGAAATTACCTGAAGCACCGAAAATCGAAGGTTGTTAGTTTCAAGGCTTCTATAGGAGTTAAGACAGGAAGGCAAAGCACAAGTGGGGTAAGGGGATTTAGAGTCAGGAATCAAAGTTGAGGCAGCCCAGGGCTGAGAGAGGGCAAAGATGCGAGAACCGCCTGGTACTTGTTAAAATACAGATACCCAGGATCTTCCCCCTGAAGATTCAGATTCAGAGAGGTTTGGGGTGCAGCCTGGACATCTGACTTTTTATCAGGAGCCCCAGGAGTTTCATACTTCACAGTCCGAGATCTGCAGTTCATTCCTTGGATGAGACAGGTCACTGAGCCCCACCCAGGAGGTTCGTGTCAGGCTTCTCTCCCACCTGAGGGCCACACGACTCCCACCGCATCCTCACCCTCTGAGGATGGAAGAAGAGTCATAGCCCAAGCCTGGGAAGATAATGAGCTGGAGAGTGGGGCAACGTTGAGAGGAAGCCTCTTGCTTCTGTGGAAGCTCCCAACCTGACCCACCCAAAGAACCCGGGCTGGGCTGCCAAGGTCAAGGCTGTAGACTGCCATTCCTTGCTGACCGCGCTCCAGAAGGGGGCCCAGGGTTTCTGCCGGAGGCCCTGGGGAATGACCCCGCCACACGAGGCCTCTCTTTCTCCTACTCATGGGACCTTCCTGTAGGGAAAAATGTGTGTGTGGTTCTAAGCGTATACTTCCACTCCACTAAGGTGTTTCAGATAGTTACTTTTGCTTTGAGGAAACCAACAAATGACAAATTTCAACTCACGTAATCCAGAAAGAAAGGAAGAGCTCATACACTAAGAATGGCCCTAATCCCTTAGCAGGGGACTGTCCTCTGGGTCCAGAAAGGGGAGATTAATCTGCACACATTTTAATGAGGCAGGTGTGAGGCAGGTGATGCCCTCCATCCCTGCCTCCCCGACTTGGAACGTCCTGTCCTGAACTGTGTTTCCGTGTGTCATCACTGACTTATATTGAGGAGCATTTCGTTTTAAAATGGCTCCTTCCAGCGCAATGCCCTGTGGACTCCGTAGATTTTGTTAAGGACGTTGATTACATTGCCCCAGTAGTTGCTGAGGTGTGCGACATGATGCACTAATTAGCAGGTGCTACAGAGAAACAAGGACAGGAGGAAGAAGCCAGAGGTACCCCCTCCCTTGCTCGAGAAGCTCTGGAAGTTTGTTTGCTGTGAGATTTACCGAGCCTTTAATGCACTGATGTGGGACTCTCCAAGGAGAAGCTCTGATAGACGGGGCTTTCCAAACTTAGCCACTTTGTGGAAGATGTTCTTGTGTAAAATACTTCAGAACAGGCTTCCCCAATGCCCATGTCTTCTCCAAGAAGATGCGTGGAGACATTTCTCTCCTTGAATCCAGTACCACCTTGCCTGATTTTGTGAGTCCCGAGAATCTGAAACCAGATGTGTTTGGTTCTTTTTATTGGCTGCTGGACTGAGACCCAGGTTGTCGGAGGGTCTCCAGCAAGTGTGTGGAGCCTCAGAGCACAGCCTCTGGGGCCTGACTCGCTGGTGTCTGCTTGTTCTCCTCCATTTCCTCATTCATTTACTTGAGATGTTTTTCTGGGTGTTACCTCTGTTTGCAAGTCACCTTAAATCTTTGAGGCCCACTGTCTCCCGTGCCCCCTCCCTAGGCCTGTGTGGAGCCCGTGGAAATGACCACGATTGAACCACAATGATTGAACTTAATCTTTCCCTCTCCCTATGCTTGTTTAATGCTGCCTAGCCCCCTCCACACCCACCTTGTAGAACCCCTTCCCTATCTTCCAAGACTTTTCATCAGCTCCCCATGTTCAAGGCCCATAATCTGTGACCCACAGCTGCAGCCCATGTGTTTCTAGATAACCGGATGCACCAGGACAATGTCCTGAGTGGTCAGCACAGACTCAGGCCAGAACAACAGGGGAGAGCATTCCAGTGTATTCCACCAAGTCTCTCCACCTGCGCACAACAGAATCCCAGTCATGGCAGGCGGGGGGCGGGGGGAGGCTTGACTAGTTATGGCCTTGTCTCGCTCATACAGGCACCCTAGCTGCTGGCAGCAGTCAGCTCTCTGCCCTGCAGCCCTGGAGTAAAGTTTTCATGTCCTGGCTGCCACATAGGCTGCAGAGGGCCAGCCCACTGCCAGCCTCATATCTGCATTCTGAGCAGGAAGGAAGAAGAAGAAATCAACTACGAGACGTAGATGGGGCGGTGACAACAGGAAGAGAGACGAGTTTCCCGGGGGGGTCCCCATCGGACTCCACTTTGTCCTCATGGGCCAGGATGCCACCCCAGAGCCACCTCTAGCGGCCAGGGAGGCTGTCCTGAAGATCATCACAGTTGGCAAGGAAGAAGGAGAGGTGGGTTGGGGTAGTCAGCTGGGGTGCTCTGCCACACTGGGAACCCACCTCAAGTGCCCAAATGAGTCCAAGGTGCAGAAAGCAGGTGGCAGGGACTAGAAGGGGAGCACCAGGGCCCAGAGGGTGGCTGAGACACATCCAGGGATGCTGCACACCAAGCTCCCTGCAGGGCTGAAGGGTTTATGCCCCCTGGTGTGGGGAGTTCTGCCAACACAGCCTCAGCTGTCAGACTTCTTGGCACATCCTTAGCTGAAAAGAGTCCCACCCCCTTCCGGGACAGCACACCTCTACTGTCTTGGCCCTTCGTGGATCTGCAAGGCTGAGACTCTGTGGCAGCCCAGCAACTCCCTCTTCCCAGTCCTGCTTCCTGTCCTTCCTCCCCGCACGCCCCCCCCCAGGGTCATCCACTCCTGATAAACACCCTGCAGGCTGCCAGGGGTACAGCCCGCACCAAGAACAAACCCCTTCTTTCTTTCTCTAGTTCAACCTAAAAGGCATCTGCCAAAGGCAGGTTATATCTGAGGCCTGGAGCCAGTGCTGAGAGTGTGGGGTGGGTGCTGTATACAAACACGAAGAAGCGTCACCACCAGCACCCTTCAAGGAGCTCACGGGCTCAAGCTCATGCAATGGAGCTGGGAAAACAAGCAGCTAAGATACAAGACGAAATACTGTAAGATAAATGTAGGGTGCAAGGGATGAGATCATATAATTGTATTTCTCTGACTGACTTATTTCACTTAGCATAATACCCTCTAGTTCCATCGCTTCTCTGCCTTTTGGCTAAGATCAAGTGTAGTACCCTCTAGTTCCATCCATGTTGTTGCAAATGGTAAGAGTTCATCCTTTTTGATGGCTGCGTAATATTCCAGTGTGTGTGTGTGTGTGTGTGTGTGTGTGTGTGTGTGTGTGTGTGTGTATCACATCTTCTTTATCCATTCCTCTGTTGATGGACATCTGGGCTCTTTCCATAGTTTGGCTATTGTGGACATTGCTGCTATAAACATTGGGGTGCAGGTGCTCCTTTGGATCACTAGCTTTGTATCCTTTAGGTAAATACCCAGTAGTACAATTGCTGGGTCATAGGGTAGCTCTATTTTTAGCTTTTTGAGGAATCTCCATACTGTTTTCCAGAATGGCTGCACCAGCTTGCATTCCCACCAGCAGCGTAGGAGGGTTCTCCTTTCTCTGCATCCTCGCCAACATCTGTCGTTTCCTGACTTGTTAATTTTAGCCATTCGGACTGGTGTGAGGTGGTGGGGAAGGGAGGGAAAAATGAAATAAGATGAAATCAGAGAGGGAGACAAAATCAGAGAGGGAGACAAACCATAAGAGACTCTTAACTCTAGGAAACAAATAGG
The DNA here is from genome assembly GCF_003265705.2 of Callorhinus ursinus. Lineage (NCBI taxonomy): Eukaryota > Metazoa > Chordata > Mammalia > Carnivora > Otariidae > Callorhinus > Callorhinus ursinus. The sequence goes on from NW_027397077.1 coordinate 3,954,658, forward strand.
GTTGCTGGGGGGGAGGTGGGTAGGGGGATGGGGTAACCGGTTGATGGGCATGAGGGAGGGCATGTGGTGTAATGCGCACTGGGTGTCATAGGCAACTGATGAATCACTGAATTCCACCCCTGCAACTAACAATACACTGTATGTTAATTAATTGAATTTAAATTTTACAAAAGCGTAAGGGATGCTCTGAGGACGATGTTATCCAGGGTTTGGACTGTGAGTGGGCAGGGATGAGGAAATCCAGAGGCGCTTCATGGGAGAGGGAGACTTTGGAACAGGCTCTGAGGATGATAGGGCAGAGTAGCACTCCAGATGGGGCTGTGCCCAGAGGGTGGCAACAGACTCAAGTTTGGCCAGAGTGGGAAGTGAAATTGAGCCCTAGTTAAGAACACGAGCTTCCGAGCATCCTCGGAGAGAGGAACCTCAGGCGGGTGACTAACCTCTCACAATCAGGACTTGGTCATCCGTAAAATAGCAGTGACATGTCCCCTTTTCCCAAGGGGCTCTTAGGGGGATCGAGTAGTTACAGTATGTAAAGCACCACAGAGATGCCTGGAATGGCGTGAGGCTTAACTAATTCTCACACAAGCAGAAATACTGAGGACATGGCTATTTAAGCCAGGCGTTCTCAAAGTTAGGTTCCCAGACCAGCAGCACCCTATTAACTGGGAGCTTGTTAGGGAGGCGGATTCTCAGGGTCCCCCCCTAGACCCACTCAATCAGAAATTCTGGAGACAGCGCCCTGCAGTCCATTTTAACCAGCCCTCTGGGGAAGCCAAGGTGCGTTAAAGCTCGAAACTGCTGGTTTCAGCCAACAGAGGAATATATTTGAAGGATACAGGGGCTCCTCAGAGGATCCAAGCACAGAAGAGCAACAGGACCTCAAAGACGGGCAGCCAAGACGGGAGCTCAAGACAACAGGAGCCTCCTCTCTCCTCTCTCCCCCCTCCCGCTCTGCCCCCACTCCTCCTGCAGCTGCAAAGGAGCTTCCTCTGAGTCTCCTTCCACAGGCGGGGGCAGGGGGTGGGTGTGTCTGCCACAGAGAGTGGCCTGACCCAGAGGCTCAACTCTCACACCAGTCACTCTGGAAGCGGCTCACTTGATCGGAGCACAGGTGCCTTTCTTCCTTCACCCCCCTCACCCCCCAAAGTGGATGGAAGTGAGTGTGAGTCTCCTTTGCTTGGAATGCCAATCAGGTGCATGGGCGGTCAAGGTGAGGGAATGAAATTTAGGAGTCACAAGCTTTGGGCGCAGTCCTACAGAGCAGTGGTATCGGCCACATGCTGTTAGAAAAGCAGTCTGGGGCCCCCCCACCACAGACCTACGGAACCTGAAGCTCTCAGGGCAGGCTCGGAGAAGGTGCGAAAACCCACTGATCAGAGAGACGAATCATCTGTATAACCTCATCTGTCTCTCACCCCACTTCCTTAAAGTCATAGTGAAATAGGCAGAAAAGACACCAGAAGAAAAACAATCCAGTGGGGTGGCTCCCCTTTATTTTTCTTGCTTTAATGCCGTGTGCATAGCAAGAGCCGACTTCCCAATGCCAAGGACCAGCAGAGCTGGAATGGAGACTGATCTTGCCCTCTGCACAGTTGGGGAAACTGAGGTCCTAAGGGGTCACATGCCACAGCCTATGTCTTGCATTCATTGGCAGAAGCAAGACCAAAGCTCAGGCCTCCTGGCTTCAACCCATCATGATGAAAAATGGAACTTTTCTCGGTCAAAGAGAAAAGTCACTGAGAAGGTAGATCAGAGCAGAGCCCTGTGAGACCGGTGTGAGTAATTAAGAGCCACGCAGAACCAGCCAGTGGATTTGGTGTAAGGGTTGCATCTACAGTGTCATTTTGTGGAATCCCCGATCAAAATTATCAACCGACATCCACTATCAAGCTTCAGATGTCACCATTGTATTTAAGAGCTTTTCATAAGCCCAGCAAGCCTAAACCCATGGCTACCTCAAAATTAGAATATTCATAAGGCTTTCATAAGAAAGGAAGGATGACAGGAAGAAGAGAAGGAACAGGTATTTTGCAGAGCCACAGCAAAAGAAAACTAAGCTTCTAAGTTCTCAGATTTAAAAGGATCTGTGAAATATCCCACAGGGGAAAGTAGCTAGAACACTGCGGACAGTACAGTGGAAATGATCTACTTTAAAGTCTGACCTTTGCAAAACTACAAAAAGAAAATACTCTTGGCAGTTAATGTGTCAGCCTTAATAAAAGGAAGTGGCAAGTCCAGTCTGAATTAGGGTAGATCAGCGTGGCATATGTGGGATGCAGAAAGAGGTGAGCAGACAAACAGAAAAAAAAAAAATTAACAAGGATAAAAGAGGAAGCGGACTGAACCCAAGCCAGGGAATCTTTGGAGGCTGTCAGCCCTAGGGTTTTACCAAGAAGTAGATTGGGGGAGGGGTGGGCAAGGACGGTTGTGCAGGTTGTGCCCTGAACACTTCCGGGTTGCCTTTTGAGATTTGTAATTTGATGTCTGTATGTGGAAAGTAACTATCTGGCTACCCATTCACTTAAAACAAAAACAAAAACAAAAACATGACTTGGGCTCTTTTCGAATAATTCCTGTATTTTCTTTATAAAGTTCCAAACTCAGGAGATACAACCAACCATTTTGAGTCAATATCTTGGTGCCTGAACAAAGTGATAGAACACTGTGAGTGACCACATCTGCTCTAAGGAAGGAGCACCAACTAGGGTGAGGCACCTTTCTGCTTCTAGAGCTGGAGTCAAAACTCTCCTTATTACTACTACTACTACTACTACTACTACTACTACTACTATTATTATTATTATTATTATTTTAAATTTCATCTTGTTTATTTCTGCCACTAATATTCTCAAAATCTCACGGATTTTGATGATCTATTTCGGGATTTGCTTTCTTACGTCATTCCAAGACACTTCCATGCTTTATGGGACTAGGAATTGTCAGACCACTTCACTCGTAGAAACCCTTCTCAAACGCCCACTCCTTACATGGTCAAAATCAAGCAAACAGAAACCGTAGTGGCCTCCTCGCTTCCACAGGGACCAGGAAAGGAAAGCTGCTCGCCCCGGGAGAAACAGGAGTCCCACGAGGACATTCGAAAATGTCTCACCCACGCAACTGGACAGTGTGTGGGAGTGAGGCCAGGGCTATGCTGCTCAGCATCAGTCATGCAGGCGCTGGGCTGCACCCAGGGTCTGAGCTCTTCCTGGCACCTGTGTCGCTATGGTTGCCAAGCCACCATGGGTGGGACTTGTTTCTTCCCCTTCTGTGTCCAATGCAGCTGCCAGAGCAGTCACGTTAAAACATTGGTCCCTCTACTACCCAGAGTCTCCAATAGCTCCCCAGCCCCACCTAAGGACCGCCAGCCCCCACTTGACAAGCCTCCCAACTGCCCCTCTGCCGAGTGTGGATCCCGCCACCCGCCCCCTCGCTCCCCTCTGCGCCAGCTACTCTGGTCTACCTGGCCCTTCCTGGGGCACCACTGTTGCATTTCTCCAGGCCAGATATATACGTAAAAATGGAAGTGCTGAATCAGAGCATCTGAACATTTCTAGATATTACCAAATTGCTCTACAAATGGATTTGTCCATTTACACTCTTGCCCACCTTACGGAAGAGGGCTGGCTCTCCACATCGTCTGCAGCACTTGCTTATGAAAGATTTGTCATCTTTACTAATCAGCCGGGTGGGACATGTTGGCCCAATACCATTTCAGTTTATATTTTCTTAATTATGGTGGAAATTAAGCATATTTGCATGTTTATTGACCATTTAGAGCTCCTAGTCTGGAAATCTGCTGGGGTAGAGAGGAAATTCAGTTTCTTAAAAGGTTTACTCTGTTTTGTTTTGTTTTTATAATTTTCAGGAGTTAATTCTGGCAATATGTATTTTTCTAGAAAATTATCCATTTTGTCCAAATTTCCAAATGTATTGCCATAAAGTCATGCCAGCTACTCTCTTAGGATGGTTATTCTCTGTTCTGTGTAGCTGTATATTTTGTGGTTGTGGTTGCTAATATTGCTTATTTGTGCCTGTTCTTGTTTGTTTGTTTGTTTGTTTGTTTCCTTCGTTGTCTTGCTAGAGGTGGGAAAATGAAGACCAAATAGTCTCAAGTCAGATTTTGCCATCAAGTGAGTTATGAACTAAAGTTTCAGTTTTCAGAATCTTTTGGATTTCAGAATTGCAGACCACATGGATTACAGATCAATGCTTTCATTTTCATTCAGCTCTCATTACTTGGTGATTTTTGTTCTGCTTTTATTTTTAACTCATAATACATTTTTTTTAAGATTTATTTATTTGTCGGGGGGGGACACACAAGCAGGGGGAGCGGCAGGCAGAGGGAGAAGCAGGCTCCCCTGCTGAGCAGGGAGCCCCATATGGGACTCAATCCCAGGACTCTGGGATCATGACCTGAGCTGAAGGCAGATGCTTAACCAACTGAGCCACCCAGGCATCCCTCATAATGCATTTAGAAATGTATTTTTCCGTTTCCAAAAACATGTTTTTTGTGTTTTTTAGAATTTATATAAGGGTGGTTTTTAATTTAATAAGTTGAAGTCAGGGAATGTGGTCTGTGTGATACCATTTCATTCATATTTGCTAATAAGTCTATTATGATCTTGCACACAGTCAGCTTTTATCAAAGTTCCCTATATATTCTCAGTTTCAGAACTTCCCAGCCAGTAGCCATGAATGGGCTGTGGGTGTGTCGCAACAGTTGGATTTCTTCAGCCTTCGGGACAGATGGGTGAGGCCTTATCCTAAGCAACCTCATCTGGGGTTCCTGGCAGGCAGCCCCTCATCCAGGAAGCTCACTGGGTAACCTGCATGCATAGCAAGCCCGTGCCCTCCCTGCAGCCTTTGTGCTTAGGGTCATGGGCTGAGCCTGAGCAAGAAGGCGTCCCTCCGTGGACATCCACGTCACTAGCCCGTTGCAGAGCTCATGGCTGCCCATCAAACAAAGACCAGGGGTCTACGAAATTATAGGAGAGTTCGTTCATACGCCAGGGGCCCAGGAGGTAGAGCATAACTGAGGCATCTGGTTGGTAGAGGTTGGCGGGGGCAGGGAGGCTCTGCTGGGCCTCCTGGCAGACACAGGTTTAGGCAACAGCACCGACTCTCTGCTTTTCCATTTTTGGTCACTTCTGCCAATATGTGGCTGATGTGCCCTTTTACTGGCATCCAAACCAACCACAGGGGTGACTGTTATGATCATGTGTGTATGACTTGTAAAAGAGAGCAGCAGCATTTTTTAAACTCTAGTATAAAACATTTGGTGGCCTCTGATAGTCATTCGTATTTCAGTATGACAAGAAATTTCAACATTACATGTGTTGATGAAAGCGAAAGAACTGCTAGATTTCTCGAATATAATGTCAACTGTTGCAAAAGTTTGTATGGTTGTAAACGTTTGGCTTTAATTTTTATCACCTGCTCAAATGAATAAAGTCTCTCATTGAGGGTGATGATCAAGAATTTGAAATTATTGTCATCAAAAGTCTTGATCTGCAAGGGGTCCAGCAGTCTCTAGCATAAAATACCATAAAAGCTTATGTCTGTAGGGGCAACCTCATTTCTCATTTAAAAAACGGGAAAATACCTTATTTGTAAAACTGATAAAAAGCCAATATTTAATATTTTGTAATAATTATAATACAATTATAAAAATAAATTTAAAAGTCAAATAATAAAATTATAAAATTACAATAATTTCTAATTAATAATATAATATTGTGAATTTTACATTTATTATAACTATGATACTAACAAAATGAGTATTACTTTCCTAATAGATCATTCCTTTAAAATTATATAATTTTCTTCTTTTCTTAGGGGTTTTGCTTTAAGTTCTATTTTGATATTCTACTTCAGCATTTTTTTGGTTCATTTTTTCCCAGAATATCTCTTTCCCACCCTTTATTTTCAGCCTATGTGGTTTTCTTACAGTTCTGTGTAAGCGGTGCCCGATAATTTATGTCTTTTGACAAATGAAGTCAATCCATTTACTTTTTAGCTTTTTTTGTGATTACCGATATAATCAGACTGACTCTAGCCATCCTATTTTGTTTCTGTTTACCAGCTTTTCCCCTTTAGCTCATCCTGAAATCTCTTTCCCTGTCTTTAGTGTTTGTTTGTTTCTCCTGTGTTATTTTGGAAGCTAGATATTGTACTTAATTCTCTTTGCAATTCCTCTTGTGTTTTCAAATGTGCATATTTTTTAAAAGATTTTTATGTATTTATTTGAGAGAGAGACAGATAGAGCATAAACGGGGGGGCCAGAAGGAGAGGGAGAAGCAGACTCCCCACTGAGCAGGGAGCCTGAAGCCAGGCTCAATCCCAGGACCCCGAGATCACAACCTGAGCTGAAAGCAGATGCCCAACCAACCGAGCCACCATGTGCCCTTAAATGTGCATATTTAAGTACAGATTTTTCCAACAGATTCTAAAATTATTAAAAATTTTTATTTTCCTCTAAACACAGTGTAGATTTTTGTACAATTTTTTTCACTCTTCGAGCATTGCCTCCTTATTATGTAATCACTGCATTGAGGGTTGTTTTTATGTTTGTTTTACACTTGTAAACGACAACAACCAAATTTTCTTCCATCAGCATTTAAATTTACCAATAGATTTTTATTGGATAGTCCTTTTACTGTTTTTAGGTAGTAAAATTCCTTAATCCTTGTATGTCTTGAGATCTCTTAAATTTGTCTTCACTCTTGAATGATAAATTAGCTGGGTATCAAAACTCTAGGTTGACAGTTATTTTCTGTAAACATTTGGATGCTATTATTCCTTTGTCATCTGGCTTAAAACCCATCTTTTCTCTCTGACACCTTGGAAGAGTTTCTCTGGCCCGTTGATGTGCTATGTTCTCATAATAATATGGTCGGGCATACTTTGGTTCCATTCAAGATATGCCTAGACATATTGTTGTGAACTATTAAATATAGTTATTTTAAAGCCTTCTTCAGTTAATTATTAATTAATTTCATCAGGAGTATATTTGAAGCAGCATAATTTTAGACACAACTAACAGAAAAGCCAACCAAAATAACAGCTTTTGGTGCCTGGGTGGCTCAGTCAGTTAAACGTCTGCCTTAGGCTCAGGTCATGATCCCAGGGTCATGGGATGGAGCCCCATATCTGGCTCTCTGCTCCGCAGGGAGTCTGCTTCTCCCTCTGCCCCTCCTCCCACTCGTTCTCTCAATCTCTCTCTCTCAAATAAATAAATAAAATCCTTTAAAAAAATAACAGCTTCACAATAAGGAGGGTTATTATTTCATGAAACTAGAGGTCCAGAGTAAGATAATGACATGACAGTAACCGACCATGTGCAATGTTTTAAGATAAATCTACCTGCGTCATTAATTTCTTTTAGCCTCTACATTCCTCTAGCTCGTAAAGAAATTATATGTGCCCTTTTCATTACAAGTACTCATGCCTTCCGAAATCAGAAAAGCCAGTTTGAATATTATTACCAAGGGCAACAGATGATCAAGCGAGAGAACCAATTTCACAAACCAGACATTTAGATACTTAAAGCTGCATTTCATAGCAATTATAGTAATGTCTAAAGTCTAGATGTCTTGAAAATCAGTTAGAAATGTAAAGCAAGAATGACGTTTTATGACACAAGTAAAAGGTCATCACAGTTAATGAATTTTCTCACCCTGTTTCTTAACAGATGAAGGGGTAGGATCAATACTCTTGTGAATGTTTTTAACTTAATACATTATTAGAACTGACTCTTGAACTACATTTATGGTTCAGAACTTTGCCTTTTACAGCTGCTGAGAGGCGGCGTTGATAGAGAAAGAGAAAGGGAAACTTTCTGAATTTTGATTTTTCTTAGACAATTTTCATTAGAATCGATAACTTAAAATTGATAACTTAAAAACCTAAATTCTCAAGGTTGAGAACAGGACTTTCGTTACTTCAACTTTTGAGCGGATAGTGCTTATGTGTATAAAAACAGGGCTTTTCCTTAAAATCCAATATATTTTATCCCATTCATTTTGATCCATTATACCAGCCTATTACAGGTTTTTTAATTTTAATCCTGTTTTTTGAATCACTATCATCCCCAACTTTGTGTCAGTTGCTATCCTAATAAGGCGCACTTCTTTACTTTCAGGCCCCCAATCACATATTGCAATTATCCATTTACTTCTGTGTTCTTTTAAGTTAAAGTTTTTTATTTTCAGATAATTGTAGATTCATGGGCAGTTAGTTATAAGAAATAATGCAGAAAGATCTTACGTATCCCCTACCCTGTTTCCTTTACGGTAACATCAAGGAAGAGTCAAATACAATCTCACAGCCAGGATATTGACATAGATACAGTCAAGATACATGACAATTCCATCCCCACAAGGGTCTGGTGTTGCTCTTTTTTTTTTTTTTTTTTTTTTTTTAATTTTTTTATTGTTATGTTAATCACCATATATTACATCATTAGTTTTTGATGTAGTGTTCCATGATTCATTGTTCGTTCATAACACCCAGTGCTCCATGCAGAACGTGAGGTGTTGCTCTTTTAGACTCCCACCTACTTCCCTCCTTATCCTACCCTCACTCATGGTCCTTTGCCAAGGCTAAGGACTCCATTTCTAAAATTTTGTGATTTAAAGAATGCTATGTAAATGAAGTCAATCAGAATGGAACCTTTTGAAATGGCTTCTTTTACTCAGCATAATGTCCTTGAGATTCATCCATATTGTGGTAGCGGAGTTTATTCCTGTTTACTGCTAAGTAGTATTCTACGGTATGGATATGCCACAGTGTGCTTCTACGTTCAACCCCTGAAGGTTCTGAGTGGTTTCCAGTTTTTTGTTATCACGAGTAAAACCACTATGAATATTCATGTACAGGCTTTTGTATGACCGTAAGTCTGGGAGTAAATGCCTAGAAATTCAATACTTGCATCACATAGTATTTTAATGTTTAATTTTTTGAGAAACTGCCAGAATATTTTTTTAGGATGGCCATGAAATTTTACATTTTCACCAGCAATGTGAGGCATGAGCACTGTTTCTACGTTGTCACCAGTGTTTGATTTTGGCCAGTCTGATAGGTATTTAGTGATAGCTCATCATGGCTTAATAGGAAGCAACGTGTGCTTTTTTGCCATCTGTATATCCTCTTTGCTGAAATGTCTGTTAATGTTTTTTGTTCTTTTAAAAGTTGGATTGTTTGGTTTTCTACTGCCAAGTTTTGAGAATTCTTTGTATATTCTAATGTTAGTCCTTTGTGGGGTATAAGATTTGCAAATATTTTCTCCACTCTGTAACTTGTCTTTTCACCCTTTTAAGAAAGTCTTTTGCAGACCAAAAGTTTTTGATTTATATAAAGTTCAGTTTATCAATTTTTTTCCTCTACGGATCATGCTTTTGGTATCAAGTCTAAGAACTCTGCCTAACCCTAGATCCCGAAGATTTTTTTTTATAAAAGCTATATTGTTTTGTGTTTAACATTTAAGTCTACGATCCATTTTGAGTTGATTTTTGTATAAGGTATAAAGGTCTTTTGTGGGGGGACTATTTGAGCATTATTCCTTTGAGAAGTTTGTTCTTCCTCCATTGAATTGCTTTTGTGCCTTTGTCAACATTCAGCTGGCTAGATTTATGTGGGTCTATTTCTGGATTCTCTATTCTGTGTCATTTATCTATGTGAGTATATCTCTGTAAATTCCATGTAATATTGATACTATAGGGATGTAAGTCTTGAAATCTAGTAGACTAATTCCTCCCACTTTATTCTTCATTTTCAAAATCTTTATAGCTTTTCTAGTTCCTTTATCTTTCCATATAAAGTATAGGATAATCTTGTTCGTATGTACAAAAAACCCGACTGGGATTTTGAAAGGAATTTCATTAAGCCTGTGTATCATTTTGGGGATAATTGAGGTCATTACTATGTTGAGCCTTCTAATCCATGAACCCAGTAAGTCTCTTCATTTATGAAGGTCTTTTTCAATCTCTTTCATCAGCATTTTATAGTTTTTGGCATATGCATCCTGTGTATGTTTTGTTATGTATGCCTAAATACTTTATTTTTGAACAATTGTAAAATTGCATTGTACTCTTTTTTTTTTTTTAAAGGTTTCAAATGTATTTTATTTCTTCAACTATGCTATATTTTAATGAGCAGCAGAGTGCTTAAATGACAAGCTGATTTTGAAACAATTTTGTATTACAGTAACTTTGATGGTTACTCATCATTCCACTCTTTTGGAGTGACTCTGCCGACAGGAGATAGGTTCCATTCTATTCCGATGTGTGTGGCTATAAACACCCATGCAAAAACACAGAAAGCAGTCCCACTGGCTAGTACAGTGTTACCGTATTTGTCATGGAAATCTTCTGAATGATTTTCGTGGCTCTGTCTTGACCTAATTTGTTGAATGCTTCGAATCTTGAACCTATTTAGTGCATTTCTGGTCAAGAGAAACATGATGAAGGTGTAACAGGACTACCGTTGATTGCAGCTATTTCCTTGCAAAGAGACCTGGTAAGAACTCTGAAGCCCAGATGTTCTCCTCAGAAAATTCAAGATGCAGATTCCAACGACGCCACAGACGGCACCGACGCCACAGCACGCACGCAAGATGGCGCAGAGGTAAATCACCTAACAACAGTCGTAAAATTGCATTGTACTCTTAATTTTTGTGTCTACACGTTCAATTGTTAGTATATAGAAACATAATTGCATTTTATTTCCTTACCTGGTATCCTGAAAACTTGTTGAACTATTATTACTTCTAGGCATTTTTTTGTAGGTTCCCTGAGATTTCCTATGTAGACAATCAAATCATCAGCAAATAGGGACAGTTTATTTCTTATTTTTGGATCCATATATTTTATATTTTTAATTTCCTTTTCTTGCCTTATTGCACTGGGCAAAAGATCCAGTGTAATTCTGAGTAAGAGTGGTTAAAGTGGGCATTCTTGCCTTTGTCCCTGACTTTACTGGAAAAGCATTAAGCCATTTACCACTAAGTATGATGCTAACTGTAGGTTTTTTGTAGTAGCTCTTCATCATTTGAGGAAGTTTTGCCCTATTCCTGATTTTCTGAGATTTTTTTCCATGTATGCATGTTGAATTTTGTTAAATGCTTTTCTGAATCTATTGATGTGGTCATGTAATTTTTCCTTTTTTAGTCTGTTAATATAGTGGGTTACATTGATTGTCAAATATGAAGCCAGATTTGCATCCCTGCAATAAACCCCACTTAGTCATGATGTATAATTGTTTTCAAATATTGTTGAATTCTATTTTTAATACTTTATTAAGAGTTTTTAAGTCTATAATCCTTAGAGATATTGGTCTATAGTTACCTTTTACTGTATTGAGTTTTTCTGGTTTTGTATAAAGGTAATTCGAGCAATATAACATTATAAGTGTTCCCCCCTTTTCTATTTTTTGACAGAGTGCATAGAATCGGTTTTAATTCTCCACGGAAATCATATGGACCTGGAAATTTCTTTTGAGGGGAACTTTTTAAATTATTAATTCAATTTCCTTAATAGTTATATGGATATTCAAATTATCAATTTCATAGTGGGTGAATTGTGATAGTTTGTGCTTTTGAAGGAATTGGTCAATTTTACCTGAGTGATGAAACTGATGTTTGTAGAATTGTTTGTGCTATGTTTGCTCTTTGTTAGTCTTACTGGAGGTTGTCAATGGTATTGATCTTTTAGAAGAACTAGCTTTTGTCTCAACGATTTTCTTTATTGTTTTTCTCTTTTAAATTTCTTTGCTATCCACTCTTATTTTTATTTATTTCTTCTTGCTTTGGGTTTATTTAGCTCTTCTTTTTCTAGCTTCTTGTGGTGGGAGCTTAGATAAGTGATATGAGATTTCTCCTCTTTTCTAATATAAACATTTAGTGCTATAGATTTCCCTCTTGGCACTCCTTTAGCAGTGTCCCACAGATTTTGAGATGTTGTGTTCACTTTTTCTTTTAGTTTAATGTATTTTTAAATTTTCCTTGAGACTTCCTTTTTGATGCATGGATTTTTGTGAAAGTGTATTGCTTGGTTTCCAAATATTTGTTGATTTTCCTGTTATCTTCCTATTTTGATTCCACTGTGGTCTGAGAACCCATCCTGTATTATTTCAACTCTTTTACATTTGTTGAGGTTTGTTTTATGGTGTAGGACCTATCTACCTTCATATTTGCCCTGTGGATGCTTAAAAAAAATGATGTGAATTCTATAGGTGTTCAGTGGAGTGTTCTTTAAATATCAGTTAGATCCTGGTAAGTGAATAGTGTCATTAAGTTCATCTATAACCTTGCTGTTTTTTTGTCTGGTTGTTCTATTAATTGTTGAGAGAAGGATGTTGAAGTCTGCAGTTATAACTGTGGATAGATCTGTTTCTCCTTCAGTTCTTTTGGTCTTTGCTTCACTTATTTTGTGGCTCTGATTTGGTACATACACATTTACGATTTCTGTGTCTTCTTGGTGGAGTGTCCCTTTTGTCGTTCCGTCCTCTCTGTCCCTGTTAATGTCCCTCTCTGTCCTTGTTAATTTTCTTTCTCTGAACTCGGCTTCGACTGGTATCAAGATAGCCATTATTGCTTCTTTTGACTGATGTTTGGATGATGTATATTTTTCCATCCTTTTACTTTCAATCTACATGTATTGTTATATTTGAAGTGAGATTCTTAGGAGAGCAGATAGCTGGGTCATATTTTTTAATCCATCTTGGCTACCTTTGTGTTTTAATAGGTATATTTGCACCATTTACATTTAATATAATTATTAATGCATTATGCCTGCGATTTATTTTTATTTTCTGTTTTTCTTTCCTGTTTCTCATTTCTCTATTTTCTTATCCTGCCTTTCTGTGAGACATTTGTACATTTTTCTAGAATTCCACTTTGATTTGGCCATAGTGCTTTTGACGGTATCTCTTTTTGTGTAGGTTTTGTGTGTGGGGGGGTCATTCTAATTACTACATGATATATGCATAACAGCACAGTTTACTGGTACTGACATTTCACCAGTTCAAATGACGTGTAGAAACTTCCTTTTACTTCCCTTGATCCTTCCCCATTTATATTTAAATTGTCTTAAATATTTCCTCTACATATTATTTCAAACCACATCAGACAGTGTTACAGTTTCTGCTGTGAGCATCAAACATCATTTAGGAAACTCAAGATCAGAAGGAAAATGTATTGTTCTTACCCATATTTTTATTCTTTTCATTGTTCTTGCCCTCTTTTCAATGTTCTAAGATTTCTTATTTTATTATTTCCTTTCTGTTTAGGGAATTTCCTTTAGTCATTCTCTTATTGTGGTCTGCTGGTAACAAATTCTCTCTCTTTCCTCTCATCATACGTCTTGATTTTTCCTTCACTCCTGAAGGATATTTCCACTGGATATAGGATTCTGGATTAGTAGGGGGTTGTTTGTTTATTTGTTTTTGTTTTTAGCACTTGAAAACGTGCCACTCACTGGGGCCTTCATGATTTCTGATGAGAAATTCACTATCATTCTAATTGTTTGCCTTCATAAGCAAAACTGCTTTCAAGATATTTTGTCTTTAAATTTCAGAAGTTTGACAATGATCTGCCTTGGTGTGGATTTTGGGGGGCTTATCTTGTTTGCAATTTTCTCAGCTTCTTGAATCTGTGGGTTTCAAACTAGGTCTTTTGCCAAATTTATAAAGCTTTCACCCATTATTCACCATTTCTTTGAGTATGTTTTAAGCCTCATCCTCTATCCTACATTTTGGGACTCTGATGCTGTGAATGTTAGATTTTTTTTTTTTTTTTTTTTGCCCCACAATTCCTGAAGGCCTGTTCTTTTATCCTTTTTTCTCAATCTTTTTTCTCTTTTTTGTTCAGCAAAGGTCATTTCTGTTGTTCATTCTTCAGGTTCACTGATTTTCTTTTTCTCCATTCCTTTCCATTATGCTGTTGAGCCCCTCCAACAAGATTTTGTGGTTGTTTTATTTTTGGGTTCTGGAATTGTCATGTGGTTCTTCTCTATATCTTCTATTTCTCTGCTGAGACTTTCTTTTTAAAGACTTTATTTATTTATTTGAGAAAGAGAGAGAGCATGAGCGGGGCAGAGGGGCAGAGGGAGAGGGAGAAGCAGACTCCCCGCTGAGCAGGGAGCCCCATGCGGCGCTTGATTCCAGGACCCCGAGATCACGACCTGAGCCAAAGACAGATGCTTAACCAACTGAGCCACCCAGGCACCTTTCTTTGCTGAGACTTTCTATGTCTTTGCTTAGATGTGTGATTTATTGATACTCTTCAGGTGTGTTCATAATTGCTCCTTGAAGCCTTTATATGATGGCTGCTTATAAATATTTGTATCTCTAACACCACTGCCATTTTGGTGTTGGAAGTTATTGATCATATTTTTTTCTTTCAGGTTGAGATTTTACTGGTTTGTGGTATGACAAGTGACCGTCTAATGAAAGTCGGACATTTTAAGTAGCATAATACAAGACTCTGGGTCTTATTTAAACCCGCTGTTTTAGCTGTCTTCCTTTGACACTGCTCTGGTAGAAAAGAGGCTGCCTTGTTACTGTCAGGTAGGGCTAGAAGTCCAGATTTTCCTGGTCTCCACTGACACCGAAGGGGGAAGAGGGGCTCTTATACTGCTAAGTGGAACTGAGAGTTCCTACCAGGTTTCAGTTAATACCATTCTGGATGGGAGGGGTGGGTGTGCCTCATTATTGTTCTCCCATGCAGTCTCCACTGACACCACATTACCACGGGACCTTGTTACTGATGGGTGGTGACAAAAGTCCTGCCTTCCCACTAGCTCTCCTCTGACACCACCCCAGTGGGGAGTGGGAGGGATTTTTTTTTTTTTTACTGCTGGGTGGAAGTTGAAGTCCAGGCTCCTCATATAGTCTCCACTGACCCTGCAGGGACGAAGGGATGAGCCTCATTACCACCTGGTGGGGTACAAAACCAGGGGTGGGCAAGTGGGGTGGAACTGAGAAGCTATTGCTTTCATAGTCCCTGCTTTCTAGCTGCCCTTCTCTGACACAATACCACCATGGGAGGAGGGGAGAGGTTTGGGCAGTCTCATTAAACCCCGTGGAAGGTGAAAATCTGTGGTCCCCACTAACCTTTGATAGCATGGGTGGGGTGGGGTCGGGGCCACACCTTTTTCTGTGGTGTTTGGCTGGAGTAGAGCATTTAAAGTCCTAAAAGTTTTTTGTCTTTCTAGTCCTCTGGCTAGAGAGAGCCAGCTTTTGTTGGAGTTATTTTTTGTCTCTGTCTGTTGTCATTTCCAGGTTTCTAGCTTCTCCAGAACCCAGGTATATATGAGAAACAAAGAAAAGCCAGAGTACTCACCACCGTATTGTTCCTTGCAAGTCCTGAAGTCTCAAGCTTGCCTGCCTTCTCTTCACCTCTGAGAGTTTCCTTATGTTTATATCATATCTTATATTTCATATATGATGATCGGGGTTTTGGTCATACTTAGGGGGAGGAATAGGGAAAAATACTTTTGCTTCATCTTCTTGGAAGTTTTCGGTTGTTTACTTTTATGTCTTTTTCCCACAGCTAGACTGTAAGATTAGACTGTAAGTCTGTGAACTTCTTGAATATTATTTTTTCATTTCCACCCGAACCTCTGACCTAAGTTTCCTCGCAATGAGTCCACGATGCTTATGAACTACTTCTGGTTTAGCCCCTCTTGTGTGTGCTTAAGCAATAGCTTCTCAGTTCCACCCCACTTGCCCACCCCTGGTTTTGTTCTTGCTTAACCCCTTGGCCTATTGCCACCCCCCTCCTCTAGCAGAGCAACCAGCTCTTCCACTATAGGACAACATAAATCCACTAACAACAATTCATGCCACGCCGACCACATTTCCCTTTTTTAACAAAGTTACTCAATTGGTAAAACCAGGAATGCCTGATGAACCTCAGAGACAACAAGTTATTGGGCAGACTTACTGCTGCCTAGTACGCATTTTGGCATTTAGAGCTTAAATCACAAGAAATAGATTTAATTGCATTGGACTGGATTGAGTATAGCCTTTGGGATAGCCTAAGGAGAAATGAAGACTGGTTCAACACTGGTCTCTAACAAGAGTTGATTAGTGGGTAATCTTACCCTTGAAGAAGGTCCTTAGGGGTAAGTTAAAATGTTTCACATTGAACTATGTTCCAGTCAATGATTTGTCAGTTACTTGAATGAAGATATTAAAGCTGTACCTTAACTGGAGTGGCAATTGGCACAAAGTTGGGAATGACAGCTAATGAATTAAATAACAGAAACAGATTGATTTCAAAAACACCTTGACAGCCTGAAATAATAGCTAAAACTAAGAGGATAAAATGTAATAGGAATAAATACATAGCCTGGATTTCAGAGGGGTAAGAACTAACCTTTCAAAAATGTCAAATGATAATAATAGCTAATGTTTATAAGTTTGCAGTAAACAAGACCCATTTGTATTTCATAAATTGCATAATGTTGGAAAATTACTGGACAAATGTTTCAACACTCAAACTATTTTTCCTCTTTGACACAGTAACTCCATTCCTAGGGCTTTATCCTGGAAAAAAAAAAATCTAAAAAAGAGGAAAATGCGAAATGCAAAAAGAGGCTCATGACAGCACTACTTATAATAGCAAAAACCTGGAGACAAAGGTGCAACAACAATAATATTTAGTAATTTGATATGTATATCAAGCACATTGTGCAGCTTTTAAAAGGGAGGAAGTTTTCAAAGGAAGGGGTGTTATTCTAAAGACAATAGAGCAACAGGAAAAGACCTTGCAGTATGAGATGAAAACACAAGATTAATTATTTCCTATTCTTTTTTTTATGGTTTTCCTTTTTATTTAATCAAAGACTGGTGGGTAAACATAAATACAGCATAATTACTTCAGATCATTCTTCATATTGTATACACACAGACCGATGAACGTAATCTGAAAGAAACCTGCAGTCGGCAATGAAATGCTTACAGCTTTTCCTTCCCTCGCTCAAAAAAATTTAAAAACACACAAACTTAGAATCTCATCAGCACACACTCTCTTGTGACAAATGATTCAGACATAAATAGTGGGTGCAAAGAAACTATATGCTAACATATGTAGAACCTTTGTTAATGAAAACCCAGAAGCAGCCGTAAGGATGAAGATACATTCAGTGACTGGTAACTAGTTGTGCCCTGAGGGGCTCCATCGACAGAGATCATGCTGCAGAGAAAAGCTATGTACACACACAATGAGAAAATAAACTGCAAGATCAATGTATGCATGTTCAATACTGGAAAAATCACGGGCCTCCAAAATTTCTCTACGTTTGTTATAAAAGCCCTCTGCACTCAACTAAAATTAAAATGATCTTAAAAGGATGATCCTTGTAAAGTTTACTTAAGTCTTTTCAGCCACAGAAACTGCAATGGAAATAAATGTTCAGAGTCATTTTCAAAACAAAAACAAAAATCTATTCTTCTGATGACATGCATGATTAAAAGGTCTATGCAAGATACATTGCTCTACATTCCCAATGACTAGGAAAAAAAACCTCAAGTCAATTTTTAGTTTGCAGATGGTCAAAGGATTTTGTATTCCAGCAGGAGTTCAAATCTTCTGGATCTTTTCACCAACAACTGCTGGATTTTATTTTCTGATTTTCTCAGCAGCATCAGCTTTGTAATTGTAAGAGCAATTGTGTACATCTGAGTAACGGTGTACACCACAGTAAACATTTCCACACCGGCATTCAAACCCAGTAAGTCCCACTTTCTTCCTGCACATGAAACAGCGATTCTTTTTTTGTTTTGGTTTTTCAAGAGACTTGCTTTGCTCTTCAGATGGCTGTTGTGCCATATCTGATACTGAAGCTTGCAGGTCTTCTGTTTCAGGTACTGCTTTGTCCACAGATGTACTGTCCACTTGGGAAGATGCTACAGATTCTGATAAAAGTGACTGATTTGATACAGGGCTTGGCTGCACAGATGCAGACGTGGAGTATAGCAGTGACTGGGCATCCGGGACACTGTCGTCTGTGCACTGGACGGGTAAAGATTTCAGACAGACTACTGACAGAAGCTGCAGGTGGGCTTATTCTACCATTACTACTATTCTGTCTTTGAAGATGTTCTTTATAGCACACTGAACACATGCCATTTGTACGAGGGTTTCCATAAAATCCGCAGCCAGTGGAACAAAGCATAGGCACTTGGCTGTGATTAGTTTCTTGAGCCATGTTCCTCTGTTGCACACCTCTTATTCCATGACGGCAAATCACTTCAGAATCCAATCTTGGCTGCTCTGCTCTCTGTATGGGCTACTTTGGTAATTACAGTTGAGGTTGATGGGCAAACAGCTGTCCTGTATCCTGAGACACACATTAGACTCCTGCCTTCCCTAGCCTCATAAGCAGCTACTTAAAGTTTGAGTTTTATGCAGGAAAACATTGTAAAGCCTTCAGTGTTTTACTGCAGCAGACTTCAGATTCATTCCACCAAAACCTCCACAATTTTCTGTTTGCTTCCCCTCAGATTAACTTCACTTGAAGCTGTGTTCTAATTATTTCCTATTCTATGAGTACAGTTGTAAAGTTAGATGTGCTTATGAATATTTTGAACAAGAATTAATAAGAATTGCACAAAAACAGAAAAATGAAAGTAATCTCTGTGTTAGGCTGTTGTGTGATTTTTCTCATCTAATATCTGTTATTATAATAAAGTATAAATTAATGATTTTTAACTGCACAAGACAGGCTGGGGGAGATCTAACCTTATATCAGTTTATGCTCATAAAATACCCAATACTCTTCATCGGCTGCAAAGTGCATGTTTAAATGGAGGAAGAGTCGGTCCCTAAAGACAGGAGTTACACTGAGAGAAATTTACACAATAGAACTCTGGGCATGGGAGTTAAAAATCTCCTACTTTGCCTTGGTCATGTCTGGAATACTGTATGTAAGCCAGGAGCCATCGTTAGATAGAGCACATCTCTGCAGGACTAATCTTTGATGATATTTTATAAGAGGTGTGGTTTCTCTCTTCTGCCCACTCTGGAACCAGAATCTGATTGCCAGGACCAGTTCAGTCCACCCTAAATTAAAACAATTCAAGGATATTTTTCTACTACATATCAAAACACCAGTCATTTTTTAAAAACTGTAGTATTGGTACAAAAGTAGACAAATATATCAATAGAATAGAATACAAAATATAGCAATAGATTCATAAATATAAGATCATTTAATACATGATAAATGTGGCATCGGGGAAAAATGGATAATTTTTGGGGGTAAGGCTCTTAACTAAATTCTTCCAAAGTTAACTAACCCCAGGAGGGTGTATTCCTGATTGGGGTATTTCAAATGTTAACTGATGCCCCTAGGGTAAGGATTAAAGCTAAATAACACACCACTACATTACATGTCTAAAACCAAAGTGTTATAAATCCCAGACAACATGACAGCACTTTATTACCAGTGACCACAGGCAATACTTTTGTTAGCTGTTTCAAATGCCCATACCTTAATGCCTGCTGGATTTTCACCAGCTTTGGCCCCAACCGGGCCAGGAGGTCAATCCCAGTCTCCCCATTTCCCCAAGGGGTCTCTGGCCTGTGCCCCTCCAGACTTTAATTTCTACACTAGTCAGGGTTCTTAGTTGCAACAACTGTAATTGATATAGGAACAAAGAATTTTATTGAAAGGGCATCAGTGGCTGCCATAATCGATGAAGGGACAAGAATCCAGGCTTGGGCAGAAACCAAGGCACATCCCTTATTCTGGTGCCATGAATACTTCAGCTGCTGCCCAACACTCGTTGCTCACTGAGCTCCCCCTAAGCACCACTCCCTCCAGATGAAAATGTCCAGATGGCAGTATATGGTTCAGCCTAGATCACATGCTTATCCACAAGGTGTCAGACAGTGAGAAAAGGACATATCTCCCTGCTTGGGCTTCTCAAGTAGGATCTGAGTTATTTCTGAAAAATACAAAGAGTTGCCTACCAAGAAGCCAAAATAATAAATGTTCATTGTACCCCATCAATTATGTGTCTCCCTTCCTGAAGTCTCTGATGAGGTCACATTCTCTTCTCTCTCCCCAGATCAAAGCCAGTATTCAGGAAAGTATCTGAGTAATATTTTTAAAATGAAGAACACAAGACTGATAATGAGGTATAATGGAAAAGGTATTGGTATCTGATAGAGCTTACTTCTGATAGTATTTGGCCTCAGACAAATTATGTAAACTATCTGAACCTTAAGTTCCTCACGTTTAAAATGAGAATGCTGGGGCGCCTGGGTGGCTTAGTTGGTTACGTGTCTGCCTTCGGTTCAGGTCGTGATCCCAGGGTCCTGGGATTGAGCCCCACGTCAGGCTCCCTGCACGGTGAGGAGTCTGCTTCTCCCTCTCCCTTTGCCCCTCCCCGCCTTGTGCTCTCTCTCAAATTAAAAAAAAAAAAAAAATTAAAAAGGCAACTGAAGCAAAGGCTCTGTCTGACTAATCTCCAAACATAACAGAGACCCTCCACTGCTTGAACATCATAAGCTGTAGGCACCTAGAGCCAACCTGGACTAGGCCAAGGCCTCACCTAAATGGTTCCTTCATGGGCTGACTTCATATTTATTCATTAATTTCTTACCCCTTGTTGTGTTTTGTTCTTGTTTGACTTTGTAGTGTGCTTTGTTTTGTGTGACGTGTATGAAGCCAAGTTACAGGCATAGTGAAATGTCATGGAGCTCAAAATCCCGAAACTACTTTACAGTTATGTTAACCACACTTTATGACTGAATAAAGCTGACATTGTGGAAAGACACAACTTATGTCTTTATACCGTGCTCGTGACAAATAATGAAAATGGGGGATACTGGTGCAGAAGTAGGCAAGCAAATGAAAAGAAATAGTCAGAACAAACTCATGTGCATATAGGGACTTAGTATATCATCAGAGGGGTATTTTAAATCAGTTGAGAAAGGATGAGTTATTCAATAAATGGTGTTGGGAAAATTGGTTATACATTGGAAAGAAAGAAAGTTCACCTGTCCATACCATATATAAGAAACAACTTCCAGATGGTTTAAATATAGAAAGGTATAAAATAAAACTCTGTAAGTACTAGAAAAAAATATAGAAGAATATTTTTATTCCTTTGGGGTAGGGAAGGCCTTACTAACTAAAATATAAAATCAGGGAATAAAGGAAGACCATCAGACACAATAAACTAATTTAAAAGGCAACTGAGCAGAAGAAAATTTTTACATTTAACAGACCAAAGATTATCCAGCCTCATATAAGAATACCTCAACATAAAGATGCCTCTTTAATTTGTCCCACATAGATCCTCAAAGCAAACCAACTACTTCATTTTAAGCAAAACTGAAAAAAATAAAATCAAAAAGATCTGTTCCAATAGTGAAGGAAAATATTGGTGGAGCAGCTATGGGGCACCTTTGGGCAAATAAGAAAAAACTGTTTCTAAGGAGACACAGTTGGCATTCAGCTTGATGAACAGAGGCTGAGCTGTGTCTCAGCTTCCAGCAGAACGCCAACCACACAATCATTCTCAAAGGTCCTGAATGACTATGTTGCATTTACCAACATATTGTTCAGTTTGTCTTCTGCGATACTGTGATATAGTAAGAATGTAGATATTTGGTCTTCCTCCTGGCTTCTGGCCAGAGATCTTAAACCCCTCGTAATTTCCTAAGTGATAAGAAAGATAAGAAAGTATCTCTTGTTCTAACATTTGGTTTTTGTTCCCAATTCCTGAAATAGCACAGGAGTGATAAAGCTGAAAGGAGCATTTTTTGTTATTTATAACAAACCCCTTTCAACCACACACAAGTTCATGGTAATGAGGTGACTTTTGGGAAGCCTCTAAGGATGGGGTGATGACTGCCAGGGAACCAACCATGATTCCCTGGATTAGAAGGTTGTAACTTTTTGTCCAACCCTCCACATACCCTCTCTTCACACCTTAATTCCTAGGAGGGGAGAGGGGCTAGAGATTGAGTTCAGTCACCCATAGCCAATGATCTAATCAATCATGCCTTTTAAGAAAGTCTCCTGAAAAGCCCTAACCAAAGGGGTTCAGAGGGCTTCCAAGTTGGTGAACACATTGAGCTGCTGGAAGGGTGGCACATCCCTAGAGGACATGGAATCTCCACATCCCTTCCCCCATACCTTGCCCCATGCATCTCTTTCATCTGGCTGTTCCTGAGTTGTATCCTTTTATAATTAACCAGTAATCTAGTAAGAATTCATTTTCCAAAGTTTTATGAGCTGTTTTAGCAAATTATTGAACCCAACTTGCAGTTAGTATCTATCTGAAGGGGAAACAGTCTAATGGACTGAGCCCTTAACCTGTGGCGTCTGCTCTAACTTCAGGTAGTGTCAGAATTGGGGTGTAGGACACCAAGCTCATGTCCGGAGAGTACCGGAGAATTGGTTGGTGTGGGGAAAACTCCCACACATTTGGTATGAGAAGTATTCTGTGAGAAAAGGAAACAGGGATTTCCTTTATTTGAAGTGTTGTGAGCAGAGTACAAAAAAAGTTTTTCTTTTAGTCTTCCTGAGGATTTTCTTTTCTTTTTTTTTTTTTAAGATTTTATTTATTTATTTGACAGAGAGAGAGATACAGCGAGAGAGGGAACACAAGCAGGGGGAGTGGGAGAGGGAGAAGCAGGCTTCCTGCCGAGCAGGGAGCCCGATGCGGGGCTCGATCCCAGGACCCTGGGATCATGACCTGAGCCGAAGGCAGACGCTTAACGACTGAGCCACCCAGGCGCCCCTTTCCTGAGGATTTTCAAAGATAACAATTCTTTGTTTCTGTTTAGTTTTTGTTTTACTTTACACTGCAATCTATCTGTGGGATGCAGCAAAAAGAGTGCTTAGAGGGAAATGGATAACATGAAACTCCAATAATAGAAAAGAAAAAAGGTTTCCAATCAATGACCTCAGCCTACACCTCAAGAAACTAGAAAAAGTTGAACAAACTGAACCCAAAGTAAACAGAGGAAAGAAAATAAGTAAGATAAGAGCATAAATCAATGCACTAGAAAACAAACAAAAAATATAGAGAAAAATAAATTCAATGACAAGCTAGTTCTTTGAGAAGATCAGTAAGATTAATAAAACTCTAGCCAGACTGATAGAGAAAAAAAGAAAGAAGACACAAATTACCAATATCAAGAATGAGAGAGGTAATATCGCTACAGACCCCACAGATAATAAGGGAATATTATGAACAATTTTATACAAATAAATTAAACACTTAATAAAACAAATTATCTGCAAGACACAAACCAAGACCACCTAAGAAGAAACAGATAAAATTAACAGCCCCATAGCTATGAAACTATAGTTAACCCCTACCCCATAAAGATAACTCTAGCCCCAGATAGCTTCAATTCCACTAGATATTTAAAGAAAAAATCATAGCAATTCTTAGCAAACTCCTTCATAAAATTGAAGAGGGAGAACACTTCCCAACTTATTCTATGAGACTAGCATTACCCTTATACCAAAACCATATAAAGACAATATAAGAAAACAACACGTTAATATTTTCTCATGAATGTAAATAAAAAGCAATATAACCCCATGCATAAACTGGGACTTTACTTTTCTACAAATACAAGCAGTCCAGCATTGTTGAGTGTCCTTCCAGTTGTGTTAAATCCTGCCTCTTCCACTGGCAGGCATCCTTCTTAAGGACACATAGCAATATTTCCCTCCGCAGAGCTTCTCCCTCTGTCTTCAGCACTTGCTGACCCATCACTACATAGACAAAACATAGAATAATTTCATGAATTATTTTAGAGAAAAAGTAAGAGGAGAAAGAGAATTTTGTATGAGAGAAGAGGGAGGAAGAGAGATTTTGTACAGATAGAGCCAAGGGAAAACTAAAGATGTTACAAGAAGGAATGTGTGAAATGGTGTGCTTGGTATCTCACATATAAAATGATTTCATTCTTTTTTGAAAATGACAAAGACACCAGTGTTTGGTGTTAAATCTTTATTGAATGTGTAATATACACTGGTTCCTCATTCCTGAGGTTGGAGATAACTTCCTCTTTTCATTTGATTGTATTTGGTGAAAAATTCAAAGGCTGAGATTTAAACACGTTCTTTTTCAGGTGCATGACCTTACAACTGGGCTCATTGCAAGAGGGATTGCTGCTGAACACACACCAGAGTCCCACCAACAGAACTTTTCTTATAACCCTGACTTTGGCCATGTAGCTCTGGTCCTTAACATCAGTGCAGAGGAAAGCCAGAGGAAGTGACTCATTTCTGCTTCAAGTCGGTTGCAGCCTTCTAATGAGGAAAGGCAGGATGCACATCTCCTTGCTCTGGTGTGTAAAGTCTATGTAATTTAGGACTTAGGACTTATCTAGATTTGAAATCCATAATCAAGCATTGGAGCTTGAGTGGCTGGGGACAACCCTGGCGGCATCCTGGGCCATAGAACGTCACAAGAAAGTGAAATCCTGTAAAGATTAAACATCAAAACCCTCCCCTCCAGTTTCCTGTGGGAGGTGGATTATGGTCATAGATGGGCATAACTGGGATGGAGTTGGAGAAAGTGTTAAGAAGGCACTTCAAAATATTTGTGAAAGCTAGCCTCTTTGAATGAGAACCCATCCTATTTCCACAGTGACCTGCTAGGCATCAGTTCCAAGAATCCATGGGTTCTCTATCACCCAGAACTCCAGGGAAGCCCAACATGCTAACCTTTCATATTCCTTTTTTTTTTTTTTTTTTGCCAATAGCTTAAGGGTTTCAAGGGGGCAGGAATCTGTCCTGCTCATCTTTTGTCACCTTAGCAATTGACCCAGAATAGCTGTTCCCTGAAGGTTTGGTGAATGGTAAACATGCATGTCTTATCTCATTTGTTCCACAGTATGAGCTCCCAGTACTGTTAACAGTACTCCAATGATCTGTTTAGCCTCTGTCTCCCCTACTAAACCGTGAACTTCCTGAGGGCAGAATCCATGTACACCCATGCTCCCTTATTCAAAATCATGCATCATACATAGTAAGTACTCAGTATGTGTTTGTTGAATGGCTGAATGCATGAGTGAATGAATGAACCATAAGGAGCCTCCCTAAATCTGATTTGTCAATTATACCTCAATAAAGCTGGGGGGGGAAATGAGCCTCCTTGTTTCTGACCAGCAGATTAGTTGTTTTGCTATTTTCTTATAGGCTAGAGCTCAGCACCTGGGGCATCTGAAGTGATCTATTAGTACAGTGACTCTCAAACTTTAGTGTGTTATCAGAATCATCTAGAGGCCCAGGTTCTTTGAAGTCGGATAGGGCCTAGGCCTTTGTAGTTTTACCAAGTTCCCCAGGTGATTCTAGTATCTACCCGAACTAGAGAACGAATGATTTTGTGTCATGCTTTTTTCAACCTTTTCCATGCTGTACCGTCACAGAAGATGATACTTGTTCAGCATAGTAAACAAGGTGAAGCTACTTGCAGCCAGGACACTCGGCCTCTTGATCCGCCCAGGATCCTTTTGTTTACTGGGAATACCGGTTGGAAAGCTCTGCCTGACCTTGATAATCAAACAGTGATTGGGGACCAGCAGCTTCAGCCAAAAGCTTATTTCAAATGTGGATCTCATGCTCTCCCCAGATGTGCTGAAGCAGAAGCAGCCTTCTAACAAGATCTCCTGTGGATTCATGTGCGTATCCAAGATCAAGAAGCACTCGCCTTAACACCCCTAACTCCTTAACACTCCAACTCCTCTCGGACCTAAAAAAAAAAAAAAAAAAAAAAAATTATATATGTCCAGGAAAAGGCATGACTCCTTCCTCCCTGTAGTTGACTCACAGACACAGGGGAAGTGGGGCAGAAATCTGCTGAGCTCAGCTACAACCACTAGTCACACTTGAGGTTGTGTGTGTGTGTGTGTGTATGTGTGTGTGTGTCCACACACGTGCATATGTTCCATTCTTGTCAGGGCACTATTGAGCGAGAGTGTAATCAGTATAGTCTTGGATGTTTAAAAAAAGTCAAAATGCTAAAATATGCTGAAGAAAATTTCACACTGACCCTTAAGCTCTCTGTCTGCAGTTGAAATGACACTCAGGACAAAATTTTCTGCTCCATTCCTGCTATCATGACTTCAGTTCATTCATTCACTCATTCATTTCCTGAGCATCTATTTTGTACCAGGCAAAATGTATACCAGGCACCAGAAATACAAATGTGAAACAACGCTTCAGATGCTCACTCAACCCTCTGCCCATAAGGTCTCATCCTCCCAATTCATATCACATACTGCACCACACTAACCATCTTAAAGTGTGTATTTCATTGTGTCACTCCTCTAGCATATTCCTGTATAAACCTATCAATCCCTGCAGTTGGTCATTCACTGTCCCTCAAGCGTGCCTAGCACTCTGCTGCTACAATCTGATTGAGTTGGGTCTAAGGAGAGGCCTGAGCATCTGTTATTTCTGTACAATTCCTTGCCTGGGGCTGAGAATTGCTTGTTAACAAGATCAGAGACTTGACCCTTGTCTTTTAGATACTCATGGTCCAGCAATGATACAGGAAGTTGGAAGATGTGTTACTCAGCACAGTGTTGACATCAGCATGGGTGGGGCTGACCCTAGACAGGTCGTCCCAGAGGCTGCCCGGAGGGCAGGACACCTAAAATGGTGTTGTGTAGGTAGATGAGAGGAGGAAAGGCATTCAGGCAGGACACATGGTGTGGGCTACGTAATGACTTCAGGGACCTGGAATAGGTTTGGTGTGGCTGAGGTTCATGTGGCGTAGTGGCAGGAAGAGGGGGTGGGGAGGCAGAGGGCCAGATCTCAGAAGGTCTGTTGTGCCACACTAGAGGATATGTTTTTCTAAACCATAATGGGGCATGGGAGAGCAGCATGGAAGATCTTAATCTGGGGAATGGGAATATGGATCTGATCAGTAGTATCAAATGAGCAGTCTGGAGGTTTTACAGAGCACGTGAGATAAGATGGGTGCTGGGGGCAAGGGAGTCAAACTGGAGAAGGCTAGTTGGAGAGGCCACGTGGGTGTGCAGTGCAGTGTAATAGAATGAAAGCCGTCAGGACTTGGCTCTATAACATGTGCAGGCTACATCAGGTAACCAGAAAGGTCACTCCCTGCTCTACTGGCCCACAATGTGGTGAAATTAAGTCTGAGAGACATTTTTTTTTTATTGTGGTAAAATACACATAACATAAAATTTACCACCTTAGCCATTTTTAAGTGCACAGTTCAGTGGCCATTAAGCACATTCACGCCGTTGTGCGGTCATCACCACCATCCATCTCCAGAACTTTTTCATCTTTCCAAACTGAAACCCTTTCCCCATTAGGCACTAAGTCGCCATTCCCTCAACCCCCGCCCCTGGCACCCACCATTCTACTTTCTGTCTCTATGAATTTGACTACTCTAGGACCCTCACATTAAGCAGATTCATACGGTATTTGTCCTTCCATGACTGGCTTATTTCATCAGTGTAAAGTCTTCAAGATTCATCCATCTTGTAGAATTTCCTTCCTCATTAAAGCCAAATTATATTCCACTGTATGTATATACCACATTTTGCTTATCCATTCGTCTGTTGATGGACACTTAGGTTGCTTCCACCTTTGTCTATTGTGAATAATACCACTATGAACATGGGTATACAAACATCGGTTTGGGGCAAGTCCTACTCTCAATTCTTTTGAGTATATATCTAGAAGTGGAATTACTGGATCGTATGGTAATTCTATATTTAACTTTTTGAGGAACCACCATGCCGTTTTCCACAGTGGCTGCAGCATTTTACATTCCCGTCAGCAATGCACAAGGGTTCCAACTTCTCTACATCTTTATGGACACATGCTATTTTCTGGTTCTTTAATAATAATACAATCTTAATGGGTGTGAAGTTCCTACACCTGTACTCTATACCCTCTGTACTTCATTGTGGTTTTGATTTGCATTTCCCTAGTTATTAGTGATGTGGACATCTTTTCAAGTACTTACTACTCATTTTTCATTTTGGAGAAATGTCTATGCAAGTCCTTCGCCTGGTTTTAAATCGGGTTGTTTGATTTCTGTTGTTGAATTGTAGGAGTTCTTCACATATTTTGGATACCAATCTCTTACCAAATATGTGACTTACAAATTTTCTCCCATTCAGTGGGTTGTCTTTTTTCATTCTGTTGATGGTGTCCTTTGATGAGCAAAGGTTTTAATTTTGATGAAGTCCAATTTATCTATTTTTTCTCTTGTTGCCTGAGTCTTTGGTGTCAGATCCAAGAAATCGCTGCCAAGTCCAATTGCAGGAAGTTTTCCCCCTGTTTTCTTCTAAGAGTTTTATAGTTTTAGCTCCTATGCTTAGGTCTTTGATCCATTTTGAGTTAACTTCTGTATATGGTGTAAGGTAAATGTCCAGATGTATTCTTTTGTATATGGAGATTCAGTTTTCCGAACACCATGATGAGAATACTGTCCTTTCCTTACTGAATGGTCTTGGTACTCTTGTTGAAAATCGTTTGACCATACATGCATCTCATACTCTATTCCATTGATCTTTATGTCTGTCTTTATGCCACTACCACTGTTTTGATTATTGTAGCTTCGTAGAAGTCTAAAATCAGGGAGAGTAAGACGTCTAATTTTGTTCCCTTTCAAGATTGTTTTGGCTATTTAGGGTCCTTTGAAATTCCATATGAGTTTTAGAATGGATTTTTCTATTTCTGCAAAAAAAAAAGTGCTGTTGGGGTTTTGATGGGGATTGCATTGAATCTGTAGATCGTTTTAGTTAGTATTCACATCTTAGCAATATTAAGTCTTCTAATCCATGAACACGGATGTCTGTTTATTTTGTCTTCTTTAATTTCTTTAAGCAGTGTCTTGTGGTTTCAGTGTACAACTATTTTATTCCCTTTGATGCTATTATAAATTAAATTGTTTTCTTAATTTCCTTTTCAGTCTGTTCATTGTTGCTATATACAAATGCATCGTGTTTTTGTGTATGGATTTTGTATCCTGCAACTTTGCTGGATTCATTTATAAGTTCTAACAGGTATTTTTATGGAATCTTTAGGGTTTTCTATATACAAAATCATATCATCTGGGAACAGAGGTAATTTTACTTCTTTTTTTCTGTTTTTGATGCCTTTTGTTCTTTTTCTTGCCATAACTGTCAGTACTATGTTGAATAAAAGTGGTGATATCAGGCACCCTTGTCTTTTCCTAATCTTAGAGAAAAAGCTCTCAGTTTTTCATGGCCTGAGAGAGTTTTTAATCTGTTCTTGGGGTTAAAGAATTTCAGAAGTTTGCAAAGCAGGAGGCCATTTTATTAACTTAATTAGCAATAATGTGGAACGATAAGAAAAGAAAGAAAAGAGACGGAAAGCATCTGGTGAATATAAAGCATTGCGTGTGCTGCGTATACTTCTAGTTTTCTATAGGTGTTAAATACATCACAAAAGAATGAAAAATAAAGCAAGGTACTGGAAGAGGACAAAAGTTGACTGAGAATATCACTGAGTAAAGTGGCTTTGCCTTTACCCTCATGAGTGACTTCCCAAGGAGACCCAAGCTTTGATTTTAAACTAAAACAACAACAACAAAACCTAGGATCTAAAGCCAGAAGCCTTGGAAGAATGAAGAAGGACTTCAGGGACTCAGGCTGTGTCTATTCTAGAATGGGTCTCCCTCTGGGGTCCTGGCCCCTGAAAAGCTGTGCAAAAAGTACCCTTGCCACATCTGTTGAAAGAAGGAAAGTTGGTCTAAAAATACATGAGAAGGAACTGAAAGATTTCAGAGAAGGCAGGGCTCAAGAGCCAGAAACAAAAAGAGGAAGGTAAAATTCTAGTCACAAAAAAAAAAGAGGAATGGAAATTAAATTTTCTTACAAAGAAAGTCCAGAAGCTTCCCCCTTTTCCCTGACGACTCCATCAAAAAAGGGGAAAAAATAGTCAATGGGAAACAGCTCTGAGAAAAATAAGTCTCTGTACCATTACAGTTGAGAATTCAGCCAACCTGACCTGAAGAGCCAGACAATTTCCCAACTACAAGTGTGTTAAGCTGAAAGGGCTTGTCTTGAAAATGTCCATCCCTCCCATCTCAGGGAAAAGGGATTCTGAAGCTCTCCCAGGGTCACAAAGCTAACGAGGGTCAGAGACAGGCTGGAAAGTCACTTTTAGATGTCTGTCCTGTGTTCTTTTCATCGGACCCCCCTATCAACATGATGTGTTCATTGCATTGAATTAGCATCATCCCTTGAGCTTTCCTTGGATATACAGGTGTATATCCAAAGACCATGGTTCGCAGAGTGGGGCCCCCACACCATGGCACCAGCAGCACCTGGGAACTTGTCAGAAATGCACACTCTCAGCCCTACCTCAGACCCATGGAATCAGAAACTCTGGGGATGAGGGCTGGTCTTAACAAGCCCGCTGAGGAATTCTGATGGCACTAAGGTTTGAGAACCACTGGCCCAAGAAGTAATACTCCTTTTATCCATTACAATAGCATAAGTAATAATCAGCATGTGTTTCACAACTTACAGAAGAGCTTTTAACCTGCATTCTTTTTTATTTGATGGTGGAGGGTGGTAACCCTCTTAAAATATCTGTGAGAGTAGAGTCAAGTACTGATATACCTATTTTATGACCTCAGAAATGAGGTACAAGGAGGGTAACCAATTGCTGGGATAGCAGATCTGGAGAAGGCAGGGCCCAAACTGCAAATGACTTACATAGTTACCCCCAAGGCACTCCCAGATAAAACTTACCACTTTTCACTTCTAGATAAAACATTATCAACTAGGGCATCCTTTTAGAGCATTCTTGGAAACATATAATGCTGGGTCAATTGTGTCATTGTCCAGAAGAGGAAATAATAATACTAAGATCTCCCATTTTCTGAGGACTTACTGTCCGGTCAGAAGCTGAGTCTCAGAGAAACAAAGTTACCTGCCCAGGGTCACCAGGTGTGTCTGGAAAAGCCAGAATCAGAATGTAAGCTATCCACCTCCAGAGCCTGTCTGTTCAGAGAGTCTGCATGGATCATCCTTAGTCATCCATATCATGAAGGGGCAGCACTGGACCCTGTAGTCAATATTCTTGACTATATATCTAGTGTCCTAGCTGCCACAGAAAACCTCTTTTCTCTAGACAAGTGGTTTTCAAACATTAGTGTTCATCAGAATCACCTGTAAGGTTTGTTTCAACATAGATCAACCCACCCCAAGAGCTTCTGGTTCCACAAGCTGGAGTGGGGCCCATGCATTTCAAACATGCTCCCAGATGATGCTGATGCTGCCAGTCTGTGGACCACACATTGAGTCGTGAGGCTCTAGGCTCTAATTTGAAGATTGATCAGGCTGATATGGCAAATGAATAAGGACTGAAGTTCTGAGTCCGGTATGTTCACTGCCACTCCCAATCAATAACATACACAATCCCAGCGGTTTTCCCCTTAGCTGCTCATCCACATCCATCTCTCCAGTTACCTCATGCCAGGTAAGTCTTATAATGGCCTCCTGGCTCATCTACCCCATAGGTTTGTTTGGCCTCAATCCCTACTGCCCACCTCTATCAGAATTTACCTTGTCAAAACTCCAATTCATTTAAGGCAGGTTTGGGAGAACAAATCTCTTCCTCCTCATTGCCTAAAACTCCTGAACTTTCCATTCAAAGTCTTCCATAACTTCCATGAGTCAATTTAACATTTTAGTTTCATCCCCAAGGTCTTCATCACATACTTCATGCTATCACGCTTTCTCTACCCATAACTTTGTTCATGCCATTTACTCTACCTGAAATGTCCTCCCTCACCATCTCCCCAGATTTAAATTCTTCGGAACTCATGTCAGACACGCTTTCTTTCATGAAAACCCCCATCAGGAGGTTGTCCCTCCTCTGAACTCTGCAAAACATGGAGATCTACATTTGTGGCCATTATCCTATGTTGCCTTGTATTAAAATTTCCCCAGCTCACCACATTTTCATCCCCTTAAGGACAGCACCTTATCATGACTTATGCATCTTTGGATTTCATTAGCACAGCATCCAACACACTTTAGGTGCTCAGCTAGTATTTGATGAATGAATGCATAGATTCTATTTCCAGTCATATTTGCATATATTTCAAGTGAACCATTAATTTCTTCTGATAGGGACCTAAAGAATAAATAATGAAGACCAGTGCAAATCATTAACAAACGTAAAGGATGATTTATTGAAAAATTCTACAGGCTGATCATTACATATTG
The DNA here is from genome assembly GCF_003265705.2 of Callorhinus ursinus. Lineage (NCBI taxonomy): Eukaryota > Metazoa > Chordata > Mammalia > Carnivora > Otariidae > Callorhinus > Callorhinus ursinus. The sequence continues at coordinate 3,986,885 of NW_027397077.1, forward strand.
TAATATCCATCCACCTGACCTTAAAGTCAGCTAAATATTGGCCATGTTAATGAGTAAAAAAAGAAAAGACAGTAAAATATAGTGAAAAGTGCCCAGCTAGCCCCACATCCTCTTGAGAACCAGATAATAAATAAGACCCTATGATAATACTTTTGAACACTAAAATTCCTGGTTTTCTTGACAGCGAAGCAAGAGCTGAGAGAGAAGTCTGCAGAGCCCTTGCATCTGGCTGCCACAACTTTTGAGAGCAATGGTCTTTCTTCTCTTCTGCTTCCCAAATCACAGTCAAATTGGCTGCCTCTAACCATATAGAAAAGGGAAGCCATATAAAATCCATACAAGGAGAAGGATTCTGGGAAATGTAATCTCTTGTTTCTGTTTTGTACATGCTCCTGTTCAAAAGTCTTTACAATTTTACGTTAGACTTAAACTCCTGAACAAGGCATTATACAGTCCAGTCCCTTCCAACCCCATAAATCTTCACATTATACTTTGTGTTCTGCATTCACTGTCCTTCTTTTAATTCCTTGAAAATGGTTATTTCTGATCCAAATGGCTTAGAAACTTCACTTTACTCTTTGGTTGTATCCTTTCTGCTATAACAACATGGCAGTAGATATATATAGATATATAGATATAGATATAATATACAGAATATACCTCCAAAAACACAAATCCAGGCTCTAAAACAAGCACCTCTGGGAACCAGAAGTGGAGCACAAGACCAGTGTGGTGAGTAGAGCTAAACCACAAGCTTGTTGGGCCCAGATCTGGAAATAAGCAATGCCAGCCAGGAGTGTAGCTTCTAATAGGTAATAGGTACTAAAAGTGTATGCTTGAGATAGGGATTGGAGCCCAGGCTGAGTCTTAAAATCAAAGGTGGAATGAGACTCTATAGCTCCTGACAAAAGGCTCACAGTCATTGCCCAGGCTTTTCTAGGGCTACAGTTGTACAGAGCTGCAGGCTTAAGAAGGCAGGAGGACCAGACATCACCTGGAATCCAGGCACAGAACCAGGCCACCTGCTGTTATACCCCCAATATCCTCTCAGGGCCAATGCTTTGAGTCACCACAGAGGACCTGGTTCTGGCCTGAGGGACTAGAGGAAGACCACTACAAAGTAGCTGGACAGGGAACGACAAGCATAATGAGGAAGAACAAATATTCTTTTATTCAAAATGAGATTACAAGTCAAAATCCCACAATTCATGAAGAAATCAAGTGGTAATAAAGACAGCCAAGGCTTATCGTTAAAGTCAGGGGCTAGGTTCTAGGACTCCTGAGGGATAGAAACACACCCAAATGTCTGACTCTAACACAAACTACTGTATGCCTTCTAAAGACTCTCCTTCCTTGGGAGCTCCATCTTGCTTAGTAACAAAATCCTGGGCAACGCAATTATAGCCAAGCAAAAGATGACTTTTCGCTTCCCATGTTACTAGGAATCACTAAGTCTGGCCGTTGAGAAGTGAACAGAAGCCTTATGTAGGACTTCTGCAAATTCTCCTTAAAAATAAAGGGAGGATTGCCGTTTATTTCTTCCTCGTTTGCTCTTTCCTGCTGTTCAAATGTGGGCATGGTGGCTGGCTGGGCACACTTTAGGCCACCAAGTGACCTTGAGGATAGAAGGTTTGTGCCAGAATGGGGGAGTTGGGCAGAAAAAGGAGAAGTGATAATAAACCTCACTATTGCTAAGATGGCAGTGTTCCCCACACTGAGCTACAGATTCAACTCAGAGAGTTCAACCTCTGTGAAATTCCAGCTGATGTTCTTGCAGAAAGTGACACACTGATCACAAAAATTGACATGGAAATGCCAGGGACCCAGGACAGTCAAAACAATCTTGAAAAGAAAAATGAACAAACTTGGAAGACTTACACTTACTGACTCAAAGTTACAAAGTTTGGGCCAGGCCATGTTTTCTTAAATATGACACTAAAAACACCAAGATTAAAATTAAATTAATTAAATTAATTAAATTAATTAATTAATTAAAATGAAAAACAGCAACATCAAAATTAAAAGGACTTTTGTGCTGCAAAGGACACCGTCAAAAAAGTGAAAAGACAACCCACAGAATGGGAGAAAATACTTGCACATTATGTATCTAATAAGAGACATGTATCCAGGGGTGCCTAGGTGGTGCAGTTGGTTGAGCGTCAGACTCTTGGTTTCAGCTCAGGTCATGATCTCATGGGTCCTGAGATCGAGCCCCATTTTGGGCTCCATGATCAGTGTGGAGTCTGCTTCAGATTCTCTCTCCTTTTGCCCCTCCCCTTGCTCTCTCTCTCTCTCTTTCTCAAATAATAAATAAATAAATAATAAATCTTAAAAGAGAGAGAGAGAGAGAGAGAGAGAGAGAGAAAGATGTATCCAGAATACATAAAGAACACCTACAACTAAATACTAAAAAGATAAGTAACCCAACTAAAACATGGGCCAAGAATATGAATAGGCATTTCTCCGAAGAAGATACAAAAATGCCAATAAACACATGAAAAAATGCCCAACATCATTGTTGGGGAAATGCAAATGGAAACCACAATGAGATGCCAACTCACACTTACCCAGATGGTTATAATCAAAAACACAGATAACGGCTATTGTGGGCAAGGATGTGGAGAAACAGGAACCCTCATACAGGGCTGGTAGGAATGTAAAGTGTACAGCAGCATCTTTGACAGTGTGGAAGTTCCTCAACAAGGGAGCCATAGGGTTACTATATGAACGAGCAATTCAACTTCTAGATATATATCTAAGAAATCTGACATAAATGATATAACATACAATGTTATATTAATTACTATATTATATAATGTAGTACAAACAATATGATACACATTATATTTATTATTAGCAGTATTATATTAGCAATGAATAAAAAGCCAGAAAAAGGGAAACAAACCAAATATTCAGCAACAAATGAATGAATAAATAAAATGTGGTATATCTATAAAATATGATTTGACCATGAAAGGAATAAAGTACTGATCCATGCTACAACACGGATGAAACTTGAAAACATGATACGAAGTAAAAGAAGCCAGTCACAGAAGACCATATATTATATGATTCCTTTCATGTGAAGTGTCCAGAATAGACAAATTGACACAGACAGAAATACTGCTAAATATCTAAAGAGTGTTCACTGTTGCATTATTTAAATAGTGAAAAACTGGAATCAATTAATATATTCACAAGCAGGAGATTTTTTAAATTGTGGTTTGTTCATCTGATGGAATATTACATGAAGTAATAGATGTTTCATTTCACCAGATGGAAGCCTTTTGCACTAGGACCATTCCAACCATGGTCTGATTACTGGGCTTCTCCAGTATACATAAAAATTTAAAGTGAACATATTCTTTGATCTAGGACTCCCATTTTTACTAGTTTTCCCAAAAGAGGCATTTATAACTAGTGAGATAAATCTTAAAGTCATAAAGATGCAGATGATACATGCAGATGATAGAAATTCTTTAAACTTTAAAACACACAAAGCAACACTGTGTCTATAGTAAAATGAAATGAATCATGCATGAGGATGATAAACACCCAATTCAGAGTAGTGTTAATACTGAGAAGAGAAAGAGAGAGAAAGATAAATGGGGACTAGGGGTAAGTATACAAGGTTAACTTCAGTTGTAGCTCTAAATTTTTACTTTTTCAAAATAAAATATGGCAAAATAAGATTTGTTAAAGTTGGGGCGGTAGGTACATGGCTGCTCTCATTTTAAAAATATTTCTGTATATTTGAATATTCCATTTTTTTGTAAAGATTTTATTTATTTATTTGTCAGAGAGAGAGAGAGAGAGAGAGAGCACAAGCAGGGGGAGCAGCAGGCAGAGGGAGAAGCAGGCTCCCCGCTGAGCAAGGAGCCCAATGCAGGATTCGATCCCAGGACCCTGGGATCATGACCTGACCCAAAGGCAGATACTTAATCAACTGAGCCACCCAGCAGTCCCTGAATATTCCATTTTAAAAACAAAACTACAGGGGCACTGAGGTGGCTCAGTCAGTTAAGCATCTGACTCTTGATTTTTGGCTCAGGTCCTGATCTCAGGGTCATGAGATCAAGCCCCGCCTCAAGTCTGCCTGAGAGTCTCTGTCCCTCTTTCTCTGCCCCTCCCCCTACTTGCGCTCTAAATAAATAAGTAAAAAAACTCTTTAAAAAAATAAGAAATAAAAATAAAAACACACATGTAATTTTTTAACTGGCTCTTTTCTGCTTCCTGGTCTTCACCTGCCTGGTGAGGGTATGGCTGGTGAGGTATATGGCTCACCTGGTGAGGTATGGCTCCCTCTGCCTGGATTCTTCATGCAGTGGTTAAGAGCAGGATCTTGAGGGTGTTAAGGAGGGCACATATTGAATGGAGCACTGGGTGTTATACGCAAACAATGAATCATGGAACGCTACATCAAAAACTAATAATGTAATGTATATGATGACTAACATAACATAATAAAATAAAAAAAATAAATTAAAAAAAGGAGCAGGATGTTGAGGCACACTGCCCGGGCTGGAGTCCCAGTGCTAAGTTGACTTAGGAAGATAGCCTTAATCTCATTGCTTCAGTTTTTCTTCTGAAAATTGAGTATAATAATAGCATTGAGCTCATAGGGTTGTTACAAGGATTAAATGTGACCCCTACGTGGAGAGCACTAGAACAGTGCCTATAAGCACTTAATAAAAATCTACCATTACCACCATCATCATCAATATCACCATTATTACGAAATCTCTTTGTTGGTAAACTCCTATCTACCCTCCATATTTTAAAGATCAGTTAAAATATTACTTTTCAAAGAAGTTTACCCTGGCTCTCCATTATAAATTAGTTCATAAGAACCTGTTTGTTTTTGTCCATACACTTATTAAAATCTGTATTTTGTATTTATATGTTTTTATTTACTTAACATCTGCTTACCACACATGGACACAAAATTTCTTGAGATATGTTTGATTCATCTTTTTATGTACATGGGCCAGTCTGGGGTGGACAAGGAATATAAAATGATATAGATTCTGAGTATTTATTTATTGAATGAATGGGTGAACTATTTTATCATTTGAACAAGTATGCAGCCATTAAAATTATGTTTGTAAAGAATTTACAATATGGAAAAAGTTTTGGCTTGCTTAGTGGAAAAATGAAAAGGTACAAAAGTATATATAAGATGTGACTATAATACCATATAAATAACACCAAAAACAAACCTATACACTGGGGGACGACAAAGGAGGTACACATTCACAATGTTGTACAACCACCTCGATCTACTTCCAAAACATTTCACCGTCCCAAAATAAAACCCTGTACTCACTGGGTTGTTACTCCTCATTCTCCCCTCCCCAGCACCAAAAACCACCAATTTGCTTTCTGTTTCTATGGATTTACCTATTTACCCATATCTATTCTGGATATTCCTTCTAAATAGAGTCACACATATGTGGCTTTTTCTGTCTGGTTTCCTTCCCTTAGCATGATGTCCTTAAGGCTCATCCATATCATACCATGTATTAATACTTCATTCCTTTTTATGGATAACTGTATGTATAGATCCATTTATTTATCCATCCATCGGTTGATGAACATTTGGGTTGTTTCTGTCTTTTGGTTATTCAGAACAAGTAATGCTCTGAACATTTGTGTAGCAGTATTTGATTACTGGTTTTCAGTTTTGGGGGGATATACATCTAGGACTAGAATTGCAAGATCATGTGATAATTCTATGTTTAATACTTTTTAGGAACTGTCACAGTTTTCCAAATCTGATGTGCCATTATACAGTCCCACCAAGCAACTTAAGAGAGTTCCAGTTTCTCCACAGCCTCACCAACGCTTGTTATTTCCTTTTTTTAAAAACAAACAAACAAACAACTATACCTTTCTTAGTAGGTAGGAACCCTTCTATACCTAACGGGTGTCTCATTGTGGTTTTGATTTTCAATTCTCTGCTGACTAATGATGTTGAGCACCTTTTCATGTGCTTACTGGCCATTTGTACATCTTCTCTGGCAAAACATGTCTTTGAGTGCTTTGCTCATTTTTAAATTGGGTCGTTTGCCTTTTTGTTCTTGAGCTATAGGCATTCTTTATACTTTCCAGAAACTAGACGCTTAGCAGATACATGATTTGCAAATATTTCCTCTCATCTTACAGGTTGCTTTTTCGCTTTACTGGTAATATCTTTAATGCACAAAAATTTTTAATTTTGATGAAGTTCAATTTGCCTATTTTTTGTTGTTGCCACTCATGCTTTGGCTGTCTAAGAATTCATTCAAAATCAGAGGACATAAAGATTTACCTCTACATTGTCTTCTAAGAATTTTATTGTTTTAAGCTTTTATATTTACATCGTTGATCCACTTTGAGTTCACTTTTTTATATGATGTGAGGAAGGGATCTAACTTCAGTCTTTTGCATGTGGATATCTCGTTGTTCCAACATCATTGGTTGAAGAGAATGTTCTTTCTCCAATTAGTGGTCTTGGCACCCTTACTGAGAATTAATTTGCAGTAGATGTAGGAGTTTATTTCTGGACTCTCAGTTGTATTCCACTGATCTATAGGTCTATCCTTATGCCAGTGCCACACTGTTTTAGTTAATGTAGCTTTGTAGTATGTTTTGAAATCGGGAAGCTGTAGTCCTCCAAAGTTGTTTTTTGTTTTTTGTTTTTGTTTTTGTTTTTTTTGCTATTCAGGGCTCCTTGCAATTCCATACGGATTTGAGGATCGGCTTTTCTCTTTTTGCAAAGGCCACTGGAATTTTGATAGGAATTGCATTATATCTTTTAGATAGCTTTGGGACCTACTGCCATCTCAACAATGTTGAGTGTTACAATCCATGAACATGCACTGTCCTTCTATTTGTTTAAGCCTTCTTTAATTTCTTTCTGCAGTGTTTTATGGTTTCAGTGTACAAGTATTGCACTTCCTTGGTTAAATTTATTTCCAGGTATTTTATTCTTTTTGATGTTATTGTAAATGGAATTGTTTTCTTAATTTCCTTTTCAGATTGTTCACTGGTGGTATATAAAAACACAACAGATTTTTGTGCATTGATTGTATTTTCTGCAATTTTGCTGAATTTGTTAATTGTTTCTAGGAGGTTTTTTGTGGATCCCTTAGGATTTTCTATGTATAGGATCATGTCATCTGTGAATAGAGAGTTTTACTTCTTCCATTCCAATTTGAGTGCCTTTTATTTCCTTTTCTTTCCCGATTGCTTTGACTAGAACTTACAGTATAGTGCTGAATAGCAGTGGTGAAAGTGGGCACCCTTGTCTTGTTCCTGATCTTAGAGGGGAGGTTTTTAGTCTCTTACCATTGAGTCTGATGCTAGCTGAGGGGTTTCACAAATCTTTTATCATGTTGAGGCAATTTTCTCATATTCCTACTTTTTTGAGCATTTTCATTATGGAAGGGTGTTGAATTTTGTCAAAAGCTTTTTCTGTGTCAATTGAGATGATTGTATTTTTCTTCTTCATTCTGTTATTGTTGTGTATGACATTGGCTGATTTTTCCTGTATTGAACTGCCCTTGCATTCTTTGGATAAATCCTACATGGCCATGGAGTATAATTCTTTTAATGTGGCTATTGGATTCAGTTTACTAGTATTTTGTTGAGAGTTTTGCGTCTATTTTCATAGAGGATACTGGTCTTTGTCTAGCTTTGCTATCATGGCAATTCTTGCTTCATAGAATGTGTTAGGAAATGTCCCCTCCTCTTCTATTTATGGGAAGGGTTTGAGAAAGACTGATGTTAATTTTTCTTTTAATGTTTGGTAGAAGTCACCAGTGAAGCCACCCAGTCCTGGGCATTTATCTGTTGGGAGATTTTTTTATTTCTGATTTAATCTCTTTATTTTTTATAGAACTTTTAAGATTTTCTGTTTCTTATTGAGTCACTTTTTGGTAATTTATGTGTTTCTAGGAATTTGTCTATTTCATTCCATTTGTCCATGTTATTGAATTTGTTAGTGGACATTGTATATAATATTCTCTTATAGTCTTTTTTGTTTCTGTAAATTCACTAGTAATCAATTTCATCTGATTTTAGTTATGTATGTCTTTTCTTTTTTTCATAGTCAGCATAGAGGTTTGTCAACCTTCTTGATCTTTTCAAAGAACCAACTTTTGCTTTCAGCATGCACTACTTTAAAAATATATATATAATATATATGGTATGTTATGTATATAATACATACTATATTTTTAAATGTATATATATCTGAGTTGCATTACAAATTATTTGTCCTCCCCAAACTTGTCCTTTCCCCACCACCAAGTATTTATGTTTCCTGCAAAGCCAACAGCAATTGGGCACATCTTCAACTACCCATACTTGGGAAGGGTTTCTCTATCTTCTATCACCCACCACCCACTCAAGGTGAGGCCTCAGTCATACCTTCCAATCAGAATCTCTGCCACATCCCGATTTGTGGGTTTCTTCTCATGCCACCAGAATCTGCAAAGACCACTATTTGAGTTCTTTTCAGGTGGCTACAGCATTGTACCTCTCCCTGAGACACCTCAGAAGCCACACTCAAATGATGTCAGAGGTGGAAGAAGAGTAGCTATGGCCCCTGATGCCATGTCTGAAACCTCATCCTGTAGGCGGTCACCCCATCCTCCTCCTATTCACCACGCCTTGGGGGAGGGCAGGTGATAGTGTTGACAGCAAATTCTAGCTTCTGATTCCCCAGAACCAGCCCCCCACCCACTTCTGCCATGTCTTAGGGGTCTCTAAAAATGTCTTTCAAGTACTGTGTCCTGACCCATCCCCAGCCATGGCTTCCTCCCTAGAGCAGGTCACCTCTGAGGCGAAGGTCTGAGTCTAGTCACAGAGTAGGTCAAAACATCTGGGCTGTAGAAGAACACGAGATTATCTCCCTACTACAGGGTTCAAACAACATCCTCTTAAGTCACTTGAGAGGGTTTTTTAACACGTGGATGTATTAAAGATCTTGACTTCACCTTTATCTCGCAAAGTTGATTTGGTCTCAAAGAACGGAAACATCTCGCCTACTACCTTTACACTCTCAGTTAATAGAGACTTAAATTACCTGTTTTTTTATGACATTTTTATTTATTTATTTTTTTCATCACATATCTTTGTCTGCTCTTGGTTCACTGGAGATGGTGGTGAACATGGAGGAGGAGAGAGAAGTTCATGCTTATCTTCTGTCACTGGACACTTTCCCTTCCCAAAAACTATTTGCAGTTTCTGGGCTTTCTTGCTGTTGTGTTACTTTGTCACTTGGGACAATAGTGGAAATAATTTGTATTCTTTTTATTACGGAAACATGACCAGAGCATGTAGGAATGTATAACTGGGTTCTTTCTGTGGGTACCATATTAGTCCAGATCAATGTTTTTAACCAAAACTGAAGATGTAAAAATCCTAGAACTCACTCATCTATTTTAGTAGGTCACAGGAAGCATGCAAACCATAGAAGCCACAATCAACCAAAGCATCTGTGCTGAAAAAAAGGCAAGAATGTATCTTCTAAAGGTGTCAACTGAACAAATCCATCACAGATAAGTAAGGGAGTTGGTCACAAGGAGAGTCATCAATGTAACCTGAGGCTGTTGATAAACATTTCCTGTCTTCTTGCCCTGGCAGAAATTCTTTCCAGCCACAGGTTTCCCCATGTTTTCATTTAGCTGAATATTGGCATCCGTGCAAGGGGAGAGCGGTTCTTAGAACAAACCTAACTTTCAGCATCAACGATCTAACCCTCAACTCACTGCTGACCTTCAGAGTACAGATAAACAAGAATCTTAACCTTCTCATGGCCAGTGTTGGTCTCGTTCTTCCCTCTTCATTCAGGGAGCGTGATCTGTTTTTGTTTTATTTGCTTATAGAACTAAGTGTCCCCTCATCCCCGCCCCAGGTCACCTTGAGGTGACCGCAGCCATGCCCACTATTGAGATAGGAGGCTGGTGACACACTTTCCCCCAAGTCTGCTCAAGAGGCCGTACCTTTCTTCCCCCACTGAGAATTTCAGAACCCATGAACCCAGTGCCAACAGGTGAACATGAGGCTCTCAAATTGCTGGAAAAGCATAGTTCCTAACTCTCTCCACGTGCATAAGGAATCTTAAGGTGTACGTACCCTGGTTCCCACTCTTCTGACTATCTGCATGGACCAGGTGAGAACATAGTGACCAAAAAAAAAAGTTTGACTTGATAGCTGAGTGGTTATTAGTCATGCTCCCCCAGATCCACTCTGATTTCCAGGATCCCAGAGGATAAATTCTTCTACTGGCTACATCACCTGTACCCCCACTGTTCCCTCTTCCTGTTGGGTTCAGGCACTGACAGAAGGTCGGAGGACTTCTGTTCCTGCTCTCCTCCTGCCCTGCAGAAGTTCTAGCAGCAGCTGTATCCTTCTACCTTCAGCTCTCAACAGGGCTCAGGTGATATTTATTGGTTTGATCCTTCAAGCAGCCCACTAGTCTTTGGACACCTCACCCACCTGTTGGTTCTCTTAACCCTGCCTACCCTTCTATACATACACTCAGCCTTACACTGTGTCTTCAAAACAGATGGCCGGGTGTGCCATCTGTTCCCTGTGCCAGAGATAAGCCAAACATTCAAATCCTGGCTCTGCCACCCCTTATCTCTGTGCCTCTCTCTTTATAAAATCACAGAGCTGGAGTCAGTGATGTCTAGTGTGAAGACAGAAATCAACAAGGGCAAAATTCTAGGGTCTTGACCTTCCCCATCCCAGATTGACTCAAAGGAACCAGCAGCATGATGCCAGAGTCAAGACATTCCATAAGTGGGCACGGACCCAGCATCCCTGGGTGGGTAAGACCAGTTTTACTATTGAAATCTCAGAAAGACCCTTCTGATCCTCACTCAGAGACCACATTAGGAAACAACTGGGAAACTTTTCATGTTCCTGATCAAGCAAGAAGCTATCTTCTAAGGAAAAATCTGAGGCCCTTCTTGCTTCACACAAAAACCAGGTCTTATGCAGGATACATGGCTACAACAAATAGAAATCCAGAAAGGACCCCTGGATTGCACTGAGTGTTTTATTGTTGTTGTTGTTAGCTACTATTAGCTATCTGTTGAGTGCCTAGTTCATACCTGGCGCTGTACTAGCTGCTTTGTATCCATTTAAACCCCACAGACCCCAGAGGCCTTATTATTCCTATGTTATAGTTGGGGAAATCAAAGCTTAGACATTTGCCAAGGCCACAGCATAAGGTTCCTGACCCGAGATCTGCTGAATTCTAGAAAGTGCCTGGAGCCAACTCAGGTGACTCAATTTTCCCTGTGGAACCTGAGGAATATTCCTAAGTGTAGTTGCCTCAATTGCAGGATTTGTGCTGTTAACGATGATTTATGTTTTTCTTTTCTTTTTTTTGTGGTAAAATAAACATAATGTGTATTATGTTTATATAACATAAAATCTTACCATTTTAACCATTTTTAAGTGTACACTTCGATGGCGTTAAACACATTTGTAATGTTGCCAACCATTACCCCCGTCCATCTCCAGAACTCCTTTCATCTTGTAAAGCTGAAACTCTGTACCTATTAGCACTTATTAATCCCTCACGCCAGCACCTGGCAACCACCATTCTATTTCCTGTCTCGATGATTTTCTTTCTCTTCCACATGTAAGTGGAATCATCCAGTCTTTTGTGACTGGCTTATTTCACTCAGCATAACGTCCTCAAGGTTCTTCTGTGTTGTAGCAGGTGTCAGAATCTCCTTCATAAGACTGAATAATATTCCATTGTATGCATATACCACAGTTTGCTCATCTATTCATCCATGGGTGGACAGCTGGATTTCTTCCATGTTTAAGCTATTGTGAATAATATGATGGCTATGAACATGGGTGTATAAATATCTCTTTAAGACTCTGCTTTCAGTTCTTTCGAGTATACAACCAGAGTAGAATTGTTGGATCACACAGGAATTCTATTTTTATGTTTTTGGGGAACCACCATACTGTTTTGCACAGTGGCTGTACCATTTTACATTTCCACAAGAGCACACAAGAGTTTCAGTGTCTCCACATCCTTACCAACACTTGTTATTCTCTGTTTTTTGGATAGTAGCCATTTTAATGGCTGTGCGGTGGTATCTCATTGTAGTGTTGATTTTCATTTCCCTAATGATCACTGGTGTTGACTATAACATGTGCTTATTAGCCATGCTTATATCTTCTTTGAAGAAATGTCTATTCAAGGCAAGTCTTTTGCCTAGTTTTGAATTGAGTTTTGTTTAGTTGTTGAGTTTCCGAATTTATCTATCTAGTTTCAATACGGCATCTTCTGAAAAATGTCCTAGATATATTTGAGAAGAGTGTGTGTGCTATTCTTGGGTAGAGTATCTCATATCTCTCTGTCAGATCCAGGTGGCTTATTGTGCTGTTCAAGCCCTCCGCTTCCCTACTTATCTTTCATCTGGTTGTCCAAAATGCACCATTTTGCATTCCCTTATCAAGAACGGGGTGTTGAAATATCCAACTATTATTGTGCAACTGTCTTTTTTCCCCCTTCACTCCTGTCAGTTTTTGCTTCATATATTTTGATGATCTTGTCATTAGGTGTAAATGTTTGTAGTCATTGTATTTTCTGGCTGTATTAAACCCTTTATTAATATATAATATCTGTCTGTGTCTCTTGTAATCTTTTTCAATTTAAAGTCTATTCTGTCTGATATTAGTATAGTCATCTCTGCTCTCTTTTGTTTCACATCTTTTAGTTAATATTTTCTTCATCCTTCACTTTCAATATATTTGTGTGTTTGGATCAAAAATGAGTCTCTTGTTGATAACACACATTAGAACATGTTTGTTTTGTTTTGTTATTCGTTCTACCATTCTCTATCTTTTGTTTATTTTTTAAATTTTTTTAAATTTTATTATGTTGTGTTAGTCACCATACAATACATCATTAGTTTTTGATGTGGTGATCCAGGATCCATTGTTTTCATATAACACCCAGTGCTCCATATTTAATGCATTTACATTTAAAGTAATTACTGATAAGGAGGGACTTAATTCTGTCATTTTGTCATTTTTTTCTATGTGCATGCTTATGGCTTTTTTGTCCCTCATTTCCTGCACTACTGTCTTCTTTTGTGTTTTATTGTTATTTTTTGTAATAAAATGCTTAAATTCCCTTTTATTTCCTTTTGTGTGTGTTCTAAAGCTATTTTCTTTGTGGTTACCATGGTGATAGCATAGTTAGAACATTCTAACTTAAATTTATACCAGCTTAATGTCACACAGCTTAAAAACACACAAACTCTGCTCTTTTATGGCTCTGTTCTCACCCCTTTTGGTTGCTGGTGTCACAGAAATGCCTTTATACATCATGTGCCAAGAGGAGGCTGTGGGGGATGGGTAGCTGCTACAGTGCCAAAAGCTAAAATCGTCGAAAGTTAACTGCAACTGATCATTCAAGCCTCCTCCTGACAGTTGCAGGTCTTCAGTAGATTCCAGAGTTCCAGAATAGTTAGATAAGACAGATTCTGTCAGTGCAATTGTTGTGTGGGTGGGGAGAGAGATTTCTTCTGGTGCTTCCTATGCCACCATCCTCCCAGAATCTCTGTGGTGTTTTCTTTTAGAAAAACTTCTTTCTGGGGCGCCTGAGTGGCTCAGTCCTTAAGCAGCTGCCTTTGGCTCAGGTCATGATCCCGGGGTCCTGGGATCGAGCCCTGCATCGGGCTCCCTGCTCCGCAGGAAGCCTGCTTCTCCCTCTCCCACTCCCCCTGCTTGTGTTCCCTCTCTCGCCGTCTCTCTCTCTGTCAAATAAATAAATAAAATCTTAAAAAAAAAAAAAAGAAAAACTTCTTTCTGAGGAGTGGGACCTAAAATAACTGAGGCCCTTATCGCTAAGGACATCTCTGATACAAGAGACCATTTTACATTCCCTTTTCAATAAAAATCTCCACCTAAAAAAAATTTCCAACCAGATCCCAAATCCATAATGTCACCGGTGTGCATGGTCACATAAAACTCATTCTGTTTTCTCCACCATCAGCAACAGCCCCACTGTTAGCATTTATCCTCTGGAAAATTAAGTTCTGTTGTGCTCATTTCATGCAAATTATCACTGGCAGAAGAGAGAGGAAGATTTCCAGATATAGAGACCCACAAGATTAAGAAGCCCAGAGTCGTTAGACAGAGGAGCCGATGTACGGGGTACGCCTGACTCACACTCACGGTTGCATAAGTAAGATTTCAAAATGAATATTACTCTGGAGACCTCAACCTAGTGTACAATGTTCCTGGCTGGAAAAGAAGAACTGTATCATTCTTTTTTTTTTTTTTTTTTCAAATCTGTACCATTACTTGCCGTTGTATCTCCGCCTTCTTCTGCAGGAAACATTATTTCCTACTTCTGCACACCAAGTTTCTACCTTCAGATCTCTTTGGTTCAGTTGCTGAGAAGCCAGACCCTCTAGTGCCACTTGGGAGAAGCCATCCACTGGTGAGTTGTGGGTGCTTTTTCCATTACTTTATGAATCACAGGCTCGAAGCATCCCAACACTGGAGATGCAGGGACTGGCAACACCCTGAAGGTTGCATAGCTCAGGACCTTGGGGGATGGTGTTGGGGGAGAAAAGGCTGGAGGGTGGTGTCTGCACCAGAAATGTTGGAGAGGCCCGGATGACAGTGAACAAGTGCAGAGCAGGTGAGACCACCCCGTGGGGCTCAGGTGAGAGGACAGTGCGCTGAAGAGGGCAGTCACAGAAGTAAGGACCTTCAGGCTTCTCAGCTGCTGCTTCTCTCACTCTGCCCCTCCCAGCCCCCTGGGGCTTTAAAGAGCTGGAACTTTCTATCCCAAATATTCCCCCTCCCCCCTTCATAGTCCATCTATGCGATGGTCCAAGCCCTGAACCAAAATTGGTCTCTTTCCTCAATTCAGAAGGCCCATGGGGGCTGAAGTGAGGAACCTGTTTTTCTGAGAGTCAGCTTTTAATCGACTCAGGATGTGTCCTGACACTTGAAAGTGACACCTTGCCAGTCTGTTGTGTCAGGAGCTAGGTGTGCTGGAGTGACTGGGGAGGAGTCGTGGAGGAGGAGGTGGCTGGTAGATGAGAAGCCAGCGCAGGTAAACAACAACGTGGAGAGAACACACGGTGGAAGTGGTCAGGGCGATTGGCCCCCTCGAGCGCTACCCTTTCCCCTGATCTGAATCACCCGAGGGTCCGGGCTGTGCATGTCTGACTGACAGACTTCCTGTGTGATACCGAAGCCCAGCATTTGAGAACCACGGATCGAGTCCACACTTTCCCATCCAGATGAGGAGGCCAGCCCTGTGGTTGGTTATAGAACAGCTCAGAGGGTGTGCTGCACTTAATGGGCTGTGTGCAAGGATCCCCAATATCTTAGTTTTTATACGGTCTCCCACGGGATTGCCTGGGAGGCTAGTCCACAGTGGGGCATTGTGTTTCTCAGCAGCTTGCAGCCTACTGGTTCTCTGTCATTCACTTACAGAAATGATATTTATTTAACAGACTCTAAGTGCCAGATCAGGCTCTGGGGCACCAAGATACTTCACTGCAAGACAAAGTTCTTGGCCCTTGTGGAGCTTATTTTCGTGTGTGTGTGTGTGTATGTGTGTGCACGTGCGCACATGTGCCCACTTCTGCATGCATAGGTGGGGCATTTTCATATTGGTGAATGTGTGGCTTTTAAGTCTAAATGCCAAAGAAGTTCAAGGCATGGAAGCATACCTAGAAAATTGTTACCTATTCTATATCCATCTCTGCTCTCCCAGCCTGGAGACAGGAGCTCCTGAGGTCTTTTGTAACGGAATAGCCCCAGGTTCAAAATCCAGCTCAGTTATTACTTGTTTTGTAAATTTGGGAAAGGCATTTAACTTGTCCAGGCTGAAATTTTGAATTTCTTCACTTGTATAATGTATAAATACTTGCTCACAAAATTTTTGCAAATATTAAACTAATGCATGCAAAGTATTTAGCACAGCACCTGGAACTTAAGGAGCACTCAATTAATGATCATAGATGTGATTCTTCAGGTGGATACATTTTTCCCCCAGAGCTTGATTAGAAGTCTTACTTAGTTGCAGCAGATTTCCAAGAATCTGGCTTAGTGAAATGAAAGATCTATGAGATGTATCAATCAGAAGAGAAATTGAAGAATAAGGTGTGTACAAAGATAAAAACCAATTCACAGTCACTACCAGGAAAGAAAAAAAAAAAAAAGAATATTCTTGAGACTCAAGCCTAATGATGTTAGATGTTATACTCAGGATAAAGACTTTTCATGCATTCCCTTAATGAACATTTATTGGTGCCTCCTTTAGCCGGATGCTATATCATAAGAGCTGAAAACAGAAACATGATTGGACTTCAAAGGGCACACAGTGTATTGGAGATCGTGTGATAAGGGCTTGTTTAGAGGCATGCATGGTGTTATGAGATGATTGGAGTGATTGATTAGAGGAGGCAGGTTTGGCTTCACAGAGAAGGGGAATTTGAACAAGAGGTACTGGCGGATGACTAGGAGCTCATCAGGCATTTTAGGCAGAGGGGCAAGCTTATGCGAAACCACTGAAGCAGGTGAGTTTGCAGGAAAATGGACGGAAGACGGATGGGGTGGGGGCACAAGCCCTGGGGTTTGAGAAGTGACTGGAGACGAAGCTGGGAAGACATGAGCGTAGAAAAGACTGACGAGTGGTCTGGGCATTGCCTTTGAGGTCCTGCCACATACAAGATGTGGGACCACTGTGGTTTTCAGCTGAGAAGCGCACGATCCCATTGCAGTGTTGGGGAAGACAGGTTGAAAAGGAACATGGTCAGGAATAAGCCGTGAGCAAGGCAAGACCACAGCAAAGATGGAAGTGGGGAGGGTCTAAGGCAAGACAGTGGCAGCCGACAGAGGTGCAGAGGGGCTGAACCGGGAGGTGTTTATGAGGTAGAATCCACATGACAATGATAATGACAGCAGTAGTAGAACTGAGTATGGCTCACGGTGGGTGCTCAGTGAATGCTGGTTAAATGGGTAAACCCACGGAGAGCTATGCAGGAGGCAATGGGAAATCCAACTCTGAGATGTAGGGGTTGAAAGGTGAGACTGGAAGGCAAAGCCTTGAGATGTATTGACATTCAGGGTGCCTAGAACCCTGCGATTAGACAGCACGACTCAGCAAGAACTTGGGGGCGAGAATAAAGAGGTAGCAGGTAAAGAGGTGGCAGCTAAGGATGGTGCCTGGGGGTTCTCACGGGGTGGGCAGGGGAAGGAGACACCAACGAAGAAAATGAATGAGGCACAAGGCAGGCACTAACCTCCCAGAAGGCAAATGAGTTTTAAATGGAAGAACTTAGCAGAAGGATCCAATGCTCATCGAGGATGAAGCTGAAGCAGACCCAGGGCATTTAGTAGTTGGGTTGCCATGGCAACCTTGCCCAGGAAGCTTTGGCAGGGAGGTGGAGGCTGAGAGTTGAGAGTTAGTTAGAAGGCGTCCGGCTGCAAGTAACAGAACGTGGAACTCACGGTAGCTTAAAAACAAGGGCTTATTTTTTTCCAATCACAAGACGTCAGAGGATGAGCAGTCCAAGGCTGGGCTTACGACTTGGTGGCGCTGGGACTCGGCCTCGTTTTGCTCCGTTCTCTGAGTCTTTTGTTCAGGGTCCCAAACACCAAGCCCTCACAAGACAAGCTCCAACAGCAGACGGGGCAGGCCCAGGTTTCTGCTGCATCTCTCCTGTAGGAGAAGAGCATTCCCAGAGGCCCCCCTCACAGAATGCCCTTCCTCATTGTCCTCTGGGAATGGGTCACTGGCCCGTGTGCCCCCCGGAGAGGAGGTAGAGCAGCAAGTGTGCTGTGCGGGGAATTATACCATGCGAGTTGGGTCCTCCAGGAAGGCCTGGGGTGTTGAGAAATGGCTGGTGGGGAGACAGCTAGCGTCTGCTCCCAGGAATAAAGGGAAGTGATCAGCCAACATGAGAGCTTTCCAGGACACGGCCGTGAAGCAGAGACAAAGACCAGGCCGTCGCTGACATGGAGTGAGGATATTTTTAAGCTTGGGGATGGCAGCGGTTATGTGGCATGTTATCATTTTGTTCTCTGATTACAGGACGGAGAAAGATGGGTGCCAATGGCACGTTTCCCCAGGTCAGCCACGACATGCTGTCCACATCGCTTTCTCTGTTTACAACCAATAGCCAGGGCAGCGATGAAGAACCCACCACCATTTATGACTATGATTACAGCGAGCCCTGTCAGAAGACCAACGTGAGACAGATCGCAGCCAGGCTCCTGCCTCCGCTCTACTCGCTGGTGTTCATCTTCGGCTTCGTGGGCAACATGCTGGTCGTCCTCATCCTCATCAACTGCAAGAAGCTGAAGAGCATGACGGACATCTACCTCCTCAATTTGGCCATCTCCGACCTGCTCTTCCTTCTCACCATCCCGTTCTGGGCCCACTACGCCATACATGGGTGGTTCTTGGGGGAGGTGATGTGTAAGTCATTCACTGGGCTGTATCACATTGGGTATTTTGGTGGAAACTTCTTCACCATCCTCCTGACCATTGACAGGTACCTGGCGATCGTCCACGCCGTGTTTGCGTTAAAGGCCAGGACAGTCACCTTTGGGGTGTTGACAAGCGGGGTCACCTGGGTGGTGTCCGTGTTCCCCTCTCTCCCTGGGATCATCTTCGCGAGAGTGGAAAAGGAAGATTTTACGTCCTGCAGTTCTCACTTTCCAAAAACATGGATGAGTTTCCATACAATAATGAGGAGCATCTTGGGCCTGGTCCTGCCCCTGCTCGTCATGGTCATCTGCTATTCGGCCATCCTCAAGACCCTGCTCCGGTGCCGAAACGAAAAGAAGAAGCACAAGGCCGTGAGGCTCATTTTCGTGATCATCATTGTTTACTTTCTTTTCTGGGCTCCCAACAACATCGTGCTTCTCCTGAGCACCTTCCAGGAGTCCTTTAACATGAGCAACTGTCACAGCACCAGTCAGCTAGACCAGATCATGCAGGTGACGGAGACCCTTGGGATGACGCACTGTTGTGTCAACCCCATCATCTACGCCTTCGTCGGGGAAAAGTTCAGAAGGTATCTCTCCACATTCTTCCGAAAGCACATCACCAAACACCTCTGCAAACAGTGTCCAGTCTTCTATGGGGAGACCGCGGACCGAGTGAGTTCCAC
This sequence comes from Callorhinus ursinus, assembly GCF_003265705.2. NCBI lineage: Eukaryota > Metazoa > Chordata > Mammalia > Carnivora > Otariidae > Callorhinus > Callorhinus ursinus. The sequence continues at coordinate 4,006,054 of NW_027397077.1, forward strand.
ATACACACCTTCCACAGGGGAGCAGGAGGTCTCGGTTGGCTTGTAAATGAGCAGCAGTTTGCTTCTTACTTTTAAGAGGGGACACCAATCTGTATGTGATAATAAAGCCTCAAGGGTCTGTTGCAGAAGGGAGGCCTGTGAGCCTCTGAGGCAAGAACACGCTCAGGAACCGCAGGGTTGTGCACGCCAAGACAGATTTTGTCCCTCCCTGCATGACCAAGGGGCGCTCAGGGGATAGTCTAGAACAACTGTGGGTAGAGACTGTGACTTCTCCAATGAGGTCCTCCCAGTTCCTGGAAAACACCACACCTGGAAAATGCTTATGTGCTTCTCCCAACCTTCACCTTCTCTTCACTGGCTCTGCAATGCTATCCCTTTAGTCAGGGGCCCAGCTGGAGGTGGGAGGGGGGCAAGTGGACATGGGTTGATGGCGTGAGGGCGCGTGGGGGCAGGGTTGAGTGCCAGGAGGTGTGGGCATGGCTGAGCCTGGGTGAGGAGGATGGGAAGGGCTTCGTTGGTCCAGCCAGACAGCAGTGCCGCCCCCAGGCCCTGCCTCCCACCCATATCAACCTGGAAGGCCCCACCTGCTCAGGGAGAGCCTGGGAACCGCAAGAACCCTCCAAGAGCTTCGTTTGGGTCCGATCATCCTCTTCTGTGTGAGTATACATGATGCATTTTTGCTTTGTTGCCATTTATCTATGACAACGACACAGCCTACTTTTGCAATCTATTAAATATCATGCCCCATTTTTCACATGCGTCATAAGCCACATGCCCCTATGTAAAAATGTATGAAAGTGTTTGTTTATAAAATCTGTGTAGTCTATAATGAGATGAAAAATAAAAGCTCTAGTTTGGGCTGTGCAGGGAAAGGGGAGGTTTGCAGGTAGTGATGGGGAGAAGCTGTGAAGGCGGATGACTTCCTGCATCAGGAAGGCGGGAGCTGTAGCAAGAGTTCTGGAGGCTGTGTGAGCACACGCCCCGCCACCCCCCCCACCCCCACCCCCCACCCCGCAGCAATGTTTCCAGAATCGGCTAGGAGGAGAGGCCAGGAAGGATGCGTCTGAACCCGTAGAGGCCTCAGGTCTTTGAATCTGACTGTGTTTATCTTTTTGTTACCTGTCCCTGCTGCTCTGGCCCCATCTGCCCCCCCCACCCCCTGAGATTTCATCACAACACTCTTGCCCGAAGGACTGTCCTGCCCCAGAGCCAGCTCGCGGAGGTCCAGGAGAGTAGCTTTGGGGAGTAGAAAACGGTGCAGCCAGAACCCCTCCGTGGGCCCGGGAGAGGGGGAAAAACCGGTGGGGGCCCTGGGGTGTGTCGCCGGGGCAGAGAAGGAGCCGGCAAAGATGACAGAGGCCCCCGCCTTGGAAGTCATACCCTAGCCTGTGAATCTTGGGGTCTAACGGGCCAGATGGGGCGGACCTACACGAGGAAGGCTCTAGATGTGGTTGGGGTAAAATGTTTTCCAAACTACCTTCCAGCACCTCGTTTTTGGATCCAGGCATAGAGTTTGCTTACGTAAAAATAATAATAGTAAAGTAAAAACAAAAGTAAAGCTGAAACTGTAACTTGCAAATGGGGCAGAGTATCATTTTAAGAGTTGCTATTATGTCAAGCCTGAAAATACCGTATTAGTCCCAGAGAGAATTCTGGTTTTGAGCTTAGAAAGTTGGAGCCTGTGGTATGTTTGGGAGACTACCAATTCAACATGAATAGTTGTTGATCAGGGAGTCCAGGGTCTGGTCTACGGGCTTACTAGCTCATGGTGATGTGGCGTCTAACTCATACCATTTGGATCAAAGCCCACACTGCACAGGTGGCATCTCTACCGGGTCTTTATTCTCCTAGCCTTGTGGCCACAAATCCTTCTGTATCATGAAGTCTAGGAGGTCATGGGTTTGATCGTGTTCAAATGATTCTGTGCTCTGCCAATGTCATTCATGTTCAAACTGTCCAATTTGGAGTGGGAACTCCTAAATCACACTGACCGCTAATCAAACTTTTAAACCCGATTTGTAAAGGGGAGGAGTTGGCTCACGTACGTCAGCGAAGACTCTTACCTTGGGTGAGCCAAGTTAAGAATGTATACATGGGTGACCCAGTGCATTTCTGATCTGACACAAGCAGGAAACACAGGGCTGCTGGAACCTGGCAGCTCCAGAGCTGTAAGCAACAATGGATTTCCGGTCCTGCTTCATGGCTAGAGAAGGTTTCAGAAAGAAGTGTGTGTGTTTGGGGTGGGGAGAGCAGGCTTTGCCTTCCTATATTTGTAGTATCCTCAGGAATGCATGAAATTTTGTTTGGATGATGAGATGTAAATATTGGGGTTTTTTTTTTTTAAGCTATGATTTGGGAAATGAGTTAAGGCTCTAACTATACTGTTGTTTACAAAACTACCTGATTAGCGACTCCCCATTTTCTCCTACCCACCCCCCAACCCAGCCTCTGGCAACCACCATTGTACTCTTTACATCCACGATTCGGACTATTTTAGGTACCTTGTGTAAGTGGAATCATGTAGCATTTGTCCTTCTATGACTGGTTTATTTCACCCAGCCTAATGTTGCAAGGCTCACCCATGTTGCTGCATATGGCAGGACGTCCTTCTGTGTAAGGGCAAATAAAATACTCCATTGCATGTATATGCCACATTTTCTTTACACCTTTATCAATGTGCATAAAATTTCAGTTATACAAGATGAGAAGTTCCACACATCTGCTTACAACATTGTACCTGTTGATACGATACTGTATTGTACATTTAAAAATCTGCTGAGAGGGTAGATGTTCTGTTAAATGTTCTAACCATAATAATAATAATAATAATAATAATAATAATAATAATAAGCCTGCCTATTTTGTTATTCTCTGGTGTGGTGGGTTGTCTTACTGTTAACCACTTTTCACTCCTTCTCCTGTGTGATGACACATGCCTGTCCTTGCGGTGTGACTTATGACTTAGAGTGTGCCCTGCAGGTGTCCTCTTCTATCCACAGGAAGCTCAAGCCACTAAAGAGTGAGAAGTGCCATCTGCCTCATCCACACAGAGTGATAGAGGTGGTTGGGCTGAGACTCTGGCTTTCTCTGCTCAGCCACGGGAAGGTCCGTCCCTGGCCACAGCAGGTGCCGTGGCAAGCGAGCAAAAAGACACAGAGAACAGAGCCAGAGCCCCAGCCACACACGGCAGCCACACGTCACGGGATCAAGAAGTCCACACTTGCTGCTTTAAACCACTGAACCGTGGGGGCTGTTTGCCAAAAAGCACAAAAGCTAATTGGTACATATGGTACATAGTGGCTTCAAAAATAAAACTTGGAAAAGTATCCGTTTGTTATTCCATCAGGGAGTTCAATGCGGCCAACACCCCTGAGGATATACCATGTGCCAGTCTGGGTCAGGCACCTAAAGATGGGTGTGTTAATTCCCATGTTCCTAGACCCCTCTAAGTGCAGGGACCGGCGAGGGGGAGATGGGTAGAGAATGGGGTATTTGTAGATCACCAGGCACCATGCAAAGCACTGACGTAGAGGCATATGTGAAATGTTCTGAGAGCCCAGAGGAGAGAGTCACTAACTCACTGACAGTCCCACGTCACGGTAGTAATAGCTGTGGTAGGAATTTATGGCCACCAAAGAAACCACTACTTAAAAGCTGCTGGCTATTTCCGTTCTAGAAGGGGAAACCCTGTCTCCTTTATCCCGAGGAAAACGTTTGAGTGGGCTGTTTGAATCAAGCAGATGTCAGGGAAGATCCTCATTTCCAGGGATGGGTGTCTTAAGACTTCTGGTGGAGTTGGGGCCTTGGCAGAGCCCAGTCTGTGCTGTCCTCCACGATGCGTGACGCCCAAAGGCCCTGCTGTCTCCTGGGAGTGAGCCACCCAGACCCCATCCTTCTCTACTTTGCCTTCTTCTCATTATTAGGATTTCCCTAACAAATTGAAATGGCTTCAGGGTTGATTAGCCAGCAGCAGCAAGGACCACCAGGGAGCACCAAAAGGAGGCTCGTCAGAGAGAGGAGGCCTCTGGGCTGCTGAGCTGACCTCTGTGAATTTAGGGGAGGGTTGGCCCTGGGCCTGGCGAGTGACTGAGGTTGGAAATGTCTCGGGACATTGTCACCTTGACACCACGTCTGTGTTCTCACATCTTGGGACCTCCTCGCTGCCTCACCGCTGTGCCCCGTCTGCACCACCTCCTCTCTCCAATCCCCTCTTCTGCTCAGCTGGCCTGCTGCCCAGAGGATGGGCCACCGAGCAAGGAGGTGCCGGCCTCCCCCTCTGGCAAGCTCCCATTCCTCACGTAACTCTCTCAGACCCACTTGGCTTTGAGGAGGGGACCCCCTTTCGCCTCCCCATCAAGCCGGCCCATTTCTAGAACCCTTTCCTGCCCAAATCTGTCTCCTTACAGGACAGGGGTGCGAGGAGTCGACATGACAACCAGGGGCACAGAGCTGATTCTATCACTCTAGTAAGTCCCCAAGGAAGATGTGTGACCCCGGGTGTCAGTGGTTTTCCCTAGAACTGTAGGGTACTTAACACCTCTCTGCCCTCGGCCTTTGGCCATAACTGCCAGTTCTGGGGCAACAGGAAAAGTCCTGTATGATATCCTGTTTTGCATAGAGCTGAAGACAGAGGTGCAGGTGTTATCTGATCCGAAGTCACAGTGGGCCTATTTACACTCCTTCATCGGTGCACTGCATTGCATTAGCTCTATGTCTGGGCACTGATTCGAAAGAAATACTCCAAATGCATAGAGCAGACTTCCCAGCTGAATTAAAGGGTTTCCACCACATCTGGACACATCTAATAAGCGAGGAGGTAGACGGCCTGCAAGTGTCCACTTGGTTTCGTGATTTGCACAGGGCATGGGGGATGTGGTGCAGGGGCTGGGAAGGGGGTCATTCTGGGAGGGACCTAGAGGACAGAGACATCAGGGGTTGAGAGGACAGTGCAATGACCCCCAGCCCCACTCACCATGAAGTGGATCTGAGGCCAAAGGTGAAGCGGTGTGGGAGTCATGGGGCCCTAGCTTCATTGCTAAGACACATAGGTGGCAGGGAGGGATTCTTCCTCTTTCCTTGAGGACCATGGGGATTCTCTGACTTTCTTGGCGAAGATGGCTTTGGGGACACTGGGAGCGCCCTCCTTGGTGGGGATATCAGAGCACTGGCAGCCACGCTGAGAACCAGCAGTCCATAATAGTGATCGATGGAAAGAGCCTGATGTCTAATAAGAGAACTCTGGCAAATATGGTTATGGCATTATACTGAACAAAAGAAGCCAGACACAGAAGACGATAGCGTCTATGATTACGTTTATATGAATTCAAAGGAGAGGCACCTGATGATCCATGGTGACAGAAGTCAGGTGGCCCTTACCCCTGGGTGTGGCATGAGGGCACCTTCTGGGGTGATGGGATGATGCTCTACCATCTTGACTGGGGGGTGGATGGTTATGTGGGTATATGCATATCAAAACTTGACCAAGTTGTGCACCTAGGATTAGTGCACTTTGCTGCATTTAAATTATACTGCCATAAAAAGAAGAACGAAAGAAAGATACGACCATAAAAATGACAATGTAAGAATTATATACCGAGAGAACTTTTTAATAACACGGTGGAATGCCTATACTGTAATTTTTTTTTAAGATTTTGTTTATTTGAGAGACAGGGAGATGAGAGGAGGGGAAGGGCAGAGGGAGAGGGACAAGCAGACTCCCGCTGAATGCAGAGCCCAACGCGGAGCTCGATCCCAGGACCCGAAGATCACAACCTGAGCCGAAGGCAGGCACCCAACTGACTGAGCCACCCAAGCACCGCTATACTATAATCTTTAGCAAAAACAAACAAACAAACAAAGAGAGAAGCATATAGAACTGGTATACGTGTGGAAACAATTAATCAAAAAGTATACATGGGAAAAAGTCTGGATTGAAGCACATCCCATGTTCAGAAGTATTGTTGTGAGATCGTGAGAATGTCTGATTTTTTTCCCACTTTCCATTTTTCTATTTTTCCTAATGCCATACAATGAGTGCGTGTTGGTTTTATTAGACATTGGTTTTAAAAAACTAAAAGATGTTCACAGCCCATCCCGCTGTTGCCTGGCATTGACCTAGAGTCAGGCTGGAACTGTGTGTGTGTGTGTGTGTGTGTGTGTGTGTGTGTGTGTGTGTGTGTGAGCTGCTGTGTGGCAGGTGGCAGGAGCTCTGCTCATGCGGCTGACCCTCCGAACCCAAGGAGAGGAACCAACGTCTTCCCCAGCCCGTGGCCGATGCTCTGCATCCACAGTGCAGAGATGAGCGGGCAAAAGGAGTTGAGCCACCCATCCAGCGTGGATTCAACGTCTGGATGCTGAGCAGCTATTTCAACGTCTGGCCAGCTCCCCAAAAGGAGGGCGGGCGCAAGATGCCCTCCAATATGGGCATCGAGTCTAGAAGGACAAGCAGGTCAAAAGAGCATTTCTCATGGGTAGTCTGAACATCATCCCCAGGAGAACAAGAGCTCTGCAAACGGGGGCCAAAGAGAATCATGAAAGAGACCATGAAACTCAGGCACGGCATGACAGACTGAAATGTTTCCTTGATTCCAGGCTGAAGAAGTTCCCCGGGGTCCTCACTTCCTTGTAACTCCTTCGGCTGAGGCTCCATCCCGAGAGGTGACCTGAATCCCCCTCTGGACCCAGAAACCCCCAAAGGGGTGACACACCCACCAAGCTGGGCTTCCATGTTCTAGGAGTCCTCGCCTTATTTCCCCTCGAAATGTGTTTTGTCTAAACCAGGTTGGCCACAGAGTCATCCAGGATTGAATGGGGGAGCTGCCTTCGGGACCCCCGGGTCTAGCACATCACCCGACAGAGGACGATAGGGAAGCTCAGAGGGGGGGGAGGTATCTTGCCAAGGACACACATTGGGGGTGGGGGCGTCAGCAGCACCATCTGGGACAGCAAACCTGCACCACTACTCCATACTGCCCTCTGGGGGCGAGCACTCATCACATCCTCAGCCTCCTGGACAATGGACAGCAGAAACTCACAGGGCGAAGCCCCAGCTCCGGTGGTGAAAGTAAAAAGCCAGCCACGGTCACATACAGAAATGTAACATTTATCCAGCAGCGTCTGAGAGTTCTACACACACACACACACACACACACACACACACACACACACACACACACACATTACCACCAGTGAACACAAGGCTGCTCTTCGGACGACCCAGACTATTGATGCCACCTGTTTTCTGCAAAATTCTATATTGATTTATTTGCTCCCCATTTTGTGAACCCCTATTTTTGTGAAGTATAAGGCCTTCTCTACATAGCCCACGGAGGGCCGATATCTGTGAAGAACCCTACTCTTGTTATATCATTTGATCTTAACCACAGACCTATCGAATAGGTTTGTGATTTGGGTGGTTTGTGTTTTTTTGCCCCCATTTTACAGATAAGAGAAACTAAGGCCTGGGGAGTTTCAAAAGCTCGTTTCAGAGCCAAGTGGCAAACGATGAAGCTTGGAACTTACCCCTGGAACATGTCTGCAGAGGCGGGTTCTTAATCAATTGTCACCTCCTAACTTGCACACACAGGATGAACCTGAAGATCTTTTTTTTTTTTTCATGATTCACTGTCCTCGTTGTGATTACCAGTTGTTGGGTTCTGTTGTGACACAAGAGCATGGCCCTGGCTGGGTGGTTATTGATTGCTGGGCTGTTTCTATGTGCTTTTCTGGCTGTCCCAACCATCGTCTCCTTCTAGTCTGTTCTCCAAGCACTGGTCCCTAGCTTCAGCCCTGCAGCTTCTAGGCCGCTGAGACTACTCTGCTCTAGACGAGGACCCCGGGAACCAATAAACTCTCCCTAGGAAAGGATCACGGAATGAGTAACTAGGAGTTTGATGTTTCCCAAGTGGATATAATGTGCTAAATTCTGGGTGTGCTGCCTCTTGTGCCCCTCCCCACAAACCCATTATTCAGCCCATTGCACGGATGGGAAAGCTGAGGGTAGGGCGAGACTTCAAACTCCGGCTGTCTGGCTGCGGAGGCCAAGTGCTTAGCCCCGTATGATGCTGCCCCCACAGGTTTGGGGTCTCCGCCCTTTCTTAGACCACAAGCCAGTGCTTCTGATTCTATAGTGGAGGAAGTGGCAGACCCCAGAGGGCGCTCTTGAGTCTCAGGGTGCTGTCTCCTGCGTTCTCTGCTCAGTAGTCAACAGTTGAGGTTTTCAGATAAGTAACCAACCACCAAAAAGACTCTCTGTGACTGCATGTCGTACTGTCATGTACTCCTGAACCTGACCCTATGAACCTGACCCTATGCCGTCAATCGTTGCTCATTTTATGTGGACAATGTCTCAGAGCTGCAGGATCACTGCTGTTGAAATATCCGGCGCAGTGCAGGCACTCATGAAGGCCTGCCCGTTTGGAGGGCTGCAACATAGTAACTACGGGGAGGAAATTCATAATGACAAGCCCCACAACATACCTGACGCCAAGGCAACGTGTTTAGCTCACAGGCAAACCTGCAAGTGAAGCCCTTTAGACAATCAGTTGTTTTCTTTTGCAGAGTACTGGGCGGTGAGGTATGGGTGTGAGCTGGGGTGGGCACAGGAACAGGGGGGACGCGGGAAAGGGGACCACGGGGTTCGTGGGAAGCATTCCTCTCTCAATTTCAAGTTGGCTTCAGTGGCTTTGATTGAGGACAAATAGTAAGAGAATCAGAATCTCTCCTGTTTAGCCTCACCATTGATAAGCCCTGTGGTCTTGTACAAAGAAATCATTGGCCCCTGAAGCAGCCATTTCTTTCGGCAAAATGAAGGATTTTGACTCAATCAACATGAATGGTGTTCTAGTTCTAATATCCTTCAGTCCTATTTTCTAACAGATTCTAACAGATTTTGTTTTCTGCTCAGAAAACAAAAGACCTAAGTGTCATCAGGGAAACCCATGAATAAGCTCTCAGGCCAGACAACTAGTCTCCGGCCTATTTTAAGTTCATTTGAAAAAGAAGAAGAAGAAGAAGGAGAAGAAGAAGAACCGTTCTCTGATTTTTTTTTTTTTTGGGGGGGGCCAGGCAATATACTTATTCACTAAAACTCCGCCTCCCCCTCTCAGTAGAAACTGTGCATTTCCTACTTTTATGCTGCCTATATGTTTGATTTGCACAGCTCAGCTGGTCAGAGGAGCTGAGACATCCGTCCCCCTACGAGAACCCTCCTGGTAAGTCACCTTTCAGACACTTTGCCTGTTAGTTAGCTCTGTTTCTGTGATGAGTAAAAGGCTTACAGGAAACCCATTAGACAAACACCAGGTGCTCCTAGAACTGTCTTGAAATATCATCTTTGAGAGAAGAAAAGAGTTAGAATTTAGAATGAGTTTCAGATTGTGATAACATCAAGGATACAAAACATGATTGTGAATGAAAGATTGTAAAGGGATCAATATTGAAAGAAAGAGAGAGAGAGAGAGAGAGAGAGAAAGAAAGAGGGAAAGAAAGAAAGAAAGAAAGAAAGAAAGAAAGAAAGAAAGAAAGAAAGAAAGAAAGGAAGGAAGGAAGGAAGGAAGGAAGGAAGGAAGGAAGGAAGGAAGGAAGAAAGAAAGAAAGAAAGAAAGAAAGAAAGAAAGAAAGAAAAAGAAAGGAAGGAAGGAAGGAAGAAAGAAAGAAGCTTCACCTTTCAAAAGAAAGTTTTTCAAGAGAGATGATTCTTGGCCAAAATCTTGGCAGAGATTATCTTCTGGTAAGAACTGAAACCACCCCCCCCCCCCCCCAGGACGGGATGCCCTCTGAATGTGTCTCCAAGCAGAAGTTGTATCTAAGTGTGGCTCTTGTGTTTCTTTATTTTTTCCCCCCATAAAAGAGGGAAGCTAAATGTTGTCCAAATTAATACCATAGTACAAATATCAAATTAAGTTTCCCTTTAATATATCAGTTCCACAGCACATTTAGTGTAATGATTCTTGTTCTGGCTCAGAAGTTAAGATGAAAGTTTCTGTATGCTCCTCCCAGCTGCCTAATCTGAGGTCCAGGGGGCTTGAGACCCACAGGGCTTAATTAAAGAAACTTCTCAATCAAGCAATGAACCTGAAATAGACCAGGCAAGCCAATGTGAGAGCAAATGTGATAATAGGGTCTGGATTTTACAGCCGGCTGCTGGCTCCTGTGACCTTCTCGGGGGACTCAGGCTTCAGCCCCTTTCGTTCTGACTATATCGAGGCGCCTGGCTGGCGATGCCATGTTCCAGTTCTCACCAAGAAGTGAGAGACCAGGGTAGCTGGTGGATAACAGCACAGACTGCCTGCCTTCGAAATCAGCTGCTTCCTAGCTATGTGTCTTGGAGCAAGTTACTCATCCTCTTTGTGCTTTGAGGTTCTCATCTGCAACATGGGGACCATAACATGACCTGACTCCTACAGTCAGCTTGAGGATCAATCGAATGAATGAATGGGTGTGAAGCTCAGAACAGCGGTTGGCGCACAGAGTGCCCTGGGGGATGGTTAATGGTTACTAGCCCTCGGGGCAGGGCGGGAGGGGGGATGCGGCTCTGTGTAAGCTCAGCCCAGGGAAGGGCAGCTGCAGCACAGAGATAGTAAAACAGTGTTAGACGGCACCCGAGTCAGTTTCTTTGAAATTGTGACCAAAGCTGCTTTCGCTCCACGTGGCTACAGAGCACCAGATTTTATTGGGTCAGAGGACGCTTTTGTGAATTTCCCCGAGAGTCACACTCTCAATCTAGCGAAAAGAGACGCTGGCGGTGATCTTTACCTTTCCTGCCAAAGTCCTTCGTTTGGCCACACAGGGGAACTCAGTGAAATGTAGAAATCGAGGCACCGATGTTGAAAGCCTATGGAGGTATGAGACAGTTTGTGCTCGTGATGGACCGCTGAGGACATTCTAGGGCTTTATAAAACATCACTTTTTCTTTATTCACAGGGTCGAGCAAAATGAATTACCAAACGTCGACTGCGTACTATGACATTGATTATGGGACGTCAGAGCCCTGTCAGAAGACCAACGTGAGACAGATCGCAGCCGGGCTCCTGCCTCCGCTCTACTCGCTGGTGTTCATCTTCGGCTTCGTGGGCAACATGCTGGTTGTCCTCATTCTCATCAACTGCAAAAGGCTGAAGAGCATGACGGACATCTACCTGCTCAATTTGGCCATCTCCGACCTGCTCTTCCTTCTCACCATCCCGTTCTGGGCCCACTACGCTGCAGACCAGTGGGTCTTTGGAAATAGGATGTGTCAGCTTTTGACGGGGCTCTATTATATAGGCTTCTTCACTGGCATCTTCTTCATCCTCCTCCTGACCATCGACAGGTACCTGGCAATCGTCCACGCGGTGTTTGCCCTAAAGGCCCGGACGGTCACCTTTGGGGTGGTGACAAGCGGGGTCACCTGGGTGGTGGCCGTGTTCGCCTCTCTCCCCGGGATCATCTTCACCAGATCCCAAAAAGAGGGGTCTCGCTTTACCTGCAGCCCTCACTTCCCACCCAGTCAGTACCGTTTCTGGAAGAACTTCCTGACGTTGAAGATGAGCATCTTGGGCCTGGTCCTGCCCCTGCTCGTCATGGTCATCTGCTATTCGGCCATCCTCAAGACCCTGCTCCGGTGCCGAAACGAAAAGAAGAGGCACAAGGCCGTGAGGCTCATTTTCGTGATCATGATTGTTTACTTTCTTTTCTGGGCTCCCTACAACATCGTGCTTCTCCTGAGCACCTTCCAGGAGTCCTTCGGCCTGAACAATTGCAGCAGCTCCAATAGGCTAGACCAAGCCATGCAGGTGACAGAGACGCTTGGGATGACGCACTGTTGCATCAACCCCGTCATCTATGCCTTCGTCGGGGAGAAGTTCAGAAACTACCTCTTGGAGTTTTTCCGAAAGCACATCGCCAGACGCTTCTGTAAACGCTGCCCAGTCTTCCTGGGAGATGTCTCCGAGAGAGCAAGCTCGGTTTACACTCGATCCACTGGGGAACAGGAGATCTCTGTCGGCTTGTGACCTGGACTAGGTCTTTGTACACAGCCTGGGAGTGGGAGTGGTTCTTTTGAAAAGGAAGTCACTGTCATAGAGGGTCTATGATTCATCCATCTGGCACCTCTTTTTTTTAAGTATATTAGATCATTTGAGGCCGTCACTTCCGGAGAGCCAAATCAATATACGCGGATGATGTAACAACCTTCTCATCTCGGCTCCACGCACATCAACTTATTGGCACACTCTCCCTTCACTGCGGAAGTTCATTATTAAAAAAAAAAAAAAAAGAATCCTCGGAGAACTGCTGATTCTTGAGTTTGGTTAACCTGAACGGGAATACCAAAATTAATCAATAAACATATTGTATAGTTTCTTAGCTGGAGGCAACAAGGGCAGGTTGCAAATGTGCTTGAAGCAGGTCCTTGTCGTGATCGGTTCAGAAACGACGTCTTCCAAGTGTGGTTGGTAAGTTCCACAGATGTTCAGGACCAGGTGAGAACTGGGAGAGCTTCTTCAGTGAGAAGGGGATCCTCTGCTGGGAGAGGGGAGGGAGGCTGAGCTCCAAGCTGCACACCCCACACCCGTGGAGTGGCTTGGCAGCTGTGGGAGGACTGGTGCTAGCTGGGGAAGGCAAGGTGAGCCTGGACCATGGAGAGCGTGCACAGCACCACTTGTCAAAGTCAGAGCCTGGACTGTCCAGGAACACATCCAGGTGAGGACTGATTACATAGTTAATGAACGGGCAGAGCTTTCTAAGCATTGAGTTAAGAGACCCCCGGGGCAGGGAGGGAAGCCTGAATGAGTAAATTTCTGCCCTCCCCGGGCACACCACGGCTTAAACATTGTCTTCTGGATTCAACTCTGTAGGCAGAAGGCAGAAGGAACGGATTCATTTGGAAACAGGCCGCCCGCAGCTTGATCAGCCACAAAAAGCACAATTTACAGACCTTTGTGTTTCGGGCTGAGTGTGGTGGCTTGAGCCACTCCTTCCAGCTGCTGCCTTCTACAGACACATCGTCCCCAAACACTCAGGGATCTTTTCAGGAGAGAGTCATGACTTCATGTTCTGCAGTTGCTACTTTTATTATTCTGTACCTGCCTGAGATGGTTTTGAATCTGAGGAGTAGCTAAGACCATTCGGGAAAGATCAGGTGATGGAACGTAAAGAAGGGAGAGTCACTCGAGAGGGTAAGGTGTCACAACAGTGAGAGGTGCTCCGGATTTTTCTGAAGCTCTGAAAGACGAGACTTGAGAGCATGGGCGGCAACAGGAAGCACCCAGAAATGCTCTGAAGGTTGTTACAAGGGCATCAGTATCCTATGACCCTAGCCTCTGAGTCAGCTCAAAGACGTTCTGGTATCTTTGTGTGTGTGTGTGTGTGTGTGTGTGTGTGTGTGTGTGTGTGTGTATCTCCTATATACGTGAGAATTTTACGTCAGTGGAAAGTTACAAATTGCTTGGAAGAAAATCCTTACCCAATAAAAACCGCCCTCTAAAATAATTGATTGTATTCTTGTTCTTTCAGTCAAGTGCCCATTTAGAGACTAGCATACGAGACTGCGAAAGCCCTTTGAAAGGAGCTGGTTTTGGAAAATTCCATACGGACACACCCTCACACACACAGAGAATCACACTTCTTTTTAAATACTTGTAAAAGTTGCCCCCCTCCCCGGGTCAAATTGCCAGCATAATGTTTGAAAATGCGGTCCCTCAGGGTAGCGTTTCTGAGCAATGGACACTGGAAACCTTTAAATTTCTAATTTCATTCTACTACCAGAGCCAAAGACCTGACACATTTCTAAAACACAGAAAATCGATGTGTGTTTAAGCCCATGCCAGCTATCGGTGTTTGACAGTGGAGAAGGCCTAAGGTCACGGGTTGGTCATTTCTGTCATCCTAAGTTGCAGACACATGATGCATGAAGGAGGCTCCTCCTGAGGTTGCTTTCCTTTCATTTCAAATCCCCTCCAAACACTTGTCTATAACCGCAGTGGTGACAACGGTTGTGTCACTGACATTTGGATTTCTGGGCATGTGTCTCTTATCTGCAGAGAGGACGGGTGCTCCAGGAAGAGGTGATGGGTCCGGGTCACATCCACGGTTTGGGGCTGGCTGGTTTTCAGGTTCTCACCTTCCGGAGCAGGTCATCATCCTACCTGGAGGTCCGTGGAATGAGCAGAAGACAAGGAGAGCCGGAACTGGCCTGTACGATGGCTTTTCCCTAACAGCCTGAAGGACCACCTTCCACCCGTGAGTCAAGAGGAGGCGTGACCCAAGGAAGGGCAGAAGGGGGCTGAATCTGAGCAGAGGAAGGGTCTAGGGCACCCTCCCATCATCCCCACACTCCTCACTTTGAGGGGCCCTCCACTGCCCAGCCCTCCTCTGCCCCATCCCTGAGACCCACAAACAAGTTTGGACTCATCGTGACCTTCGGGTTCCGACTCCACTCACCGTGTCCTGGTGGAAGGAATCCTACCCGCAGCCCGGAGGCCTCTGTCATGGAAGGGGTTACGTATGTGCCACGGATAAAGTCAAAGTAAAGTGAACGCCCTCAGCAGGGAGGGAAAATGTGAAAATTCGTAAGTTAGGATTTTACTCACACTTGTATTTCACGGTTCTAGTTTAAACACCCACAACGTTAGGGATGCCCGGGTGGGGCTCAGTCGGTTAAGGATCTGCCTTCAACTCAGGGTCCTGGGATCGAGTTCCACGTTGGGTTCCTTGCTCAGCGGGGAGCCTGCTTCTCCCTCTGCCTGCCGCTCCCCCTGCTTGTGCTCTCTCTCTCTGACAAATAAAGAAAATCTTTAAAAAAATAAAAAAAAATAAACACCTGCAACACAAGTAAAGTGCATTGGCCTTGCCACTGTTATCATGAAATCAAGTTATTTTTCTGCATATGGTGCCGTATTTCCTATTAGCCTTCAGTCTTTTCTAGAAGCATCTTTACAAGTCTTACTTCGATTTGGCTCCATATTGTTACTACTTTAGTTTGATCATAAGTTCTGCATCATTGTGGTTCCGTCCTGTGCCAGGAGCCTGGTTTTGTTTCTTTTTCTTATGGTTGGTACCCAGTTTTTTAAAACACTTGATAATAAAGTCTTTTCAAACTGGAATCCAATGGGCGGGCCTTCAGAGCCAGTAGAAACCCTGGGCTACACTGCCTCCCTGTGGCCACTTTGGTAACCAACAAGGGCATCCCGGCTGCCGAGCCTGGACCCCAGAGCCTGGAGACCCCAGGGACGGTTTAGTGATTGCCTCTGCTGACACCATTCCTGTCCTGGACAAGAGGTATCTCCACAGCAGCTCGGGGTAGATAATGCTCGACTCTTTCTGTTTCTGAAGAATAAGAGGAGCGCCCATGGAGGATCCCGCAGTGGAAATGAAGGTGCGAGCAGCCCAGGGCCAACCTCTGCAGATCACTGAACCCACAGCCTTGCAGCAAGGTCACAAAAAGTTTTGTGACAAAGTATTTTTCACAGGCCATAAAAACATCACAAGCCCCTCCCCTGTGTCTCTCTCGTATATCCAGCGATGGTCTCAGGTACCAAGTGTTTGAAGCAATCAATTACGATCGCCTGTTTGGGTGGCTTTTTTTTTTTTTTTTTTTAATTTATTCACAATTCCCTTTCTCCATTGCTGACTTCACCTCGTCCAGAGATCCCTCTGCTGGTATCACATCATCTGAAAACAGAAAGGTTGTTGAGGACCAGTCAGCCCCACCCCTCACTCTCTGGAGGAAAACAGCCCACCCCCCCGCCGGGGCCACACGGTCTGACGTCAGGGTGGGCCAGAGCATCAGGCCTGGTTTCAGTTCAGCCAGCGATGTGCCATTGAGGAGAGCAGGTGGGGGCCTCGCCGGTCAGCACCCATGTTAATGACAGAGAGCTGGCTCTCCTGGCCCCTTAACCTTAGCTGCTTAACCTTAGCTGCTCGTTGGAGTTACCTGGGCAGTCTTACAAATAGGGACACCTGGTCCCACCCCCAGGCTTCTGATTTGCTAGGTCTGCAGAAGCTCCTGGCCATTCTAAGTATAGCCAACTTTGGAAACCACCGCTTAAAGCCCATTGAACTGAGCTTGCTCGAGGGAGGCTGCTGTCTGTGGAGGGTCCTCCCGTGAGTGACACGTGGGCCAGGGAGGGTCTGGATCCAACTCCTCGATTTTCACAACAGAACATTAATTCTGTCTTCCCACAAGCTGGTCTTTAAAAGCATGTGAATCTAGACCTAATTCGCATTTTACTTTGCATTGGAGGCTCCAAGCATTTTGCTTTCGTTTCTGGTTTTGGATTATGTTTCAGCCTGTCCATTCCAAGTGAAAAGTAAATAAAGATGGGCTGCCTGGCGCCCATGCGGAGCTTGGTGGCTTCAAATTCAAGACAGAATAAGTAGAAATAAGTAGCAAAGGTCTGTTTGAGATGCTTTAGAAGTGAATATCGATTTTGCTTATGTTGGCAAAGGAATTCTCCCGTTTCCTCCTCTCCTCATCCTTCCAGGCAGCCATCCCTTTACCTGTGTCCAGTAAAGCCTTAATCCCAAAGACCTGGAAAACGCTGGAAGTCTATGTCAGCCCTGGGTGACGCAATGATAAATCTGCAGAGAAAGCAACAAGGTAGTTTTAAAACAGCAATAGTCCATATTTACTCTAAAATGCCTGTCCATGGGCGCCTGGTTGACTCCGCTCGTTAAGCGTTTGCCTTTAACTCAGGTCAGGATCCCAGGGTCCTGGGATTGAGCCCCGCATTAGGCTCCCTGCTCAATGGGAAGCCTGCTTCTCTCTCTCCCTCTGCCTCTCCCCCCCTGCTTGTGCTTGCTCTCTCTCAAATAAATAAATAAAATCTAAAAAATAAATAAATAAAATGCCTGTATTTTGGTTTATTTCCACTAGCTAATATTCTTCAAAAATCCCTTTTAAGAAAATTATAATTTTTTTTTTCTAACAGATCATCAAATCAGGACTCTCTGTTGATTGGTTTTGTCACTCCTTTCTACAGGGTGGAAAGTAGAGCCTGCTTGAGGTCCAGCCTTGAGGCTGAGGGAGCTTGGGGAGATGACTCAGCATCTGTCTCGGGACCTCAGAGTCCCTTCCAGTGACTTGGGATACTATCTGCCTGATAACTAGGTTGGGTCGGAGTATCTAAACCAGCCCTGCTCAGAAGAACTTTCTGTACTGATGGAGATGCCCTGTCCAGTACGATGGCCACCAGACCAGTGCAAAATGTGGCTAATGTGACTATAGAGCTGGGTTTTTTATTTTATTTCATTTTAATTAATTTTAAAACATCGATGCATGTCTCAATGGATAGTGCAAGGCTTGCATACAATAAGTAGTCAAGAAACGTCAGTATAACTTGGATTGTGGCATCAGGGATTCCTAGGCAAGTTGCTCAATGCTTCTAGACTCAGTTTCCTCATCTGTGAGATGGGGCAGAGAGTAATACCTACTAGCTCATACGTTTGTGTGAAGGATGAAATGAGAGGTCACGTGTTGGCTGAATGCAGTGCCTGGCACATTGGAGTTCTGGTAGCTGTTAGCTACTTTCCTAATAATGGCTATTTCCTCTTTAGATTAGAATTGCGCTCCCCCAAAGAATGCTCTTCAGTGTAGTGGGCAACACAGCTCCCCTTCTGCGGTGGACTGGAAGCTACTGGGGACCTGGGAGGGCTCTTGGGTGTGAAATCAAACACTGTGGATTGACAGCAATAGATGGAAAGGGCCTCCCAACCTCATGGCGTTGTGTTCAATCCGTCTGACCCTGTGTAGGGTCTTGGGAAAGGCTTTCGGGGGCGGGGTTGGGGGGGCAGGGATTAACCTGAGAATGTAGTTCTGGCTGATGCAGACC
>NW_027397077.1:4023963-4098581 GCF_003265705.2 Callorhinus ursinus
CCCCGCCCCCTCCCCCTGTGTGTGGAATTCCGACAGAAGCTGACACACCCGGAGAAGCAAGGCGGGAACACAGTTCACTTGTGCGTTGACCGTGTGCAGCCCAATTTTAGCAGGCATGCACGCATTCATTCATTCATTCATTCATTCAACAAACATTTATGGAGGGCCTATGCATGACCGACAGGGGGCGTCGGGTAAGGGAGCTTTGCAGGGGGCGCTGTGCCCTTGAGTGAAGGCTGCTTGGAAGCTCCGTGGGTGGAGCCTAGGAGGAGCAACTACGCAGGCACCAACAGGTGACCCAGGACTAGGTACCATCCAGGTTCCTAAAGTGGCCCAGCACAGATGAGGGGGACAGACAAACAGTCAGTGCCTTATCTGACCATTTTTGTAAAGAAAGCGTAGCTACAACCACTTCTTGGTTCCATGCCTCCTTAAACAGCTTATGCAGAACAGAACAGAACGTACTCGTTCCTTGTCCCAGCACCAGCACCGCTGCCCCCAGGCGGGGTCCTCCAGGGCCGGGGAGAGGGCTGTGTCTGCACAAGACACCAGCTGCCTCTTTGAATTCTTGGGGCTGATTTTGTAGTTTCCCCGTCTCCACTTTTGCTTTCAGCTTGTTTGTACCGAAGGGAGTAAGTGAAAAGTCTCCTTCCCACCCCTGCTTCCTGCTACTCGGTCATCCATCCCGGAGGCGATAAAGTTACCACTGCCTTATCATTTGGGAGAGATTTCCTGCGTATATAAGCAAGATCACGTCTCTTCCCTTATCCCTCGTGTTTACACCCATGCCAGTATTATATACCACACCTTGGGTTTTTTACACTCTTGGGCAAGCTTCTTAAGCTCTCTGTGCCTCACTCTCCCCGTCTGTGGAATGGGGGTAATAACGCCAACCTCACTGATTGTTCCAGGGAGCAAATGAACTAATATATGACCTGGCATGTGGCAACAATCTCATGACAACCACTCGGTGAATTTTAGCTGTCGTCCGCCATGCAGATTTTATTTTTATGCAAGTGAACTTAGTAACTTTTTCTTTGGTTTCTGGGTTTTATGACATGCTTGGAAAAGCTTTTCCCATGCTGGGATTGCAAAAATCTCCCATTTTTATTTCTAACGCTGTTATGGCTTTGTTTTTGTTTTGTTTTGTTTTTATCATTTGTATTGCTCTTTCTGGAATTCATCTTGGAATGCAGAGTGAGGTGGGAATCCCAAGGTTTTCTCCAGATGGCACACGACCATCCCAAGACCAATTATGAAATAATTTTCCTACTCACTTAAAATGCCATTTTTATACTATTTTAGGCTTTCCCCCCCCCCCCCATGTTTGGCCATACTTCTATATTTCCAGTTAAAGAACTAGATCCCCGGGTGTCATTTAATGTGTTTCCTTCCTTGGGACGGCCCCCGCATGCTGTGGGGTGAGTCCTTCTGTTGCTCCACATGGGGCGCTCTGCCCCTGCTTCCGTGATGAGAACATTGATCGGTGGGTCAGGGACTGTCAGTCAGAGCCACTCGAGTCCCCCACCGGTCACAAATTAGAGGCTGACTGCCAACCACAAAGTGCAGGGGTGTGCTGCTCAGGGTGAGTCAATCAGATTCTTGCTCCCAAAAGTGATGACCACGAATGCACCCCACAGTGGCCAGCAGTGCCCTGGAGGGAGGCCTTAGGATCGCCTGGGGAGATGTATGTCCCAAGGCAGAGCTGCCTGGGGTCCCATCTTTCCCTGGGGAAAACATCCAGCGATTCCGTCTGTCCTATGATCAACCCCAAGAATGTTCCGGCTCTCCCCATCACGGCTAGACGAGCTGAGCCCTCACTAGTACAGACTTAAAGCCCCCACTTCTCCCACACTCAGCAAGAAAGAGTTCTCCACTTCATCATCTTCAGCTGCCCCTTTCTTTTTCTAGATGAGTTGATGGGTTTTCATGCACAGATTGTTTGCCAGCTCTTGTAGCTTGAATGTGTGTTGGCCTCCCCCCCAAATGTGTGCGTTGAAATCCTAATGCCCCATGTGATGGTGTTGGGGGAGGGGGGCTTTGGGAGGTGACGGACGAGATCATGAGGGTGGAACCTCACAAATGGGACCGATGCCCTTGTAAGGAGAGACACGAGCGCACACTCCTTCTCTCTGCCCTGCCCCCTGTGAAGACAAAATGAGAACATGGCCATCTGCAAACCAGGAAGTGGGCTCCCACCAGATGCCACGTCTGCCTGCCACTTGATCTTGGACTTCCAGCCTCCAGAAGCCTGAGAAGCACGCATCTGTTCTTTAAGCCCCCGCCCCCCACCCAGGTCTGTGGTAATTCGATACAGCAGCCCAAGCCAAGACACCAGCCCTTTCTTCTACCAGGTGTTTGTCTACCCCCTTGGAAATTGCTTTCTCAAGGGGCCTTAAGACAATTACAAAAGAATACTGCTTTTGGAAGACGAACCCCTTTGCCTGTCTCATGGTATTCCTCCTCGATCAAAAACTCCACTCCCTCCTTCACCCCGCACAGAGTTAACTAACAGATGGCGGTGGAAAGTGTCACTAATTTGGGACTGGCATGTTAAGTTATTCAGTGATTTACCTAATGTTCATTGAGAAGCTGGTGTGCTGGGGCTAGAGCCCCACATGGCCCAAGTCCTGTCTTCAAGGAGCGACGGGAGCCGGGGAGATGGAGGGTCCCCACGAGAGCGAGGGGCGCCCCCTGCGCCAAGGCTGGCCCCCCAGCCCGGAGCTTCAGCCAGAGCCTGGGAAGCGGGAGGAGCCGTCTGATGCCTCCCGTCTCCATCAGGCCCATACTCAGAAGCACAAAGGAAGCTAGTCTCTAGCCAAACAAACGCTCCCTCACTCTGAGCTGCACTTGTCTTAGAGCCCAGACTTCTATTCCCCCCCTTCCTAGCATCTTGGGTCCCATCCTGGGACTCAGGAGTCAAATTCAGGAGGTCCAGGGCTCGTTTCTCCCAGTCCCTCAACTCCCACAGTTGATTCTTCAGGTGCAGCAGATAGCCACCAGAGCATGCTTCTCCTCCAGGGCAAGGTCTGGCCGTATTTTGGTTGTCACCACCTGGGAAGAGGCTAACGATGCTGCTCCACATCCTACGATGCACGGGACAATCCCCCACCACTAAAGCTTATCCGATCCAAATGTGGACAGTTGCCACAGGTAGAAACCCTATCTGGTGTTTCTGCCTTGCTTGAAGCCTCAGCAAGAGGAATCTGGGGAGAGCCTGGGAGGCGTAGTAGGTTAAGCATCGACTCTTGATTTTGGCTCAGGTCCTGATCTCAGGGTCGTGAGATGGAGCCCCACAAGAGGCTCTGCGCTCAGTGCGGAATCTGCTTGGGATTCTCTCTTTCCTTCTCCCTCTGCCCCTCTCTGCTCATTCTTGTTCTTTCTCTCTCTCTCAAAAAAAAAAAAAAAAAAAAAAGGAGTCTGAGGCCTGTAGGGGGCTGGTCCTGGGCCCTCCCAAATTGCTGCAGCTTACTTATGGAACATTCCAGATCCTTCGCATGGCTGCAGGACACTGGCTGAGAAGACGCAATTTCTTCCTCCTCATTCATGCCACCCCTCTGCTTCCGTGGCCCTCCCACGCCTGTCGATGCAGGACACGCCGGCTGAGAGTCCCGCCAGGGGCCAGAATGCCATGCCCTCCGACCCCCATCTCCACCGGCAAGGTGCCCTTTAAAACACAGCCATGCCAGGCATCTTTCTGAGTGATCCAGTTTGGAGTGGGAGGTGGTGGTCCTACAAGGAGAAAATACAAGGGCAAGTGCATACACGTGGGAGGAATTTCGTTGGAAACGGCGTGTGAGAAAACACGGAGGCAGGGGCGCCTGGGGGGCTCAGTCGGTTAAGCGTCTGCCTTCGGCTCAGGTCATGATCCCGGGGTCCTGGGATCGAGCCCCACATCGGGCTCCCCGCTCGGCGGGAAGCCTGCTTCTCCCTCTCCCACTCCCCCTGCTTGTGTTCCCTCTCTCGCTGTGTCTCCTCTCTGTCAAATAAATAAATAAAATTAAAAACAAAAAACACGGAAGGCAACTTCATGGAACCATAAGTGGTTTTGTGAGAGCAGAAGGCGAGGAAAAAAAGTGGGAACAGTCAGGACTGCAAGCTGGTGGGTGGAGGGCAGATGAAGCCGGGCCTCGCACAGAGCGCTGAGGGGTGTGGCCAGTGGGGTGGGGGGTTTGAAGCCAGGGAGTAAATGCATACTCAGGAGGGCTAATTGGCCCCTGGAGGAAGGCAAGAATGGAGTCGGAGGCCCAAGGCAAAGGGTGGGCTGCGCTCCTTCTGGGACACAGCAGAGGCCTCTGCCAAGGTAAAAATCTCTGGGAGGAGACCAGTGAATGGATCTGAAAGCTACGGGGGACAAGGGACTCATCAGAACTTGGACTGAGGGAGTGAGGGAAGCAGGGAGGGCAAGGCTAGGGCCCCAGCCCAGGGGGATGCAAAGCACTGGCTTCAGGTGCAGGTTTCAGGACAAGCTGAGTTAGAAATCCAGGGGGCCATCCAGGTGGCAGTGTCAGGAGGAGCCGCCTTGAACCCAGCGGAGCACATGCGTGGAGATCCAGTCACGGGCCATGGACACCACGGAGGTGGACAGATGGCTCCAGACAGAGCCCAGAGGAGCACACAGGCAGCCTGCAAAGGAGCCCCAAGGGGAAGGAGAAGGTGTGCCAGGAAAGGCAGACCCAGTGCAGAGAAGAGCCCTCTGGGAGGAAGAGGAAGTGTTGGCAGTGTCAAACGCTGCGGAGACATGAAGCAAGGTAAGAGCGGAAAAAACATCCACGAACCCCGTGATGCAATCAGAAAGGCAAGATAACTTCATGGCCCCTGCCTGTCTCTTCCCACGCCGACTCACGGCCAAGGACACAGAATCGTGCTTCCTCCCTCGTTCTGGAAAAGCACTACTTTTGTACCCAAGTTCTGGACTCTCCGGGGGGGACAGGACCAGCCTCTGTGGTTTGAAGGTCCTGGTTAGCTGGTTAGGGGCCCTTTCCAGTGACCCTTTCCAGAGGGTGCAGCTGAATCCTCTGGGACAGGAAAGGGGTGTGGGGGCCCTGGACTCTGGGGCGGAGATGGGAGCCCCAGAGCCTGCTAGGGAATGGCTGCAGAGCCTCTGAGGAGCCTCAGGGGCCATCCCTGGCTGGGCACTGGGCAGAGAGGGAGCAGAACCTTCCGTATCCAACATCTGGGGCTCGCAGCAGCCTAGGCCCTAGGAGGGGCCCACCGCGACCGCGGGAGCAAACCCTGCCCTGCCGTGATGGAATTTTGTTATAATGAGAATGCTACTTGGTTTATTACGTTTTGCCCCTGCTCGTGGAAAGAGATTTTTTTTTCAATCTATTTTAAATATGGTTACTATCAGACCAGTGACTGTCCAACCCACCTGGCCCCGTGGAAACAGGAGTGTGGCCACTTAGGTGGGGAAGAAGAAAGAGGAAAGGAAAAAGAAAAAGCTGGAGGATGGGGCCTGGGAGGGTCCAGTTCCTCTTCAACTCTGTTCTTCACGCTCAGACGCCAATGGGTGAGTAACCAACAGAGCGGTCACGTGGAGTGAGTGAGCAGGTTGCCCTTGCTGTGCGCGTGACTCCTTCAGCATGCACGAGTGCACCCCAGGGGGCTCACAGTCTCATGACGTGGTGGTTTTAGAAATTTCGGTTGCCATTTCTTGTCATGCAGGAAATTTTAGGAAACCCAGCCCGTGCCGTGGGTGCTGTGTGGTCTGCCCAGACGTCCTCTTCAGGGTCAGTGTGCCCACCCTCCCAGCTGCTGGGGACGGGGACCACCACCCTCAGCCACTGAGCCCCGCCTTCCCTGGGCCCTGCCCCCTCTCAGGGGACGACTGAGGCCCATGACTGGCTGATGGGGGGTAGCAAGGGCCCGGCCCCCTTCCCTCCATGGGGGACAGTGACGAAGGGCCATCCCAGGCCTAGAGCTCCTCGTGGGGTTGGCGGGGGCTTCGGTGGTCTCCACACTGGGGTCTGCTTCTCCCTCTGTCCAGGCTTGCCTCGCCTACTCATTGACGGGGGTGCCTCCCGGAAGCCCTCCCCAGCCCGGCATTGGCCTGCAGCTGTCCCGCTGAGCTCTGGACTTCCAGGAATTAGATGGAAAATAGCCTGGTTCCTGCTTTCAGCTTTCTCTTCTGCAGAAACTCAGACGCCAATAAGTAATAAAATGTCTCCCCCCCCGAGTTCTGTTTCCCTTGCCTTGCCCCATCTCTGAGATCCAGGTGGATGGCTCCTCAAGAACCTAAAGGAGACGTTAGGAGGAGAAGGGAGGAGAGAAAAGGCTGTGCCCCCCTCGCCCGGCTAACTCCCACTCAGGCTTTCTGCTTAGAAGGCCCCTCCCATGGGACACCATCCCTGGTCCCTCCGGACCAGGGCCTGGCGCCCTTGCCCATGGCTCCCCTAGCTGCTGTGGGCTTCCCCCAGCACAGCACCAGGCTCCCCAGATTACCATCAGTTACATACCTGCCCAGCTCCCTTTAGAACATCAAAGCCATGAGGGCAGAGGACAGGTCTATCTGCTCACCATTTTCTCCCGGGGCCTGGCAAAGTTCCTGGAACCCAGGAGATGTGTCCTGCAGAGTCTTGCCTAAAACAAACGGCACATTGAAGTAAGGCAACTGAGCAAGGTTGGTAAGAGGATTCCTCCCGAGATTTAGACAGGGTGTAGGGAAGCCCCAGGGCATGACTGGTGCAGGAGAGAACACGCCGCCATTCCGACTGCTAGGAACAAGGGGGGCAGAGCAGGGGGAGGGGCCACCTGGGTCAAGGTCAAGAGACACACCAGCCCCACCAGGAAGGAGCCAGGGCTCTAAACGCCTTGACCTCAGTCTCTAACCTCCTGCCCAAAGCCCCCATTGGCCAAACCTGACTGAGACTCAGAGGGTCAGAGGGTGGAGGCTCTGCTGTTAACAAGTTGAGCCTCCAGGAATGGGGACGCGAAAGTGCAAAAGCGGGCCGGAAGGGGATGGAAAGTGGATATGGAAGGGCAAATGGGGGGAAGGGGGGGTTCACCAGACAGCAGACACTAAATGCCTGTGAAATGAATAACGTTTTTCAACAAATATTCCCTGAACATTCATTCAATTTATTATTTTGATCACTGTCTGGTGTAAACAAATCAGAAGGCACTCACCCTACAAGGCCATTGAGGACACCGGCCAACACAGAGAAGACAGCAAGGCCTCGGGCCATGTGTGACGGGGAGCTGGTGCCGAGAGGTCCCCCCAGAAAGCTAGCTCCTGGAAGAAACACACCCACAGGCGGGGACAATAAGGGAGCTTAGCTGGTTTTGCCTTGACTCCAAGTGGTAGGCAGAAAATCTCTGAGACTCCAAAACCCGTACCTCAATGCAAATATCAAGTTCGATTTTATAATACCCTCAAAGTGGGAGACCCCCGAAACTAAAATTCAGCTCAGGCCATGGATGCCCCTCGTGGTCCTGGTAGAAGCAAATGCAAAACTCCTCCGGGAGGGAGTGCTCCCACCTCGGGCAACGAAACGCTGCTGCAGGACCGGTAATTCCCAATAAAGGTGAACCCACGCGCACACCACAGAACACACGAGGAAATGCGGCACCAAGAGTGAAGTGGGCAGGCCTCCCAAACCATAGGACTAGAACCCTGAAAGACTTGGTTAAATCATTAGTTGATTCAAAGTATTTTGACAAGGAATCAGCACACCTGGGTGGCTCAGTCGGTGAAGCATCTGCCTTCAGCTCAGGTCCCGATCTCGGGGTCCTGGGATCGAGCCTCGTGTCGGGCTCCCTGCTCAGTGGGGAGCCTGCTTCTCCCTCTCCCTCTCCCTCTGCCCCTTGCCCTGCTCACGCTCTCTCTCCCACTCTAATAAATAAATAAAATCTTTAAAAAAAATATTTCTACAAGGAATGAAAATCCTTAAAAAAAAAAAAGACTATTATTACCAGAAGTTACTCAGTGTGTATAAAGGTATATTTGACTTTTGTGGAGTTTGTCCTATTGCCCTGCTCTGCACATTGTCTTAGAATGTGAGAAGTCCAAGAAACCCTTCTGGAATAAGAGGGCTTTTACTCAGTAAGTGTTTCTCCTTTCTTTTCCCAGGGATATATACTCTCCTTCTACCCACCTATCTCCTAACGGGAGAGTATTAGGATAATCCTCAGGAATTACTGATTTGCCCCTCTTTCTTCAGTACTGTGTCTGTAATAGGATTAGGTTTAGACATCGCTGCAGTGCACCACATTTCGAGGTTTTGGAACGAGATTGTACCCTATTTCGTGTTCAGTTGCTACTGGCAAAATTTTAGAGTTTTTGTTGAAGCCATTTTATAAGGTACCGCTGGAGGAGGGCGAGGCTGTTGATCCTGCTTCCGTCTGCCATCTTTACTAGAAAGCCCATACTAATGTTTTTTAGATTTCATAAGGGTTTCAAAAACATTAAGCACGACTTCAGCTGGGAAAGCCCCAGAGGTAGTGGTGTGGATGTGTCGTTGGCTTTAGTGGGAGTAGGGACATATTGGACACTTCCGGCTCATGGGCGCTTCACAAAGCAATTGATGACATTTCAGCACAGAAGGGTGCTGGGGACCCTGGGGAGACCAATCTCCGCGGAAGGGTGGGGACCGACGCCAGGCTGGAAGGGACTGAGTAGAGAATGAACAAAGACAAAGCAGGAAGAATGGGTTTGGACAATGAATGAAGGCTGCCTAAGAGGGAGAGCGTGGAGTTAGAGCAAGGTGTGGGGCTCAGGGTGGGCTTGTGGCCTTATCTAAGGGAGACACCAGAGCATTTCAATATTGCGAAGAATGCAGTCGGGGTTGGAACGGGCCCTCAGGAACAGTTGCCAGAGGTCAGACAGAATGCAGTCCAGAGGGCAGGAGGAGAAATGAGCCTTTGCTCTCCGAGGAGCAGCTCTGTCCGCGGAGGAGGAAGGAATGGAGATGCCAGGATGACATCTGAAGCCGGGGAGTGGAGAGAGTTCTGAGAACAGCAGGAAATGAGGTCACCTCCTGAGCAGAAGTGTGGGCGGTGGCGGTGGGAGTTTGAAGGCACTGGAAGAGTTTTAGGGGCTTTGGAACAGCCGACGGAAAACAGGAGAAGGTGACGATTTAGGACACTCAGAAGAGTGACTAGGGAAATAAGAGAAATCTCTGGAAGCTAGCTGAGCCTGGAGACCACAAATTGGTGATGGATCTTCTCTTTGTGGCTAAGTGGTTTTAACCAGCTATCCTCAGAAGAAAATTGGGAGGGAGGAGCAGATGGATGGGTTGAGCTAAGGCTGGGGCTTCAAGGGAGGGCAGAGTATTGACTGGAGAGTGGCTAAGTGACAGCCTCGGGTCTCAGCGAGACAGGAGGGATGTGACCACCCAAGGCGCTCACAGACAGAGCTGGAGGACTCGAGGAAAGAGAACAACCAATGGTGGGAAGTGAACGGGGGTGAGCGATTTCACTGTAAGTGTTCAGTGGTGGATCAGTATTAACAGACCTGAGTGAAGTTGAATTAACGAGTCCATGAAAGTTATGACCTGGGTGCTGAACAGGGATCAACTTGGGCAGGTAGGTCCCCAGGGGCGTGGAGGAAACTGGGGTGAACAGAAGCCTGTTATCCATGGTACACAAGGCTAAAATAAAAGAAGGGGGCCATTAGGCTGGCAGTGGAGCAGAGGGTGATAGGGTCAGAGGGCTGGGGACCCAAGGGATCTCCTATGTAGCCGGAAGCAATGATCAGCAAGTGGCACTGGGACCAGGGATGTCACCTCCTGACCCCCGAGTCTGAGGTGGGGGTGAGAGGGACGGAGTATCCTCAAGGGACAAGAGATGCCAGGAATGTTCTGGAATTCGTGAAGGATGTCAGGAGGAGTGTCAGTCCTGGAGTTCGAGATTCCAGAGGGCATAGAGGGAGAGCGTGGGGAGAGAGGGAAACACTGAGAAGTGAGCCAAGGGCAGGGGAAGCACAGAGGAGAATGGCGATAAGAACCAAGACAAGGTACATGACCCGAGGAGTTGAGCGGAATGGGGGCATGAGGGCAGCACCTGGTCTCCTGGGTTCTGGAAAGTTCCACCCCAGCAGGCCACAGGTAGATGGTGGGCAAGAAGGTCAGGGAAGGATGGGGTGCTGCAAAATGTATCATTCTCCGGCAAGCAAAGGGCTTAAGGCTCTAGAGATGGATGCCTCCCTTCCAAGGCTGTGTTAGCTCAGCTCCTTCAAGATGGGATGTGGCATAAAGGAAGTGTCTTAGAGGAAACACTCTGAGAGTTTGCAAGGGAGCCGGGAGAAGCTGGGAAAGCCACCAGATCACAGAGCAGAATTGGCCCCAAGTGAAGGAGAGAAGGAGGGAGGGAGGCTGGGAGAAAGTGCCAGCCAAAGTCCCATCAGAGGAGCTCACCTCCCAGGACTGGGCCTGTGCTGGTGTCCCCAAGAGGGTCACCGGCTGGAGCAGCCCCTGGTAGGCATGGCCTTGACACGAACGCGAGGATGTGTTTCAGGGTGTGGCAGTTGGGACCCTCGGTCACGATGCTCCCTTCAGAGATGTGGAGTTTTGTCCCCATGGCCACACCAAGACACAGTTAACACGTGTATGTCAAAGGCAACACTTCTCAAATTACGTTCTGCAGAGCCCTTGGCCCATAAGTATCTGTTTGAGGATAAAAAAAGAGGATTCCATGATCAAACAACTTTAGGAAACACTGCAGACCCTCTCTTCCTCATGGAGGGTCACAATGCTTATTAGCATATTAAGAGTTCTGAGAAGTCCCGTAGTAAAGAAACTCGCTTAATTTTTTTAGTTTCGCTCTTTTTCAAACTTACCTGGGCAACGTCTCCCCCCTCAACTTTTCTTTTTTACACTTTTTTTAGCACACTGCAGAATAAATGGAGCAGGCACTGAGAGAGGCTTTTTTAGATGCAGTTAACAATTTTTCTTTCAGCAAGTACATAGAAAACCTGAGTTTCAGGGTTGATTATCATTATGATCACATTTTGAAAGGATCATTTCCCCCTTTGCCGCCTTCCCAGGAAGACCAGCTATTGGGAGGCCCGAGACCTGAGGTTGGCTGTTAGTCATTAGGCAGTCAGTGGGAGAAAATTTGGGGGCAGGACAGACACCCTCAGAATCCTGAAAATTACAACACGAGGGTATTTGTCCTTTTAATCTACTACTCAATGCCAAACAACTAATCCAGCAGGAAGCAGTCATCTAAAAGCAGTTTTTGCACATTTTCCATTAAGAAGAAGTGTTACTTAAAAATTGTAATAGCTGTTCTTTGTGAATATCACTATTTTAGATTACTTTTTCTATACTTTGCAATTTTTCTGTAATGTAATATTTTCAAATAAAAATTAGGTAGATTGATTGATAGGTAATCTGAGAGCACTGATATTTGAAGAAGCCATTTTAAGGGATAGATTAAATTACTGTAATTTTAAAATTTTGAATACCCAATTCTCAATATCAATAAATCCCTGAGAAATTCTCCATGTTAGTAATTCATCATCCAGAGATGCTCGCAACCCTTCACTGAACTAAATTCAATGTTGGATATCTATCAATCGGCACCCAGTCAAGAGACAGAAATCACACCAGTGATCTGACCAAAGAACATTTACTATGAAGAATTACTGATTAGTAACCAGGGACTAACTACAGGACCAGCAGAGGTAGGGAGCTGTCTCTAGGCTAAGGCAGAACACCCAGAAGGCACACTTGGAAGGTGCCTTCCCTCCCAAGGCTGAGCTTCGGACCTTGTTGGAGATGGTGTGACTACAACCCACGGGACTGTGGGTTTTCCAAGCTCCCTGGTATAAGAACTTAGTAACCAGAAGAAAAAATGAGGTCGTGAGCATTAATTACGGGGCCTAATCACATGCTGTTCCTACGCACACTTGTCACCAAGCTTCCTCTGACCATCCTACGTAAAGTGTGAGCCCCTGAACCATCCCGGCCCTTCCTACCCTCCTTCCTGCTTTGCTTTTCTCCACAGAACACCTCTCCTACTACCCTACAACTTACATACTTACTCTGTTTTTGTCTGTAGAACGAAAGCTCCGTGAAGTTCAGGATGTTTGCCTGCATTGTTCACCCAGAACAGTGCCGGGCACCTGCTAGACACTCTGTAAATATAGGTGAATAGCTGGAGAGATGAACTGAATTAATGAATGACCTGTGTGTACAGGATAATGAGAATTATAGCTTCTTAGTTTCTTGGACTGAAATTGGGGTTGAATTATAGCGATAAAGAAGAATTCAGACCCTTGAAGGTAAGGTTTGTGAGCCACGTGCCAAAGCCGCAGAATGAAGTAAGGTTTCACAAACGATGAAGACCCTATTATGGTTCCAGATAGTAGAAGGGTAATAAAAACTTTCCTCTTGCCTCCACTTCAGACCTCCAGACCATTCTTTCCTACCCATTTAGAAGTTTCTAGAATCCCAAGGCCTTGGAGAGCTAATACACACTATAGTGATTATAGGCAACGAAAGTGTATTATAAACAGCAAACTTGCTGGCAGCATACCTCTTAATTGTTCTACCACTAGCAGAAATGCTAGTTACGCGACGGGACAGGGGTGTCAGCCAACCTCCCAGTGGCAATCCTTTTGCAGTAGAAACGTATCAAATCAACATGCTGTATACCTTAAACTTACACAATGGTATATGTCAAGTATCTCTCAACTGAAAAAAATAAAAAGGGAAGAACCCCATGGCCTGAGGCTGGATAAGCAGAATGTTGGGAATCAAGCCAAAATAAAATAATACTGAAAGTGAAGGCCATTAATAACAGGAAGTTAAGGGTGGTCTCAAATTTCCCGTGTTCTTCCCGGGTAACTTCAAATTTCATATAATTCTGTGACCTACATGAGGTCCTGCCTACTGCCGTTTTCCTCTATTTAGCCATGTAGTGTGAGTGTGTATATCCATGGGACTTTCCATGTTTCTGAGTTCACTTGACTCTCACTGCTTTGCCCAGCGCGGACCAGTGAGCACCCTGCATGAGCTTTACTGAGCCACCATCCCTTACTCACTCAAGGTCCTGGGGGGTCCGGGGGGGGGGGCGTGCGGGGCTGGTGTGGCTGCAAATAGCCCAGCTGAGGGAGGTAGAGCCCCTCCACGGGCGGGTCCCAGGGCTGTGCTGCCACCAGTGGGCAGTGACCCCCACTCACTCCAGGAGCCCGTGCGGGGGGCAGGGGGCAAGCCCATGCTGGGAAGCGTGCACCCCCCAGGTTCCCACCGACGACAACCCCTCCGTGCGGAGGACAAATGTGATCTTTGAGTTAAATTTAACGCTCAACCACGTATGCGTCTGGGCCCTTTCATGTTTGTTTTTGCCTTTCTTTTAATAGTTTGTTTCTATTTCCATCTTCACAGGTCCACGCTCTGAGTTGAAAGCTAGCTCAGACGCTTTTCTGGCATTCATTAACAGGATGTCCTTTAGCCAACTGTGTGAGTGCTAAACCACAGTGTAGGGGGGTGGCCCCAAATTAGGTCAGTCACAGGTCCAGAGAGAGGAGCCGGGAGAGGTTCATACAGACTTCCCAGCCGTTTTGGCATTCCTCTTCTCCCTTCATCCTTCTTCAAGCCACCCCCTGCCCCGTATGTCCTGCCCCTGACCACCCACCGCTTCCTCCCCCTGACTCTGAAATCTGGACTCCTCCAGCTTCCTTTCTCTCCAGCCTCAGACCTCCTCCCTCCCCCATTACGGTCCCAGCCTGGGAGGTTTCCCCACAGGCTCTGTAGCCCAGACTTGACGCCCTTCCCCCACCCTCCGTGGAATTTTCTGGGATCTTCTGGGAGCTGGGTCAGCACCTCATGCCTTGCTTAACTCCTGGCTTTCCTCACTCTGTTTTCCTCAAATCCCACTCACTGGTCCTGAGCATCTCTGCACCAGCCCCCTTCCCAAGTGACACCACTCTGTGGTTTCCTGTGTCCCCAGATCCTCTTTTGGGACGCCACCCCCCTAGTCCCAGCACAGTGTCTCTCAACAGGGACAGCGAGAACCAGACCTCATGCCGCTCACCGTGGATCTCCCCAAGCCTTCTAGATGCCCTACGGATGCAGGGAGTGGGCTTCTGCCCTGGGGTCTGCACACAGAGCTCCCACAGGACACTTTCCCCTCCGCAGCTGGCTGTCACCTGCTCAGAAGTGCCCTGCTGTCAGCCCACCTCGTATCACTGGGGAGCAGTGGCAACTCAGTTCCCTTATCTGGGGCAGCCAGGAGGACGCCTGTCTGAAGGCCAGGGGGAAATCAAAGGCGGGGTCCAGGGGGAACCGGGAGGAGAAAACAACTTCCTGGTTTCTCTCAGAGGCTTGAGAAACACTGTAGGGGTCCGGAGGAGCTTTCAAGTTGCTTTCTTTGGGTCAGTCCCCGAGACCAAGACCGAGGCCAGTGACTTGTGGTGTAGAGCTCCCCAGGGGTAAACAGTGGCTTCTCTTGCCCCTAAAGTTCAGGCCCAGCCGCTCAGAAGAAAGCTGGCCTCTCGGCTGCCCCAGGCCATTCCCACAGCAGCTCAGATGGTGGGTCAGGAGGCCGAGCCCTGCGCCCCTGGAACTCCGTCAAGGGGTAAGTCATCTGTGTATTTAACCAGTGACGTCCATGTTGATGCTTGGGATGGTTTCGCTTTTGCAAACCTTGGTTTCTATCCTTGGAGAGAAGAGCTCGGTCAGCCTGTTGCAGGAAGCTACTTCACAGGGTGAGCAGAGTTTTGGAACACGTAGACATTAGGAGTGATGCCCATTTCATGACCCTAAACCACAGCACCAGGCTCTCTTTGACGGTGTGTTTCCTTAAATATCACCTTCAGACAGGCAAATCGTGTTTTCACCAGGAAAATTTAAGTTCTGTGAAGAAGTGTAATGCTTACTTTTATTTCGCCGGTGGTATCAGCGCATTGCCAAGTGCGCGAGGGCTTAGTGAGGAGGCCATTTATAGTAGCCGCTCTCAGCAAGTGGGGATGCGTTGGAGAAATGCTTATTTTCAATCTTCTCAGCTGTAGACCTACGCTGGGTAAAATGAAGCACCAGAAAAGGGACGGGATAGCTTCACGGACACTAATCCAATTTTTTTTTTCCCCTCCAGGACCACCCAGCTGTTTGAAGGGAAAATAATCTTTCACGTCTCCAGAGGGCAGCCTGAAGATGGCTAATTACACGTCAGCCCCGGAGGATGACTATGACGTCCTCATAGAGGATGACCTGAAGAGCAGCGAAATAGAACCATGCAACCCCTACGACCCCAAGATCCTGGCGGCCCGGGTGGTACCCCAGCTCTCCACCACCGTGTTCCTGGCTGGTCTCCTGGGCAGTCTCTTGGTTGTGCTCATCCTGGTGAAACATAAAGGACTCAAGCACACGGAAGATATCTATCTCCTGAACTTGGCAGTTTCGAATTTGTGTTTCTTGCTGGCCCTGCCATTCTGGGCCTACACTGCGACACACGGGGGGGTTCTCGACAACCCCTTCTGTAAAATTCTAGTGGTCCTGTACTCCATAGGCCTATACAGTGAGGCATTTTTCAACGTCCTCCTGACAGTGCACAGGTACCTGGTGTCTCTCCCCGTGAGCCTTCCCTCAACCACCAGCACGGCACGCTGGGGCGCGCTCTCAAGTGTCCTGGCATGGGTCCTAGCCACTCTGGTCATTTTGCCCGAATCCGGGTTTTATAAAGCTCAGATGGAAAGCCAGACATACAAGTGCTTCTTGAGACTACCTCACTTCCTGCTGGCGGAGGAGACATCCTGGAAGCGTTTTCTGACCTTAAAGATGAACATTTTGGGACTTCTTGTTCCACTGTGCGTTTTTGTCTTTTGCTACATGCGAATGAGAAAAATACGAAGGTCTGGGGAGAGGAGGCCTGGCCTTTCGAAGCTGGTTTTTGCCATAATGGCTGTTTTCCTTCTGATGTGGGGGCCTTACAACATTGCACTTTTCCTGTCCACTTTCAAAGAATCTTTCTCCCTGCACGACTGCAAGGGCAACTACAACCTGGACAGGAGCGTTCAGATCCTGAGAATTGTTGCAGCCACCCACTGCTGCATCAACCCCCTCCTCCACGCGTTCCTTGACCCCACATTCAGAAGACACCTCGGCCGCCTTTGCTGTGTGCACGATGGCCGTCTGCTTCAGTCCAGAGAGGAATCTACACGAGATGCCGCCAGGGAAGAACTTGACCATTCCACCAAAGTGTAAACTAGCTTTCATCAAAGGTGGGACAAATAAACATTGAGTTTTACATCGTCGCATTGTTTTGCATGTTTTTTTTACACATTTGTATATAAAACAGGATATGGGAAGAAAAGCAGGGAGGTGAACAAGCATTTTCCAAGCACCGAATTTGTCTCAGGTGCTGTGCGAGGCTCTTTGCAAACCTGAGCCCCTTTGCGCCTCAGTACTTGACCATGGGTGTGGACGGAACGTGTCCATTCCGCTCAGGAGGAAACTGAGGCACAGAAGTTTGTCTAGGCTTACACAGCTAGAAAGCGGCGGGCCTGGGGCCCAAACGTGAGTGCCATTCACGCCAGAGCCTACGCTTTGTCCAGCATGCCAAACTTCCAAAAATTGGGCAAGGAAACACACGAAATAAATATGTACCCTTAAAACCAATCAGACCACATTCCAAGTTAAAAGCAACCCATTCATATAGAAGGAATTGTTCAGGCACATTTTTCTTGCAGGTAATTGAAAGGACTGTCCAGCTGGAAACTAGGGATAAAGGGGTAAAAGTGCTCTGTGGAATTTACTAGGTCTCCTTGGCTACTTGCTACATGAATAGTCTGTGTGAAATAACTCCAGGCAAGAATATTTTCGAAGGAATTGAGAAAACATTCACTCAAGCTCAATCTGAAGTGGAATTTGCTAAGATGTGTTGGAATTGACGGGGGTTAAAACATGCTGTGAGCAGGAAAAGCCTGGGTGGGACAAATTTACAAAATGTGTGGAAGTGGGTCAGTCAATTGTTATTTGTTAGTGGTATTTTGTGGAAAATACTGGAATTTACCACGTGCATTAAACCGTTAGTGTTGGGGCGCCTGGGGGGTGCAGTCGGTTAAGCATCCAACTCTTGCTTCCAGCTCAGGTCGTGATCTCAGGGTCGTGAGATAGAGTCTGCTTGGGATTCCCCTCTCTCTTCTCCCTCTGCCCCTGCCGCGCATGCTCGCTCGCTCGCTCTCTCTCTCTCTCTCTCTCAAATAAATAAATAAATAAATCTTTTTTTAAAAAACATGTTTTCTGAACTTAGCAGTGATTTTCAGACCTCAGTGCAAGGACAGAAGACATTTCCGTATTTTAAAATCAGTTTGTGCAACTGGAGAGCTTTCATCTTACGTTCAGTTGGAGGTGCTCTGTGACCTAATGGCATGCCATGCTAGAAGGTATACATCAAGTGAGGAATCTAATAGAATTCTATAAATATCTGCCAAGCGATAAATATGCACATGTAATATCTTATGCTTGCAGCCTGGTGTCAGTGTTTGGCAGCAGCTTGTGTGAAAAGACATTTTCAAAGATGAAAGATAGAAAATTTCTCCACAGATCCGCTTTAAGGGGTGACCTCTTGCAACCGACTTTAATAAGAGGGAACACCAGTTTTGAACCTCAGTCGAACAGAAGTTAGCCCCCTAACTTCCACTCTTCTCATTAGTGCACCTGTATCACACGAAAGAAATTACACTCCAGTTATGAGTCGGTACTGATACCGCCCATTCTAGCCCAACCCAGAGTTTCCACCTTGCCTTCTCCATTCCGTATTTCTTTTTTTTTCTAACTTTATTTTATTATGTTGGTCACCATACATGACATCATTAGTTTTTTGATGCAGTGTTCCATGATTCATTGTGTGCGTACAACACCCAGTGCTCCACGCAGCACGTGCCCTCCTCAATACCCATCACCGGGCTGACCCATCCCCCGCCCCCTCCCCCCTAGAACCCTGTTTGTTTCTCAGAGTCCGTCGTCTCTCCTGGTTCGTCTCCCCTCCGATTCCCCCCCCCTTCATTTTTCCATTCCGTATTTCTGTCCTCCTCTTTTCTTTCACGGTAACTCTAGGTCCCCAAAAGCATCAACACATTTACTCATCTTCCCAATCATACATACACAAGAGTGTCCAGCGTTGCTACACCCATAGTGCTTAGAATCGCGGGCAGATGGATATAGGGATGATAAGGAGAGGGGCCTGGACCCGTCCTAAAGGTGTGGCCTGGAGGAGGGGCGCGAAGCTATCACCGGGCCAGGGAACGTGACCAGGTTATGAGATTCAGCAGCGGTCTCCCTGGGGGGTATCTGGGCTCAGACATGAGGGATTCCCCCACGGGCATCTTGCACCTGCTCCGTCTTCTGTTTCTGTGGGGCCAGGGCAGCTGTGCAGGTGGAGCCCTGCCTCCGCACCCTAGGGAGGGACACACTGGGCCTGAAATCCAGCCTACGTTGCTGAGCAGGCCACGCTCCCAGGCAGGAGGTTGTATGCACCCTGGGAAAGGGGTACCTTCCCTGGCCTTCGCACAGAGGCCCTGTATGGGCCGGCAGGGCTGTCCTCTGACTACTGTCTGGCCAGGCACCATGAAATGCTCTAGTGTATTTTCCCTGTGCCACCGCCCTCTTCCCTGTCCTGTGTGTGGGCACGGGAATCCTTCCGCTGCCAGGACAAACTGGAAAGGGGGTTGTCTCCCTCCGGGACCAAGCTTGGGGGCAGAGGGAATTCAAGGAGCAAGGCAGAGACAGCTGCAAGCCCGTGCAGGGCTGGCAAAGCCTGGCCAGAGGGTAGAAAGGCCAGAGAAGAAGACACAGGGTGGAAACCATGCAGAGTGCAAGGCCATGGCCTTTCACTTGAAGCCTGTGAGGAACTTGGGGTTGGAGGAAGTGAAAGCAGGGACACCAAACGGAGGCCACCCTCCATTCAGTGTGAAAAGAATGCGGGGACCAAAGGTCATGTGGCAGCCCAGGGCTTGCGCTACATGGGATGCACCCCAGGGGGGGAAGAGAAAGGAGCATCTGGGCAGTTATGGGACTGTAACATGCAGATTTCCCACTTCTGGGGCACCTGGGTGGCTCAGATGGTTAAGCATCTGCCTTCAGCTCAGGTCATGATCCCAGGGTCCTGGGATCGAACCCCGCATCAGGCTCCCTGCTCGGCGGGGAGCCTGCTTCTCCCTCTACTGCTCCCCCTGCACGTGCTCTCTCACTCGGTCAAATAAATAAATAAAATCTTAAAAAAAAAAAAATTCCCACTTCTGCGAGAATTCATGAGTACTAAGCTCTGAGACTGTTTACCGTGGGTGCAGTTTCAGGGTTTGTGTGTCCCCAAAGATATGAGACACACAGAAGGAAGGATGTGGCTCTTGGCTACTAAGACAAAAGTCCACACGTTGGTTCCTTCTCATGACTGGAAGCTTTGACCACTGTCCCAGCCAAGCTGAAGTGAAGGAGATGTTGGGCTGCTTCTCCTCCTCCCTCTGTCCCTGCCTTACCCTGGATTCTCCATAGCCTCTGACTTTCTGGGGTGACGCTCTCCCTTAAAACTCAAACAGCGGGCTGAGGTACCCATCTCCTGCTCTGCAGAGAGCTCACGGCCCCACTCAGAATTCCCACGGCTTTCCTGGGCCTCACCTTCTTCTGACCACCTGCCACCCACATCCTTCTGCTCCCTCATTACTGATCTTCACCACCTTTCATTTCCAGAAGCTGCAATCCCCACAGGCTGACACTGTCCTGGTGGGTGATGGCCAAAATGGGTCCAATCATCGATAGGTATTAGGTGTCGGTGATCAAGCACCCTGACCAGCAGAGGCAGGAACTGTCTCCATGATGACATTTTTCTTTAGAACCTGAGTGGCTGTGTTCCTGGGGCCCGTGCGTCCTCTCTGGGCAGTTCTTCCACCACTTCCACACCTTTCCGCACCTGCGGCCGACTCTAAGTTCCCTGGGGGAACTCAGCTGGAGGGGTGAGTCAGCTCGATTGATTTGGCTCCAAACTCTCACTCTCAGGGTAAAGGGCTCACTTTTCTCAACCCCAGGGGCCACCTAATATGACTCCCTAACATACCCTCTGCTTCCACCTTAAAATTCAGACTCAACCTCACCGGTGTATTTCAATCTGGCTCAAACACTAGAAATGACCTGCTTTGGGGCCATGGTGTTCACAGCCCAGCAGGACTGACGCTTCGGTTGGAAGGAGCAGGCGGGTGCTCACCACCACAACCACAGCACAGATGGTGATTTGCTTACCTTCTCTACATTTCATGACTGTGAGCCTGGTGTACGGATATTCCTGTGTGTTCTGTTGACAATACTAAATTTCAGAAAAGAGAGACGTACCAGAGCCTTAGGGTTGAAGTAAATGAAGGTACTGCCCCAGATCCAGAAGGGAAATAGTGTCCTATTGCCAAGATAGTCACTGCTCCTTTCCACTGGGCCTCTCCCTGCAGGACATCATATGCCTGCCTCGTTGATGTCGTGGCCACCCAACTGACTTTGGACAATGAAATGAGGGGAATGACAAGGTCGCTGTCCTACAGAAGCTCTAGAAATATATAGTGAGGCACCTCCACCTCTCTTTTAGCCCAGGTCTCAGAACAAAGACAGATACAAGCATTTGCGTGTAAGCCGCTAGGATTTCAAAAGAACTTATTAGCATAAGCTGATGGATTCAGTGATGTTCAATTTTCAAATTTAATTTTGGCCAGAAAGGGGATTTCATGGGTGGGGCTTTAATTTCACCTTTGTATCTTATTTATACAAGAAGGTTCATACTGTTCCAATGTTATGCTTTGCGGGGCTGGTACTGTAACTAATACGGCAACAGCATCAAACGTTGCTCGCTGAATAACCTTCTCAGGCTAGTAAGGATAGACTGCATATCTGGGCCAATAATTCACAGTAGCAAAAAGTGAGTTTTCATCCTAAGCTTAAAGAGTCCCAATTCACGTCCTTTCCTGGCAGATTTCAGAGCCTGGTGCAGGCCGCAGCAAAGCTCCCCACCCATTGGTGGTGGTCAACGCTGGTCACCCTTGTCTGGCATCTGCCTTTGAAGGGGCTGTCTTCACCCTGTCGGCACGGGTTTACCTGTTGCGTCCAATGAGCTAATGGAAAAAACTGAAAGCTGGAAAATGATCCCTTCCCGAGGAAGAGTTAGCAATCTGAGAGAGCTGGTACCTAAGCACCAGTGAGCCCCACTTTCTGGAAGAAAGTCTGCATTAGTAGCTGAGACCCCATCATCTGGTTCTCTCGTGGGTCAGAAGCAACACCCTGGAGAAGAAAGCCATGGGGGACACAGTTAAAGGACAAAGCATGGGCCCTCCACAAGGCAGAGGAAGGAAGGCCAGAGAGGAGAATGAATGGTATGGAAGCTGAGGGAACGGGGTTCGAGAAGGACTGTGTGGGCCATAGGGTCAGGAGCGGCCACGGGCTCAGGGAACGAGACCGGGAAACCATGAGAAGCTTGGCGGTTCGGGAGGGCATGGGCGTCCTTTCCCAGAACCACCCAGGAGAGAGAACAGGTTAGAACCCAATCACAGTGAGGTGCAGGGAGAATGAGAGAGTGGCCCAACCAGCCCACTCCCTTGCTGAAGGAAGAGAGGGCAGCCCGCTTGGACCGTGCTCTCCAGAACTGGGCCGAGGAAAGTGGGGGGGGGGGGAACGAGTGAGTGGAGGTTAGCCAGAGGTGGGGGGACAATAAGGCCTGTCAGAAGGCCAAGGGACAGAAGGTTGTCACCTCTCCCTATGACGCCTGTATTATTTGTACATTCGCTGTACCTGACACAATTTATTTAAAATACCAAATACTCAAAACTCTTTGTGATATCCAGTTTCTTTCACTAAAGCCTTGACTCCTACTCCCTATCCCCTGCCCCTGCCCTAGAAACACACGCGCACACGCGCACACGCGCAAACATCCATGTGAACAACAAGCCGATGCCCTTGGGGACACTAGCTGCTGGGCCTGTCCTTTGCTGCCAGAAACTGCAGGACAGAGGAGGCCCTGAACCTGGAAAATGCAGAACGAAAGGCCAGCTGCGCCGGCACTTGATCAGACACATGATTTCAGCATAAAATCTAGAAAAGATGAATGACGCTTTACGAGGAATGAAAATCAACGGTCCTTCTCATTTTATTTATTGCGAGGATGACAGCAGGGAGAGCTGGGAAAGCAGATGATTGGCCAGGAAGGGAGAAGGCCCAGCACCTCCGGGAAGGGCCGGGAGCAGCGAGGGGCTGAGGCGCCTCAGGAAGGGAGGCCAGGCCGTCTTTGGGCAGGTTTTATCTACTCAGGAAAGCGCAGGCTTCCAGAAGCACTGTGGGACACACCAGAGCCGGAGATTCAGAAACTGATCTTTTTTTAAACCAAGAGATCAATCAAGGACTGAAGTACTGAAACACAGACCTTCCCCGGTCTTGTCCTACCAACCCTCGGCCCGTGCTTGCTCACCTCGCGCCGCGCCCCCCCGCCCCCGGAGCCGCCTCCTAACGGCGGCCACCACGGCCCTGGCCCTCACTAACCCCAGTGACTTCCTGCCCTGGCCTGAGTGACACAGGCCCCACCCCATTTGCCTTTAACTGAATCAATTGTGACACTCCAGTTCACAAGACACAGATGGTCCTCAGATGGGAGCAATCAACTTGCTCGACTTCATGCCAGTCTGTCTGAGGTGGTGCTCTCCTACTTGTGCACTCATGCATTCACCAGTACTCGCCGAGGCCTGCTTTGTGTGAGGCACTGGGCTAAGTGAGGGGTGCAGCAGGGACACACGGGCCCTGCCCTCACAAGAATAGCTCTTTGTCAGAGCGGAGTCCTCGGACCACCTGATCACAATTCCCCGAGATGCTGGCTGGTAAAGAGCAGTGACAGTGTTGACATTTGGGGCCGGGGAACTCTTTGTTGGCCAGGCTGTTCTCTGCTTTGTTTAGCAGCATCCGTGGCTTCTGCCCACAGACACCAGCTGCACCCCCTAAGTTGTAAGAATCAAAAATACCTCCAAGCATTGCCCAATGTCCCCTGGGGCGGGGGGGGGGCGGGGACTGCACCTAGCTGAGAAGGACTGATACAGAGCTTCTTGGCCCCACCCCATCGCTGGGCCCCCACCACCCCAAAGCCTCCAGCTGTCTGACGAGGTACCAGAAACAGGACTCTGGGTGACCCCATGCGCAGGGGAGGCAGTGCACATTGCAATTTTAGAATCACCGCCTGGAGCCTTACAACACTCTGCAATATCTTATAAATGTTTTTAAAGGAGCAAATTATTTGTCAATACATTTTCCTGGCTAAGATACTTTCTGGGAATTTGTATTCTCCATGGCTGGTATTTATGGTAACTGTCTAGAGACCAGAATCTGTCATTTCCGAATACACACATGTATATGAGCATATGTACGTATGTACATATACCCGCATACATACACACACACCCTTCATTCTACTGGATAAAATGAATCACGGTTTCTAAAACCCACGACAGGCACTATCAGCATTATAAAAATTTCGCATACGACCACTGCCTTATTTTTCTCTGTCTTTCATCTCATCAGTGACTCTGTAACTTTCTGAGGCAGTGGGATAGTACAGCACCTTTACTTTCTTATTCCCGTCTTCGTTCCTAGAATGCCTCCTGGCCCTGCAACCTCGCCACCCCTCACGCGTGCTGGATTCTCCGGGGCGTTCCACTTACGGGAGCTTGAGCACTGTCTCAGATTAGCGACGGCCGTGACGTACGCTGATCCCAAATATTCTTCGTACGTGTTTTTGCCCTGGAGTCTGGCCAGGCACTCCGTGTTGTCATTGAACAGAAGGTTTTTGGTTTCAGACCGGAACAAGCAAAACTCTCTCGGGCATTTAGCTCCGTTTCTTCCAAACTGATCCTGTAGTAACAGGGCAGACGGCAAGGGAGAGGCCGAGGGAAACAGGAGAACGTATGGATTGGGAGAGGCCAAAGACATCTCTTCCATCCAGGCTCAGCCCCAGGAAGCCCACGGAACAACAGGAGCTGGGTTCTAGAGGTTTTCCACTGCTTGGCTGAGACTTCCCCTGCCCCGTGTCCTCCTGCGGCCCGTGCCCCGGGGGTGGCAGATCCACCGGGTAGCGCCTGGGCCCCTCGCTACCTCTGATCTCACTTCCCTCCGTGTCCATCTGTGACCTCTTCCCGTAGAAACTCGGGGTGGCTAGATGACAGCTGAGGATTTCTGAGCTCTCCCCCAAAAGCTGATCACCTACAGCATTCTGAGAGGCCAGCTCCAGCAGACAGACAGTCTGCAC
This sequence comes from Callorhinus ursinus, assembly GCF_003265705.2. Lineage (NCBI taxonomy): Eukaryota > Metazoa > Chordata > Mammalia > Carnivora > Otariidae > Callorhinus > Callorhinus ursinus. The sequence goes on from NW_027397077.1 coordinate 4,048,162, forward strand.
TGGAAACCGTCTCTGCCATTGATCAGGTCATTGCCTTGGGCGGGTGGGTCACTCAGCCTCCTCCGCAGGGCGAGAGCAACACACCTCCATGATGGACCCCCTCTTATCAGCACCAGTGAGTGTGCCACAGTGAGGTTACTGTACCCATTACTGTCATTCTAGGGCCTTTAAAGCAACCTGGACACAAGGTATTCTAATACAAAACTAGAAGCTCTAAAAGAGAATCACAGACTTTAAGGAAATTGCATGGTTCCCTTCAAACCACTTCCCACAGCCTTCAATCTATAGAAGTTCTGGGTGTGTCGTGTCTAGAGATCACACATGTGGACGCCTCTGTTGTTCTCATCACTGAGACTCTGGGCAGCTCCTCGGCATGAAACGAACAAGGTCAGCACCAGCGTTCAGCAGAGGAACGGGAGAGGGGGGCTCTGGATGGGCTGCTACCCCTTTAGCACTGTGACCGCCCCACCTCGCAGCAGCCCGAGCACTTAGGAGAAGGCAGGAGGCCCTGGTCATCCACACCTGTTGGTCGAGCAGCACCTGCTTCAAATGTGTCGCCTTATCTTCCCGAGATACCACAGCGTGGTTCGGAGCCACGGCCAGGTGGCATCTCCCAGCTTCTGTCACGGGCTGCCGGGTGCCATCGAGGCATAGCAGTTCAAAGTCCTCCAGCCTCAAATCCTTAGCCCAGGCCTCAGTGTTCCTGCCTGGCGAGAGAAAGAAAGGCGGCATCAGCCACGGGGCTGCCCCCCGCTCAGTCAGGTGGGTCGGACGAGTCCACTGGCCTCTCCTGAAATGCGCATATGCGGGTCGCAGGGACGCGAGGGAGAGGGAAGGAAGTTTTGTCCGCACAAGCTATACAAACTTCAAATATAGCAAACGTCGGTGCCGCTTCCATACAAGCAGACAGGATCCAGGAACATAAGGGAGTGAAGCCCTGACGCATTCTACGGCGTGAATGAGCCCTGAAAACAGGATGCTCAGTGAAAGAAGCCAGTCACAAAAGGCCACGTGATCCCATTTCCGTGAGACGTCCAGAACAGGCAAATCTACAGAGACAGAGCGGAGACTGGTGGTTGGCAGCTCTGGAGGCGTGGGGAAAGGTGCCAGGGTACTTTATGGGGCGTTCTAGAGTGTTCTAGAATTGGACTGGGCTGGTGGGTGTGGCGCTCCATGAATGTGCTAGGGACCACTGAATCCCACACTTGGGATGGGTGGATTTTTTTTTTAATTTTTTTATTGCTATGTTCATCATCATATATTACATCATTAGTTTTTGATGTAGTGTTCCACGATTCATTGTTTGTGCATAACACCCAGTGCTCCATGCAGAATGTGCCCTCTTTAATACCCATCACCAGGCTAACCCATCCCCCTACCCTCCTCCCCTCTAGAACCCTCAGTTTGTTTTTCAGAGTCCATTGTCTCTCATGGTTCGTCTCCCCCTCTGACTTACTCCCCTTCGGAATGGGTGGATTTTTATAGCACGAATTATATCTCAAGAGAGCTATTAATTTTTTAAAAAGAACGCCCTCCACCTGTGCCCTATTTTCCAGCGAGTTCCAGAAAAAGAATATCTGGTTTATGTTCAAGAAGAAAGTGTTTTATCCTTCCCTTCATATTCAAATGCTCTTAGTGTATAGCCAGACAAAGGACAGAAACTTCTACAAGTTTATCGAATATGATCCATTAATTTAAAAAAAGACAGTTGTGAAATCACGAAGAAACTTACGCTGACATCTGACATTGCTCTAGGGGATCGAGAGTGCACTTATCGTGATGAGCACTGGGTCATGTACAGAAGTGTTGAATCACTATACTGTATACCTGAAACTGCTATCACACTGTATGTTAATTACACTTCAATAAAAAAACTGACATCAATCAATCCCTGGAGATCACTTAGATTAATGGTTCATAAATTTGAAATGGAATTGTATGCATGTTCAGACCCCAGCTTCGCTCCTTCTGCCCCTTCTTCCCTCAAAAACAAAACAAAACAGAAACAAAGACACTTTATCCATTCTCTTGGCTTTATCTATTTGATATTGAGATCGCTCCAGATTTTTATGTCTGTCCTCAGTCCCTCTCCCAAGAGACATGGGGAGGATCAGAAGAAGGGAGGAGGGGCTGTGACTGCCAATATTTGAAGGACAGAAGCAGAAGGTCAAGGAGGTTCTTCCTCAGAGGCTGAAGTGGCTAGTCATCTGCTGGGGACCGTGGGGGCCGAGGGGCGGTTCAGGAGAAGGCTGCGGTTTGGAAGGTGGCCAGATGGCTTGGGGGGCTGAAGTTGGCAATTATTATTCATCTTCTATTAACTGTACCTGCCTGTGACTTTGTCCCCTAAGACTCCCAAGGAGTTTCCAAATAGAGGGCTCACACAGGTCCGAATGAAGGCCTTTATTTCCTTTTTTAAAACTATGGGACAGGGAGATGGTGTGCTTCTGAGGCTGACTAGACAAAGCCAGGGAGACATTTGCTACTGAGGATGGCTGGTGTGTGTGTGTGTGTGTGTGTGTGTGTGTGTGTGTGTAAGACAGAGAGAGAGGGAATTTGGTTTCAAAATCAATGTGACACTCACAGACATACCATGTGGCATAAAGAGGTGAAGAATTTTGGAAGTAACTTGATCCAAAGCCTAGAACAGGTTATAACAGCTTCCCAATTGCAAACCTGAATACTGAGATGCGAAAGGGAAACACTTCGCTTACCATTCGTGTTCTGCAAGACAGTGACGTCTTTCACAAACGCGACGTCTCCAGCCCTCTCCGCCAGACACCTAAAATGTTCCAGAAAATAAACACATTGCCACAAAAGAGAAACTATTAGGGTTTTCATAAATATTTGTAATATAGATTACAAAAACTGAAACACGGGAGGAAACATGGAACAGATAAAGATAAAAATTTCCAGGAACTTATGGTTTAAAATGGTAGCTTGAACACATACGTTTGTGAACCTTGCCTGCTTCTAGAATCCCAATAACATGACGTTAGTGAGATTGCTGGGGTTTTTGACGTTAGTGAGTTTTTTTTTAAGCCAGAAACCGTGAGCAAGAGGCGGGCAGGGGGGGAAGAGAGAGGGTAATACTGACAATGTTTGGAAGGCGGAGAGCAAATCAATGAGCTGTAATTGACCCAGCGGAGCGAAAACAGCTGTAACATATGCTGAAAGTGAGGGAAGCCCAGAAGAACCGAGGTGTGCTACAGAACTCCAGAAAAGCTCATCAGCTAGAAGTACCAGGCACCACGAAAGTGGCTGAGACAGGAGGACTGGATAGAGTGTGTACAGACACAGCGTAGGTGCCCTCCTATTCCATACGGATGGGGAGTGGCTCCCCACCTCCCCCAGCAGAAGACTGAAGGTTTGTTCATGAGAGACTGAACCTGAACAACATTAAAGACAGAGAGCCAAGCACAGTGGAGAGCAGAGGCCCAACACGGACATCAGAGAGTGGTTTGAATATCTATATTCTGGAAGGTTAAATCATAACCTCTTTCCCCCACTCAGCCTCCCATGAAGCATACAGGATGATTTTTCTCTGGAAAAGCTGATCAATCCAAGAAAAATTCCTATGGATTCTGACATGGGGAAGCTCCACAGTGAAATGACACAAACCAATTGCCCCATAGGTGAGACCCATAACCAAGCCAAGACGTGGCACCCGAAGCAAAACTCACAGCACCAGTGTTTCATTCTTAAATATGGACAAATGGTCAGAAACCACTGAAGAAATACTGGAAAAAATGTAGCTAAGGGGCGCCGGGGTGGCTCAGTTGTTAAGCGTCTGCCTTTGGCTCAGGTCATGATCCCAGGATCCTGGGACCGAGCCCCGCATCGGGCTCCCTGCTCCGCGGGAAGCCTGCTTCTCCCTCTCCCCTTCCCCCTGCTTGTGTTCCCTCTCCCACTGTCTCTCTCTGTCAAATAAATAAATAAAATCTTTAAAAAATGTTTAAAAAATGTAGCTAATTATACTCAGAAAATACAGAGTCAATACAGGAGAGAGAATAAAACTTTTTTTTTTACTATAATGAATATCATTAAAGAGATGAAAGAAAGTATAGCATTCATAAAAGAAGAACAAGAAGTTCTAAAAAAGGAGCAGTCAGAACACAAACTGTTCTTAGAAAATAAAAAATCATCATAAAAATTCTCAAAAATGATATAATGATTAAAAGGTTAAGCTGAAGAAATATCCCAGAAACTGGAAGATAAAGAAAAGCAAACTATAAAAAACAAATAAAGAAGAAAATGAAATGATAACCCAGGAGTCAATAATTTAAGAATTAAGGTTTAAAGAGAAATCAGAGAAAACAGAGTAGAAATTATCAAAGAAATAATGAATTAAAATTTCCCAGAATGGAACAGCTTGAGCTTCCAGATGAAACAGGCCCACCAAGTGCCCAATCCAAAGGATTAAAAGGAGACTCACATAAAGAAATATCAGTGTGAAGTTTCAGAACATTGGAGATTTTTTTTAAATCATTTTTTAAAAACTCAGAAACTTCTTAAGAAACTTGTTTTCTAAACATTTTACTTTTGATAGAACCCCAAATGAATTTTTCCTGAAAAGTATTTTTCATTCATTGTTAAATCTCTGTAAATTTAGAGAGAAACACACATTTAAGACAGAAGTATAGGTGTCTGATTTCTTTACTCTTCACAAAATATGCTTTGTGTCAACCTGTGCACCTAAGATACTTCCTAACCCTCCTAAAGCTCATTCTTTCAGAACAAGGAAGTTACAAATAAGTTGAAAACTCAAAAATCAATTTTTTTCAAAAAGGAAGAGTCATATACAAAGAATCAGGAATCCAAAATGGTATCAGATTTCTCAACAAAAATTCTAGATTTAGAAGGCAACAGATTAATGCTTTTAAATTTTTGAATTTGCTGTAGTTTCTGTCTTTTTTGTTACATTCCAGATAATTTTTTCACATATCTTCCTTAATTCTCTTTTTAGCTATGCCTAAGCTGTTACACTGGTCAACTGTGTAGCTAATTTCAATTGCTATATTTTTTCCTTTGCAGAAGTTCAATTTATTCTTTTATAAAAAAAAATTACCTTGTTTTTTTCTGATGGATGTTGCTTCTAGTAACTTTCCCCGTGTTTTTAGTTAATATTATTATAGCTACTTTTGACTGTGTACTGCTCATTGTTATCGAGACAGGATTTTTGAGCAATCGCTGAAGCCTATCCTGAAGGAGCTGTCTTTCAGGCAGGTTTCTAGAGGGGACCACTTTTAAAAATATTTTTGAGTTGAGAATTTCTGGACCATTCTAGGGGATATAAGTTTGAGCTGCACATCCATGCAGGAGATGGCTCATGCTTTCCGTTTCTCAGGGATGGTGTGCATTCTCCTCCCTGTTTTCCTCATCATCCAGCAACTTGATGCCCTCAGGAGTAGGTGTGGAAATTACTTCTGATTCACTCCTACCTTAAAGGTGTATGTAACCTCTGTGTTCAAGTTTGTCATGACAGGTAAATGTCCTCAGGACAAAGTGAACACTTAGCTCTCTGAATTCCTATTCTCCCTTAATAATCTTGCTACTTTGTCACTTATTCGATATTCTTAAGAATGTTTGTGTGTGTACACGCACGCACACGTGCATGTGGACTAATCCAAAATTTTTGCTTGTTTTTAGTGAGACAATTGTTCAAAATAGCTGATGCTGTCATTTCCCAGATAGGGAAAATCCTGTCAAAATCCCTAGGGAGAATGTTTTTCAACTGACAGTTATCCACCCAAACTATAAATTTTTCAAAGGTAGTACAAAGAGGTTTTCCAGACATGTAATACTCAAAGAACAGCAATGCCAATTCAGCGTTTCCCAAAAAGATGTGTTGTGTGCCAACAAAACCAAGAAAGCAAAAGATATGGAATCCAGGAAACAGGCAATTGAACAAGATGTACGTCGAAGGGAAATCCCAGAATGACCGTCAACGGGAATCCCAGGACCACAGCTGTGCGGGGGGCCTAGAGAACATCAGTTCCAACTGGGCCGGATCAAGATTCCCAAGCATCTGATGAACCTGAGCCAGCATTCACTCTGGGCATGTATTGTGAGCAGGTTTACACTACTGGCTAAGGGTTTTGAGATGAATTAGTGATTTTTTTTAAGCATAGAAAATTAAGCAAAAAAAAAAAAAGAAAGAAAGAAGACACCTATTAACTCTAGAGTAAACAAAAACCTTGTACCAGGGTGCCTGGGTGGCTCAGTTGGTTAAGCGACTGCCTTCGGCTCAGGTCATGATCCTGGAGTCCCTGGATCGAGTCCCGCATCGGGCTCCCTGCTCGGCAGGGAGTCTGCTTCGCCCTCTGACCTTCCCCCCTCTCATGTGCTCTCTCTCTCTCTCAAATAAATAAATAAAATCTTAAAAAAAAAACCTTGTACCATAAGGGAAGTACAACCTTATTACACCACCTATTTAATATGAGACTATTTACATACTCATAATAACGTAAGCACTGAACATGACATAAATCTGTTGGGTGCTGCAAGCAGGTGAAATTTGTGTTTGTGAGACACAGAGCAGCAGGAGAGGCTAGAACTTCTTCCATAATGGAAAGTCAACGGAAAATAGCTGCAAATTGAAAATTAAGAACCAGCAATATAAGGATGTTAGTTAGAAATATAGAGGTGAAAGGACTTCTGGGTCCAGCTTTCAGTTTACATAAAAGGCAAAGCATTTCCTTCTTGTATAAAGAGGAATACTAAAGTGTAGGTGTTTCCAATGAAATAATACCTTCCCATGAGTTTAAAAGAAAAAAAAACCACATAGTAGTTCCTCTGGGTTTTTCTCAGATATGTGTCTACTCAGTATTTCTGAGTAGAATCACATCACAACTTTTCCATTTGCAAATCCTTAGTCTTTTAAAGATATTCTTGTACATTCACAAAATATTTTCATGAGTCTCTCACACTATAGTAAAAGTTACGTCTACATCATCCCATCATTGGAGCGAAGGCTACTGAATTTATATATTAAAAAGTTCAAAGACCCCAGTTTGGCCATGGTCATTGTCAGATCCATGACGCCATCTGGTGGTGCAATATCCTTTTTTTTTTTTTTTTTTTTAGTAGGCTCCACACTCAGGGCTTGAACTCACAACCCTGAGATCAAGACCTGAGCTGAAGTCAAGAGACAGACGCTTAACCGACTGAGCCATCCAGGCACCCCGAGTGCAACAGATTCTTGATGAATAGAGAAAAAGAGGTTGGGGAGGACCCCTGAGAAGTGACAACTGACATCTGTATGAACGGGGTTGTAATTTTGAATTATGGATAGTTACTGTGGATCACTAAGTGGCTGTAACTGATGAATTCTGAAAACTTATTTTTTGGTTTATCTTTCACTTTACTAGTGGAGAATACATTGCACTACTGCTTTGTCTTTGCCATTCCTAAGGCTGAAATCAAAGAGAAAAGTAAAGACGTAATGACAACCCTGATTGGGGGGGGGGGGCGGGGCGCGGTGGGTGGCTACAGGAAAGAGAAGAGAAGTCTTGCCCACCATAAAACTGAATTGTAGAAAGGACTTAAGAGACCACCAAACACGACCCATTTGATTTTGAGAAGGAGGACCCTGAGGCCCACTGAGGCTAACTTTGGCCCCAAGCCCTGGGGAGGAGCCCAGGAGAGCCGAGGTCATGCAGCCCCGTGGGAGAAGCCCTGTGGTAGCCTCCAGGGAAAAGTGGGAGAACCCTCAGGGGTTCAGCCTCTTAGTGGACCCCCAGGCTGCCCCCTGGCTCTGCTGTGACAGGCCGTATCTGTCTCCTTAGAAATGCCCTGCCAAGATTCTGGAAGATGAGGGACGAAGGACAGGGCCCTACCCTGGGCAGGCTCGGCCGCAGAACTCACCTGAAAGCCCCAGTGTAGCCGAAGTATCTCTCATTGTTGTTGGGCGCGCACTTGTTCTCACCCTCCTCGTCGCCAATGCACAGGGCACAGAGCCTGGACTTTGGGTCAGACCCAGGGGCACAGCTCTGGCTAAAGAATTCATCTGCAGAGAAGGAACATGGGAGTCAGCGCTTCCTACCTGAGTCGAGACAAGAGGCCTCTCTACCCAGCAGACCATGCACCTTGGGCTGGGTTCATTCCACGGCCTGGGACGGACAGCACATCCTCGCTGCCGCACACAGCCACGTGCTACCACCCACCGCGGGCCCAGCAGAAATCAGAAGAGCTTCACACCGGAGGCACTGACAGGAAGTCTGCCCAGGGACTGACCAGAGGGTCCCATTGTGTCAGCCTCGGGCTGGAAACTCAACTGATGAACTTGGCGGCAACTCGCGGCAGAACCTGCAGGCCACCCTCCAGGATCTGATGTCCACTTTCCTCAGAAATAGAAACCCTGCTTTTTACCTGGGTGCCTGGTCCCTTAGAATAAAGACTGGCCTGACCAGATGCCCTGTGGCTAGTACGGAACTCACCAGTGAGTTCCTTAGAAACACCCTTCGAAGACAGTTGGCACAGGCCTTTCTCCCCTTCTCCTTCCTTCTGCACACGGCAGGCAGGGGCACTCAGTCTCCAGTTGCGACATGGGCCATGAAGCAACCTTGAGCGTGGCAGCCATACGGATCGCAGCCAGATGTCTGAAACCCGGGTCTCTGACACCATGTCGTTGTCACAGTAGCTCTGGACAATCTAACTCTTGGGTTTTGCTTACATGAGGAAGAAACCCCTGCTTGGTTGAAGCCTCTGCTACTTGGAGTTTTCTCTCCTGGCCACTGAACTTAATCTGAACTAACTCACCGTGTGATTTGACCCACGTTCAGGAGTTGATGGGGACTTATATGGGTGAAGGAGAGAGAACACGGTGAGGACAAGAAAGTCCTGTCTCGATGAGCAGCTAGCACCCATTACCAGACTCGTGCGGCCCCGGACCCTGGAAGAGCCACACTGTGTGTCAACCTCCGGAGAGGCCCAGGGAGCACCAGCTAAGGTCCCCCCAGCTCGGAGGCAGCCACGGGGCTTGGAAAGGGCGACAAAGGCGAGGGCAGAGCCCCACGGAAGTCTGCCCGAGCCAGGCTCCCACATCCACTCAAAATGCAGCAGCGCCCCCCTCAGGCAGACGCCTGCACGAGAGGCGAACCCCACACTTGCACATCAGCAGGCCCGCACAGGTGGGGCACAGCTTACACATGGGGTGGGAGCATGGCACATGGCAGGGAGAGAAGGCCCCAGAAGCAGGCGGAGCCAGAACCCTTGAGCTCTTATTTGGTTTCCTGGCAGTGTGGAGGAAGAAGTCTGTCTCCTGAGGTAGGCAGGTGCCTTTCCCCAAATTAGGAAGCCAGTGCCTACGAGAAATTTGGATCCAGCGCTCCAGGAGATAAAAAAAAAAAAAAAAGTAACATCTGTACTTCTCAGAACCTGCATCTATTCTTAGGGTGCAGAAAAGCAGACTGATCCTCCAGTTTTTTATCTTGGGGGGGCTGGGGCAGGTGAAGTGTAGGGTAGAGACCCACTCAATGCTGCTCTGTCTGCAGGGGGCAGCCACACGGACAAAGTGCTCACCCCAGAAGAGTCCTGCAGGCCGCAGTCGACCTGCCCCTCCCCGCCCCCGCCCTTCCCTGAGGTCCCACGGCTCAGCGCCCCCACCCACCCACGACTCCCTCAGGACACCTTACCGAATTTACAGGAGCCTGTCTGGTTGAAAAGCAGTCCCATGGGGATGTTCCAGCCTGCAGTCCTGCCCACGGCTGTGTGGCAGGACTTCCTGCCTCTCAGAGAGTTCCAGGTGAGACTGGCATCTGATCTCCTGACAACGGCCACAGCAAGGTACCCTTGAACCACAGAAGAGGGGGGAGGGGGCTGGCATCGACTTGAGCGCAGCTGTCTGCAGCCTGAGCCAAAGCAAGTCGAGGAGCGCCCCGAGGCGGTGATGCTCCCGGATACCTGGCCATTGTCAGAGCTTAAGCGGCTGCTCTATGTGAAGGTGAGACTGATCTAAGCTATGAAATGAAGAAGTAAGACAAGCTGAGCCTTTAAGTGAGTGCCGGGAACAGTCCCTGACCAGCCACACATCATTCCGGAGTTATACACCGGCAATTCGCCGTGATATGGGAGCCGCTGGGCGAGTACAGAGCTCTTCTGAATCGGGGACAAGCATGGGCTCTGGCGGGAGGGCGGGGGTGATGCTCAGAGTACGGGATGTAGCGCAAGAGACCTGGTTCAACTCTGAAAGTTCTCTGCCAAGTGTGAAGGTCAGTAGAAGATTCATTACAATTACTCATCTATGAATTATCTGCATCCCCAAAAGAACTTAAGGCTTCTGCCACTGCATATCTTTCTGTGAGTTCCTGCCACCTCCTCCGGCAACAAGGACGACTTGCCCTTGACCCTGAAATGAGCAGGTTCCAACTCACCTTCCACCGGTCTATCCACACAACCTGTATTATTAGGGTTCTGTGATTCTGAAAGGACAAAAACAAGCAAAATGTCATTAAACACTGAGCTTTGTTGAGAAGTCGCAAACTTTTAAATCTCAGCGACGCAGGATCAAATCCGAAGAGACTGTGCAGTGGTCCCAGGCACCAGAAAGGCATCTGTGTGTTCACGGATGCTCACAGCAGCTCGTTCACAGCGGCCACTAGCTGGACACCACCCAAATGCCTCTCCACCATAGGAGGGACAAATAACTGTGGTTGAGTCACACCACAGAATACCGTACAGCCATGAGATTCAATATTCTTTGGATAAATAGCACAAACGTTAACACCGTAACACAATGGAGAGATGTACAAAGCACACGCCTCGCATGAAGGGTTTAAAAACAGGCAGAATTGTTCTGTGCCATCTGAGGTCAGGGGTCATCACCCTGGCTGGAGTAAGGGGGTTGGTGGCAGGAGGGCACCCGGGGCCACGTGGAACTTGCTGTGTCTTGGTCTGGGCACTCACGCAAGGGGATGTATCAGTTCGTGAAATATCACTGAGTAGGGCACACCTATGGGCATTTTTCAGTATGTATATTATACTTTATTAAAGTCTTTTTTTAAAGATTTTATTTATTGGGGCGCCTGGGTGGCTCAGTCATTAAGCGTCTGCCTTTGGCTCAGGTCATGATCCCGGGGTCCTGGGATCGAGCCCCGAATTGCGCTCCCTGCTCCACGGGAAGCCTGCTTCTCCCTCTCCCACTGCCCTTTCTTTTGTTCCCTCTCTCGCTGTGTCTCTCTCTGTCAAATAAATATATAAAAAATCTTTTAAAAAAAGATTTTATTTATTTGCGAGGGAGAGAGCAGGAGTGGGGGGCTGGGCAGAGGGAGAAGGAGAAGCAGACTCCCCGCGGAGCAGGGAGCCCGATGCGGGGCTCGATCCCAGGACCCCGGGATCATGACCTGAGCCGAAGGCAGACGCTTAACCGACTCAGCCACACTGGTGCCCCTGAAACCCCTCTTTTTAAATGAACAGGAGGAAACCAATCTATGCTCTGTCGCTCCTCAACACAGCAGGCTGTGTGGGTAAGGGCCCCTTTCCTTTATTCTTTCCCCCGATTCTCCTGTTTGACTCCATCCATCCATCTCAACATCTCCACTTGTGTGGGCTTACTCCTCCCACGGCCCAGCGGAATAAACCAGAGAGGACACTGCCCTGACTTACTTTGGTTCTCTGCCAGGACAGGCACCAAACCACACTTGCCCGCAACATAGATAAGGCCTCCATCCAGGCTCAGGGCATCAGCTTTTCCTTTCTGTAAAACCAAAGCAAATCATCAGCACCACACAGTGAGGCTGTCTCCCGTCCCACCTGTCTTTACGGTCTCTAAGAGCGTGGCTTCATGTCAGAGAATGTCAGGTGTTCCCATAAAGCAGCAGAAAGAGACAGGGGTTTGTTTGAATGGAGCATCCAAGGAAAGACTATGTGCACTATTGATTCTCCACCAGCCTCACACGTCTTTCATGCTGTCACTTCCAATGCAGAGACCAGGCACAGGCGGCACTGAGCCTCTGTCCTCCAAGCACTCTTGGGCCGCCCTCCTGGACCAGCCTCTCTCACTGAGGAGACACATGGGATGCATCCCGTGGGCACTACACTCAAAGTGCTACACAGAAGTTGTTCAACATGGGGCACCTGAGTGGCTCAATCTGTTAAGCATCTGCCTTCAGCTCTGGTCATGATCCCAGGGTCCTGGGATGGAGCTCCATGTGGGGCTCCCTGCTCAGTGGGGAGTTTGCTTCTCCCTCTCCCTCTGCCCCTCCCCCTGCTTGTGTGCTCTCTCTCCAATAACTAAAATCTTTAAAAATTAAAAAAAAAATTGTTCAACAAGTGAGCAGAAATGACTGATCTGCCTCACTCTGGGAATGAACGAGCCTGCACCCCAACATCGGAACACGGATTCATCAAGACTGCAAACTCCCTCTTCGGGTCAGTAATCATTCTTTTGACAGCTCTCCTAAAAATATCTGGAGACGTGGCTGAAGATTTCTATTCAGGGATGCAGCACGACGGGGTTATAGGGTTATAATAATGAAATAAGGGGGCGAAGCAGAATGGGATCACGGCTAAACCGAGCCAAAGACACAGGAAAGATACCCTACCATCATTTTTAAGTGTTTTCAGAGAATATAGATTCACGTGGGAAAATGGCCACGACGTACCGTCAAGTGACAAGGACTCAAAGCCTACGGAGCTGGTGCGACCCAGGATGGTTGCGGGCACATGCACACACGCACCAAGAAATCCGGGGCTGGGGAACTATCACCCCCTCGAACGGCGGTGTAGCTCGGCCAGTTGTGTTCGACATGCTACCTGTCGATGCTTCCCCGGTCCCCGGCAGTAATCGCGCCCCTACCTGGACCAGCGCGATGCAGTCCTCGCCGCTGGGCGCCGACTCGCAGCTCACGGTCCCGCCGCTCGCGCGCCTCCACTGCTCGCACTTGCGCAGCTCGTCCGTGCCCACCGCGCACCACGCCACCCGCGCGCGCCGCTCCGCCGCGTCCGAAGCCTCTGCGCACAGGGTCGCGGCCGTCGTGGGGCCCAGAGACCGGCGGGGACACCCCGGCGCCCGCCCGCCGCCCGCCGGCCCAGGGAAGCGCCCGGGCACCTGCCGCTCTCCCGCTCCAACCCTCAGACGCGCACGCAACCCCTTCTCCAGGCGCGCGCAACCCCGGCTTCTCATTCCCCTTCCTTTGGAGACTTCCCTGGCTTCTAAGCCACCCTTCGAGCCTCAGTGCAATGACTTGCCTAATATCTCGGTCCCGAGGGATAAAAGCTCCAGGGCACAGAGACAGTGGCAGTCCCAGGAGATGGCCCAGGGGGCGTTGAGCCCAGCCCTGAACTCCCCTAGGGCAGTCACCACCATTAACTACAGTGAGGTGCCCTGGTAACCGCCCCCCCCCACCTCCCCACTGCACCCAGGAGAGGAGCAGCTATGGCTGAGCTGGCCCACTGTGGTATCCCCCGCCAGGTGCAGGGCCCCAGGCCAGACTTGGTGTCCACCAGGCCTCGGGGTTCATCCCTGGAAGCACCCCGGCTCTCTTGGTTCCTGTGCATATATCTGACTTCATCGGAGGCACGTTGATTGTTCTATCAGGGCTGGGGAGCCTGATGTACACAGGGACATAGAACAGCATTAATTGGGTGCCTGTCACAGGAGTTTGGACATATTAAAATGCCCTGGCTTGGTTGATGGAACACTGGCATCTGCCTCCAATGGAGAAGGGACCACTCCGGAGCAGGGTCCTTCCCGGAAGGCCTCCCCCGTGGCTTGCTGCCCCTGCACCAGCCTGCCCCCAGGGCCTGCCCAGGCCTCACTCACTTTCCTTCAGGCCCTGGAGGGCATTGATGTAGTTGAAGCCAAGGTACAGCTCAGAATCTATATTCGAGGGGATCCTCGAAAACCCAAGGGCCGAGTCTTTGAACAGCAGGTCCTTCTCCCCTTCAGGGGAGCCAAAGAGCTGGAACGAAGATGACTTGTCTTTTCCAAACTTTTCCTAATTCGGGAAAAATTAGAATTACAGTCTCAGTGGTAAATAGAGAGGAAAGAAAAAACACAATGCTGAAAAACAGTATCTGGAGCTGGGGGATGATTCTGAGGGCGGGAGCCTTAGTTCACTTCCTCCTGTGCGGGGACCCAGGCGCCACCCCTGTGACAGGAGCTCAGCTGTGGCTTTTTCCTTAGAAAGCTGCTAGGGTCCAAGCACCTTAGGGTCTTGAGAATACTACCTCATCCTCCCTCTGCTTCTGCTCCAGCCCATGAGACACTGTTCATCAGTAATGCTGGAGAGATCTTTATTGTTTCTGCTGTCCAGAGCACAGCCGAGTTAGGAAGTTCACTGAATTTCTTAACTTTTGTGCAGAGAGGCTGCAGAGCGATTTCTGGAGCAGCAGGAGATTGGGGAAGGAAGGAATCTCCCCACACCAAATCCAAGCAGGTGGGGAGGGCGTCCGGGGATGGGGGGAGGGGGGATGGATACCTGTGCCTTCTGGAGGAGCTCCCAGATCAAGTCCTCCTTGCCATTCACACTCCGGGCCACAACAGCATTTGAAGGGATCCGGGCCAGGTGACAGTTCTTGAAAGCGTCCACAGGCTTCCGAGTGTTGTTTAAGCAGAGCAGCTCATACTTGTCCTGGTCAGCCTTGCTGGGCAGGTTCTCTGGAGGAAGGGTGGAAGTGAAGGGGAGCCCAGATGAGCCCACTGGAGGCATTAACCATGAGCTATCATGGCCTCTTACCAAAATCTCTACTGTCCCTGACGCACTCTGCAAAACTGGGGGGGGGGGGAGGTCAGAAAGGTAGTGGATTGCTCCAGAACATTCAAAAAAGAAAGATAGTGCCCAGAAAGCCTTGGGGGCTAAGCCCAGTGTTCCTCTGAGTCAGACAGGCTGCTCTGGGATTATTAGGACTGCAGCCAGGCCAGCCAAGGAGGGGGGACCAGACTCCATCTGTTTCCATGGCAACTCCGCCTAGAAAAGGGCCATGTGGCAGAGGCAACCCCAGGTAGCCAGCCAGGGGGCGATGCCTCACCCACCTCTCTAGAAAGAAAAATTACAAACACTTTTAAGGCAGGAAATACATCTGAATCACTTCCCAACATTGGGTGTTATCAAAAGAAGGGGAAAGAAGACTGTTTTTATGAGTGAGGTCAGCCCGATTTGGAACTGCTAATGTATCTCATACATAAGTTGCTTCAGAATACATAAAGTGACGGGAACCTGCCCAACTCATGAGATTAGTACGACCTTGATCTCAAAATCAAAGAGAGAAGTACAGACAGGCCTTTTGTACTTACAAACATAAATGCATCAATCTCAGATATACATTAGCTAACTCAGTCTAACAGAGTATTTTAAAAACAAATAGATCAGGATTAAGTTTTGTCAATTTATTCCATTAACGAAAGAATGGTCAGTCATCAAAAAAGCTGAAGCAATGCACGTCCTGAATGGAGTAAAGGAGGAGAGCCATGAGATCATCTTAATAGTAACAGATGCAGAAAAAGCACGTGTATGTTCAACATCTACCTTGTTTGTTTTTTAGTGCCAGAAAATTAGTAATATGGAGAACTTGGTAAAGTTCTTGACCTTGACAAATGCCATTCATCACAATGGCTACAGCAAAATCATACTAACAGAAGAAAATGTAAGCATGCACTTAAATCTGCTGGACACATTCCGCGGAGCATTCCTCAACTGTTAGAACTCCTGAACTAGACGTACATACAACATAGATAAATCTCTAAAACAAAATGTTGGGTGGAAAATCTGGGTAGTAGCATGGTTTCTAATGTTGAAACTTCTGTGGTCTTAGAACCCAAAAACACAGGGGCACTCTACATTTTGCGAGACCGTATACATCTCGAAGGACCTGTGTCAAGTACCGTGGCAGGGCTGTCTATGAGGAAAAGAAGGGCAGTGGGTATGGTGGATTTAAGGAAAAATGATTGTTTCAAACAGGAAATAACAGGACATAAGAGGCATGCCCTGAAGAGAACCTTGATAATAGTGTGCCAAGAGGTGAGGAGTCCGATTAGCTCAATACTCAAAATTATGAGAGAGTAAAATAAAAGGAGGAGTGCCCGTGGCTGTCCTCCTGCCTCTTACCAAATACTGTACTGTCCCTGACAAAAGCCACATCTCCAGCCCCGTCTTGCAGGCACCTGTGGAATGAGAAAGCACCAGAAGGGTCAGCACGGAGCGGCCCTCCCCGACTTCTTCCTCGTGCGTCCCAGGAGAACAGGGTCCTAGGGCTTGTCTCCTGTGGGCGTCCAACCCACAGAGGTCAGGGCTCTGAGGCTTTGGAGCACCCCATCTGGGGAGGGGTCAGGAGCCACCCCCAGGTAGATGGTGAGGAAGAATGGCTCAGGTGCTGGCCAGAGACATCCCCCCTTCCCCCTGCAGCTCCTCCTGTGTTAGAGGCTGAAAGGGCAAAATGGGTCTTTCTATATAAAAGGGTTTGAAGCCTCTACACCAGAGAGTAAAGTCTGAGTGTCCTTGACCGTGTGGTTCTTCCTTCCAGGACTGAGTGGTGGCCGGCAGACAAGCAGGGAGGCCTCCCTCTGCCAAACTGCCCGAGCGCAGGAGGCAGATGGGGGAAGAGAAGCAGCTCAGCCTCTGCCTCAGCACGGGGGCAGAGGGTGCTGGGGGCGGTCGGGCAGAGCTCGCTGTCTCCCGGCTGGGGTAGAGGCCCGTGCGGGGAAGACCACATCAGCCTGGACACTTCAGCTGTCCTGCCGGGAGCGTGGGACTGGTCATCTCATGACAAGACCCCTGCAGTTCCTCTGTGGTTAGGGAGAGGGCGGCAGTTGGCAGGGGAACCCAGGATATCACAGGGCAAAGCCAGACTCAGGGTTCTCCAGGGAGAAGAAATGACCACTGCCGGGGGGGGGGGGGGGGTGGCTCACGGGCACGCGGGGGGGGGGTGGGCAGGGGTTGGGGCTGGAGGGGCATGTGTCCCAGGCAAAGTCAGTGCGCTCTTTGGACTCAGTACGTCTGTCTACACGGCAGTGGGAGAACCGGACCTGCTCTGTGGGCCCGGCCGGCGGGCTGAGCTGTATTTGGGGCCAGAGAAAAGGCCTCCGTGGCTGAGGCGACAGGGAAGAAGAGGGCCTTCTCACTCACTTGAAGGCACCAGAGTGGCCAAAGTATGGTTCCTGGGTGGAGCAGGCACACTTATTGCCCCCCGTCCCTGCACACAGGCGACACAGGTGGGGGTACCTTCCCCCATCCGCGCAGGGCACACAGCTGGCAGAGAAGAATTTGGCCGCAGCTGTTGGACACAGAGAAGTAGACCACACAGTGCGAGCCAGCCCAGCCACAGCTCATCACACTTCCCAGCGTCACTCCTGCGGGCGGAGAGCCACCTCCCCCACCCCTGCTGGACAGCCTCCCTGTGAGGCTGGGAGCACAGAGATGCACTTGGCCCACGGCAGACTCGGCTGCCGCCTCCCAAGGGCCGCCTTGGGCTCATCGCACATGTGGCCTGTGGGGACAGCTGGCCTGGAGACCCGTGCCAGAGATGGCCCACCATCCCCCAGCCACCTCACCTTCCTCAAGGGGCTCGGGTGGCCCTCTCCAGTTTAAGAACGGACGAAGGGTACCCATGGGGATGTTCCATCCAGCGGGCATGCCAAGGCCTGTGTGGCAGGACCTCACGCCTTGTAGTTGGTTTAGCTGGAAGATGGTGCCCTTCTTGGCTATGGCCACAGCATAATAGTGGATTCGTTGCTCTGCAAAGGGACCGAGAGAATTGAAAGCTCTTAGCCTGAGAATTAAAAGGCTTAGAGGGAGAAAAATAGCCCACCTTGATCTTGCCCGGGTCGAAAGGGGAGCCATGTTGCTGTCTTTTCCTCCGGCCTGCTCTGTTTCCCCTGGGAGCACACGCATGTCCTCCATCAGTGGGTGGGCATCTGGCCTGAAGAGCCCAGGGACTCCATCCCCTGCAAGGGGGACTATCCGAGACCCCACCTCTACAGCTCAGCCCCTCTGACTGCACAGAGCCCAGGGCCAAGGCCAGGGCCACCCCAGCTTCTGGGTCTCCAGGGACAACTCACTTTCTTGGGTCCCATACACCTCAGCCACTATGGGTCGCAGTTTGTTGGGATCTTGGCCTGCCTCAAACACCAAACCACCATCCAGGGTCACAGCATCTGCCTCGTTTGCCTGAAAGCAAAGAGACCAACCAAACTTCAGGAGAGAGTCCGCCCTAACCCAGGCCATTTGATTCCAGGAGGTCACAAGTCTCCGTGGCTGGAAGGATCTTCAGAAGGGTTGCCTTTTGGTCATGTTCACTCATGTCCTGTGAGAGGTGTCCTCCTCTGGAGCCAAGGGTCCCTCCTCTGGGGCTCTGCATCAGCTCAATGGCTTTAACTCCTGGGGTTGCTATGTTGGCTCTTTTGTATGAGCCCCTCTGCCTGTATTGGTCGTTCATTTCAGTCATTTCTATCTAAAGTTGTTTATTCTAGATGCTTTCTCCCATTCTTTTGCTCTATGTTTATTTATTTTAAGTTCTTTTTTATCGAATAGAAAATAAAACTATTACGCTATCTTAAAATTATCATAGTAAACCATGTGCATCCTCTTTGGCATATTACTTCTCATATACTTATATATTTCTTATATTTGCAATCTGGTAGAGATAATATTTGGTGGACTGCTTTACTCATCTAAAACAGCATGACATTTCCTTACTTCTGCAGCCTTTATTGATTTGATGGGCCTCACAAAATTTTATGATAGTGTGGTTGTTCCATAGTTTATCAAATAATTCCTTAAATGTTCAGCACTTTCTTTTTTTGCTGTGGTATCTATGTGTTCATGGATCGCTTTGTCCTCATAAATTTTTTTTTTTTCCTTCTGATGACCTGTTGCCTTGGATGGGCATCTGAGGGTGGGGTCACGCAGACAGGGAGCATGTTTATCTTTATGGCCCTGGCCACTGTTGTTATTCTGCCTTCCAGAAGATCTGTAATGCCAATTTAGAATGCCACCGATCACGAAGATCAGTTTCACTATAAAATCACCAGCAGGACTGGCTTTTATTCTATTGCTATTACTTTAGAAAATGCCAGTGCTAACCCATTGCTTAAGTGTGTATTCCTCTGATTACTAAGGGAAACATTTCCTATTTTTAGTAATTATGCATGCCCTCTTACTAATGCTCGGTTCATATCATTTTTCAGATATGACCCTACATTTCTTACCAGGTTGAACTAGTTCTTTAGAGTATACAGTAAATAGCAAACCCTTGTCAGAGCTGGTGCATATTCATTCTGGTTCTTTCTAAATTTTTTGGTTAAGTGTTTTTAATGGCTATAAGTTAAATTTGTTATGTTCTTCAATCTGTCAGTTTACTCCATGATTTAGTTCATTGCTTAAAAGCTATGGGAGTTCTTGTTCTCTAAAGTTCTGAGAATTAAACTGTCCCTTGGTTCTTCAATAATACATGTTTTATTTCCAACCATGTCATTTGATGTGTGGTATGTAGATCTGATTTCGAAGGGGGCTTTTATTAAAAAGGCAGATTTTGCAACCTCATCACAGGTACTCAGTTGAATAGGTTAGAATAGGGTCTAAGAATTTGTATTTTAAACCAGCAAGGTATGCGGGTGCTCTTTTTTCCCCCACGTCACAGTTATAAAATAATAGCCCACAACACTGTTCAAACTAGATTTTTCCCCCTACATACTGTTTCGATAACTCTAGATATTATTAAAAACTTTGACACAAATTACCCACTCTGTGCTAGAGTCAAGTACCCACAACAATGGCGCAGGGCAGGGACACAGAACATATATGTTGAGTGAATGAGTAAAAATTATTTCAGTAGATCTTATATCTCAAAAAACAAAAGGAATCTGAAATCATCCGGAAGTCATGAGTCCCTTTTCTCTCCCCCTGGAAACGTCCTGCATGAATACCCGTCCAGTGCCCGGTACCCTGGCTGGCCCTTCCCCAGCAATGTGATGTGGTAACTACAGACCAGCTGAGCTTACTTTGCTCGGGGTTTGGCAGTAATGATCTTCTGGAGGTTTTACCTTTCAGAGGGACCGTGACTTTTGTTAGTGTTACATATTCATCCAATGTGACTGCTTCTGTGTTTGCAACAGCTGTTATTAACAATTTGCGTTGCAACCCCAGATTCCCCACACTTGGTCTCTCCACTTTGGAATGTTAATATCTGCTTTCAAAATAACCTTGTGTCCTATGAGGAAGGAGCACTCCCAACTTACAGGTACCCAGAGAGAAAAACAGAGGAAGCAGGGGAAAACACATTTCCTATTTCACTCCATTTCATTCCCTCCATTCAGTTTGGTCCCACCCAACACACGGCACTGACTTACCTTGATGGCCTTGATACATTGTTGGCGGGAGGTTCTCTTTGTGCAGGAGACAGTGGGGCCATCCACTTCTTCCATATTCTTCTGGAATTTGGAGCATTTTTCCAACTCTGCTTCTGATATGGTGCACCACCGAACATTTTTCCTAGGGGCAACCAGACACAGTCCTGGGAGAGAGAAACCAAAGAATCAGGGCTTCAGCACTGCCCATGGGAGACACCACCTCACCCTTTGACAGGGTTTTCCAGACTCCTCCATCTCTCTACTCCTCCCCTTTCCTCTCCATTCAGTGCCCAAATCAGGCCACTCTCCTCGAGTGGAGGTGCCCTGATGGTCTAATGAGCATTCTCTGCTGGCTGGAGGGCTGTGATTCTCAATAAATGAAAGGAAATAGTCAGAGCCTCTGGATTATTTTCCTTCCTGTAACTGACACATTTCCTACCTCTAAAAAATGACAATGACATTTTGCCTCAGTTTGTGAGGTCTTCCACCTGCTCTGACCCCTTGAAGCCGAGAGGTGGGCAGGAAAGGGATTACTGCTCCTGTTTTGTTAATGTGGAAACTGGCTCTTGAGGAGGCTAAGTGATTGCCTGCTCAGCAGTGGCAAAATCCTGCCTAGAATCCAGGTCTCTCTAGACTGTTGCATCGACAAGAAACTCCCCAGATGATGCCAAGGCAAGTAAAACACACCTGACTCCTTGTCAGTAGCTACAGGAAGTGGTGTACCAAATGGGTCAGCGTGCCTGAGTTACCATCATTCACCTCTGTATCAAAAAGACTGGTTCTCCGCCGAGACTGCCTTGTTAGTGGAATCTATGCAATTAGGAAGGAGGCTGGACCAGATTTGCTCACAGCCCTTAAAAACCATGTCATTGAAAAACTTATAGTGAACATTATATTAAAATGGTGAAAGACTGAATGCTTTTCCCCTAAGATCAGGTATCCACTCTCAGTTTTTCTATTCAACATAACACTTGAGATCCTAGCCACAGTAATAAGGCAAGAAAAAGCAATAGAAGACACCCATACTGGAAAGGAAGGAGTGAAACTCTCTTTGTTTGCAGATTACATGATCCTCTATGTAGAAAAGCCTAAGGAGTGCACAAAATGCTATTAGAACTAATACACAAGTATAACAAGGTCACAGGATACAAGATCAATACACAAAGAGCAATTATATTTTTGCATCTAAGCACTGGATGATCCAAAAATGAAATTAAGAATATAGTTCTATTCAAATAACATCAAAAATAATTAAATACTTAGGAAAATATTTAACAAAACAAATGTAAGATTTGTACACTGAAAATTATAAAACTTTGCTGAGGGAAATTAAAGAAGATCTAAAAAATGGAGAAACATTTGTGTTCATGCTTTATAAAACTCAATATTGTTAAGATGGTAATTCTCCCTAAACTGATATAGAGAATCAACACAAATACTCTCAAAATTCTGGCAGGCCAGGTTTTGTTTGTTTGTTTGTTTTGGGGGGGTAGGAATTGACAAACAGATTCTAAAATTTATATAGGATAAATAAGTAAATTGATATAAAATAGCCAAAGCAATTTTATGTAATTTATATTTACAATTTATTTTATATAATTTATATTCAACAGTCAAGACAATTTTGAAAAAGAAAAAACCTAGAGCAATTTTACTTCCTAGTTTCAAAATATACTATAAAGCTACAGTTATCAAAAAGGTGATTAGCATAAAGACAGACATGTAGATCAATTAAACAGAATTGAGTCCAGAAGTAAATCCTTATATTTACATTCAATTGATTTTTTATAACACTAAGGCAATTCATTGGCAGAAGGGTAGTTTATTAACAAATGGTGCTAGCACACAGATATCCACCTATAAAAAGATTAACTTAGAGCCTTACCTCACACCACACACAGAAATGAACTTGAAGTGGATCACAGAATTTAGCTTAAGAGATAAAACAATTAAACTTTTAAAAAGAAGCACAAGGGGAAAACAATGCAACCTCGGGTTAGGCAAAGTTTAATTAGCTATGACACCAAAAGCACAGTCCATAAATGAAAAAAAATTAATAAATTGGGCTTATCAAAATTTAAAACTTCTGTGTTTCAAAAGACCGTTAAGAAAATGCAAACACGGGGCGCCTGGGTGGCTCAGTCGGTTAAGCGTCTGCCTTAGGCTCAAGTCATGATCCCAGGGTCCTGGGATCAAGCCCCATGTTGGGCTCCTTGCTCATTAGGGAGCCTGCTTCTCCCCTGCCTGCCGTTCCCCCCTGCTTGTGCTTGCTCTCTGTCTCTCTTTCTCTCTTGCTCTCTCTGTGTCAAATAAATAAAATCTTTAAAAAAAAAAAAAAAGAAAAGAAAAGAAAATGCAAACACAAGCAACAGGTTGGGAGAAAATATTTACAAAGAATTTGACAACTCAGCAAAGACAAACAACCCATTCAAAAAATAGGCAAAAGATATGAACAGACATTTCACAAAAGAAGATACATGAATAACTAATAAGCCCATGAAAAGATGTTCAATATCATTAATCATTAGGAAAATGCAAATTAAAAGTACAATGAGATATTCGTTCACACCTACTGGAACTAGTTCTAATAACTAAAACAGAGGATAACATATGGGTGAGGATGTGAAGAAATGGGACCCCTTGTACATTGTAAAATGGTGGAGCCACTTTAGGAAGCAGGTTGGCAGTTTCTCAAAATGTTAAACATAGAGTTACCCTATGATCCAGCAATCCACTTCTAGGTATATACCCCAAAGAAATAAAAAGACATATCCACATAAAAACTCTTATATGAACATTCATAGCAGCATTATTCAGAAAAGCCAAAAACTGGAAACAACCTGAAAGTCCAGCCACTGGTGAATGGCTAGAGAAAATGTAGTACATCCACACAACAGAACATTATTTGGCAGTGAAAAGGAAAGAACTAGTGACATGGACCATGATACGGATGAGCCTTATTTATGCTAAATGAAAGAAACCAGACACAAGACATTACCTATTATATGATTCTACTTGTATGAAATGTCCTCAAAGGCACATTTATAAAACAGAAAGTAGATTAATGATTGCCTGATGTGGGGGTGGGAATGAGAAGTAATTATAAATGGACATGAAGAAACGCATCAGGGGGTGGAAATGTACTAAAACTGATTTACAGTGATGGTCGTGCCACTTGGTCAAATTACTAAAAATCATTGAATTGTACACTTAAAATAGGTGAATTTGGGGATATGTAAAATATACCTCAATAAAGCTATTACAAAACAAAACACTTGATTGCAAAAACCCCCTTCCCATTTGGATGTGCTTTAGAGTAGAACACTCAGCTCTCTGCCACCTCTTATTCATGAACCATTCCCTGCATAATCAGACCCACCAAAGTATTTGAGGCTCGCTGGGAGGGTTTGGTGAAGAGACCAGTGGCTCCCAGGCCAGGTCTGCAGGGACTCAAGAGAATGCTGCCACAATCCTTCTCCACCAGCCATCGTCCCAGGAAATCTCAGGGGCTGTAATCTAGCCCGAGGCTCTCGTGGAACTGTCTTGCCATAAAAATCAACCTGGTCATATTCAGCCACTTGTGACCCAGTAGCATTTACTGGATGCCCTCTGTATACACAGCACTGTGTGTCATATGGAGGAACATGTAAGCAGACAGGACTAGATCTTACCTCCCATCGGGAGAGGCAGAAAGTCAAAAAAGAAGAAGCTAAGGATGATGAACGCTCTAGAAGAAACAAATACCAAACCAGAAGCGAGGTCCCCATGACCTCAGCCAGGAATCAGGGTGGTGGCAGTCCAGGAGGGTAAGAATAATGGCCCCATTGTTGCAAGCATGTTTTATGCCAGGTGCTTTACTCAGCACTTCACACCTTCTCTGTCCACTGATCCCCCCAACTCCCTGACTGTCAGCGCTGCTAACACCCTCATTTCCAGGTCAGAAAACAGTGGCTTTAGCTAGTTATATGGCTTGCCCAAGGTCTCCCAAACTAATAAGTATTGGGTGCAGGATTTGAACCTACGAAGTCAGACACAAAGCTAAAGTCTCTTACCACAAAAGCTAGCCTTCCTATTTAGGTTGGCTAGGTTACAGATGGGCTGCAGTGGAGATGGGGTGAGTAAAGGGTTTGGGGTCAGATCATGGAAAGCCCTCAGTGCTGGTCCAAGGAGGTCTTATTCTAGAGGGAGTAGAGCTCTCTCGTGAAAGAGAGCAGAGATAAGAGTTCTGCCTAGAATGGGGGAAGGGTAGACTGAAAGCAGGGAACCAAGCAGAAAAGCAGTAGGAATGGACATGGGGCAGGAACAGGGAGGTGGTGTCAGAAATTAGCTGGGTGACGGATGGGACCAGAGGGTGAAGAGGGAGAGCAAAACAGAAGACCAGGCTTCAAGGTGGGGTGGGGGGGACATGAATAGCGGCAGGAATGGGGAACCCACGGGCAGAGTTGGTTTCTTCCCTTGGGAAGGGCTGAACCAGAAGACTATAAAGGACCACCGAGGGGTTTTCCAAGATCCACAGTCCCAGCCCCCAAAACACCAGAGCCTGAGTCAGAATGCACCACCCACTCATCCCTCCCCCTCTCACCAGCCACCTCCAAAGCCACACGTCCCCCTTAAGACCACATGCTCTCTGAAGCAGGTCTGGGGCTGGCCCCTCCTGTAACCCCACCCCCACACCTGAACCCTGTCAACCATTCAGATGCTGCCCCCCTGAGCCTGGATGGAATCTTCCTGAAAGTATGCCTCCCTTGATTGTTTCTGTGCAGACATGCAGTGCCCTGACCTCAAGGGCAGGGGCCAGGATGGAGCTACTCTTCTCACCCCACCCAACCTCTGCCAGCCAGGATGCCCATGGGAGCAGGGCAAGAATCCCCTAGAGCTGGAGTCCAAGGCAACCAAAGATTCAAGTGAACATGGAACCCAGGGGTGCAACTCTGAGCCCGGATCCTGCACCACTGCCCATGACCACCTCCAGGAAAGTAAGGTTTCCCGCTTCTCGGTCTCTCCCAGGTGGCCTCAACCCTGTGCTGTGCTCCCAGCAGGCTACAGGTCAGGAAGCAAAAGGGAAGCTGGTCCTGAGCAATTGGTCCTGGCAGACCCAATCCTGCCTCAGAGAAGACAAGGATGACAATACCCATAGGAAGGACTTTGGAGAAGGGGGCCAGAAGGTGGGGACAGAGAAGGCTTCATGGTCCCTAGGTTTGGGGGTGTTAGCTCACTGTGCTCTCTATGACCCTTTTCCATCCAGGAAGCTCCCAGCTGGGAATACATGCTCTTAGCCGGGAGGAGGCTGCCCCGGGCTGGTGGGAGCCCAGGGAGGGAGGGGACACCTGTCGTTTTCCTCTGACCCCCCACATACTGCCTAGGCACTGATGCCCATCACAGCCCCCCCACCACCTGCCCTCACACATTCACGTCTCTGATGTCCACGACTGGCCAGTGCCCTCTGTACACCCCAGAAATTATTTCAGACAGTCCTAGTCTGGGTGCATTTCAAACCAGAAATCAATCATTTCTCTCTTAGACGCTCTGAAGGAGGGGTCCCCTCAGGAGGGTTTGGGCCACCACCCCTGCCCTTCTGCAGCGGGAAGCGTGTGTGTATACCTTTGCCCGCCATTGAGTAGGTGGCAGCCAGCCTCCACCTCACAGCTGCGTGGGAAGACGGTTGGATTTTTTTTTTTTTAATCGAAGAAACTAGGGCTCTGTCTCTCCCAAGTTACACAGTCCTTGCAGGAGCTGGGCTCTGAGCTCGTCTCCTGTGTGTCTTGGGCAAGTCACTCCCTGTCTCTGGGTCTCATTTTCCTCCCATGTAAAAAGCCTGCCACAGGACTATGGGTACCAAAGGTCCGGGAGGGACACAATGGGACAGGGTCTCTTTGCGTGCACAGCTCTAGAGACACCCCGACAGGCTCCTCTGAGCCCTGCTCTGGCTCCTCCCCAAGCAGGTGGGCGGGACCCGGCGGCGGGGCGCAGGGATGGACGGGTGCGGGGCGGGGGAGTGGGGACGCAGGCACCCACCCGCCGGGCGTCGGGGGTTGGGGGGGTGGGGGGGCGCCCACCCGGCAGGACGCGCCCCCAGGTACCCGCACTCACCAAGGGCCCCGAGGAACAGCAGGGCAGGGAAGACTGGCTTCATTCTGGGCTCCTGAGGCGACTTTGGCGAACGAAGTCTCTGCCACCTGTACCGGGCTCTGCACCCCTTTATCCGGGGCTTGGTGACCTCACAGGGTTTGCCCCGGCCTGTGGCCCAATAGGGATCCCCTGCTCTGAGCCCTCGCACCCCTCCTCCACTAGTTCCTGGAGGCCCAGCAAGGGGGGCGGGGAGGAGAAACAGAAGCGGGAGGGGAGAAGGACCGGAGCCTGAGCAGCCTGAGCACCAGGAGAGAGGAGACCCGGCCCACAGGCGACCTCGCGCGCGCTCGTGCTGCGTGGTCGCTGGGATGGCCTTTCTCTCCACCAGTCTGCAAGTCTCTAGGGACTCGTGTCTTGTCCTTTTCCTTCCTCTGGTGCTATTGCCTCCTAGACGGTTGGACATAGAGCAGGGATCCTAAGGTGAACACTTGTGATCATCCTGAACTGCGAGGCTCGCCTTTCCTTTCACAGATGGGTCTAAAGTGGCTGGGAGCTGCCTCGGCCTGACATGAGCATCGTGGGACAGCTAGCCAAGGTGACGGTCGCTGCCCAGAGTCTGCCCCAGGCTGCCCATGGGTCTCTCCTGGCCCCACTGAGACCACAGTACAGCTTCCAGAAAACAGAGCCAGAGGCCTCAGGGGAAGTGACCAACCACCCAGGGCCCAGTGGCTCTTTCCCTATCTCCTCATTAACACTTGTGTCATTTTTCTTTTGTTTTGTTTTGTGGCGGTATGAGGTGGGAGATGGGAACCTCGTTTTGATAAATGTCATATTTTGTCAACATAAACTTACCTTATTTCAGGAAGGTGTTTTTCAACTCTAGGATTTGGCTGCCAAGAATATATCTTGTAAATACACTCCCATGATGCACAATGGCTCACATATGAGGGTTTCCAAGGCAACACTGTGTGTCATTAACCAACTGGAAGCGAATTAAACATCCACGTCTGGGGGGTGTCAAAGAGTGTGCCCCTTTGAGACTCTCAGGGAGGCCCCCCTGCCCCAGGTGTGGAGCCTGCCAAGGCACGGAGTAGGGTCTGATCAGGTACCCTGCTTGCCGGACCCAAGAGTGGGGTCTGGGGTTCAGCACTAGAATCACCAGCTGGGTTTGGGGGTGACAAATCCAGCGTCTCCTATTGTTTGGAAACATAGTGTCACAACATTAAAAGCTGCTTTCATCAATAATTGCAATAAACGGTTTCAAAAATAGTGAAGAAATACAAAATTGACTAATTCTCAGGAGTGCTGAAGCATCTTTGTACCTAAATTAGCCACTCAGCTGCTCTGCCCTTCCATAATTATAAGAGAATTAAGAAATAAATGTCACCACCCATGTGTCTGTCTCTGAATGCAAATTTTACAAAGGGTGGCTTGTGAAGTCAGGGGCCTTCAGACCCTCTTATGTCTGTTACAGCGTTGGCAGGAACACACAGAACCTGGGACCACAATCAAGAGGCTGAGCTGAAAGGACATGCCCTGGAGGCAGGACTGGGATAGGTCAGGCCCCAGGGCACACTGCTTGGATGCTCTGTCTATAGGGCATGGCTCAGTCCCAGGCCAGGGATGTGCTCAGCTGGACACATGCAGAGCATGGCCACGCCAAGGCCACCTGCAGGGGAAGTGGATAGAAGGGTGGGGTCTACCCAGGAGACTATGGAGTTCAACTGAACTATCATCAGCATTCATTCTTCATTCATTCATGCCAGAACTGGTGAGTTCCAGGAGGGACACAGAGAAGAGGGGTCTGTCCTTGCCCTCAGGAGCTCACAGCACAGTCAAGGGTGGGGGGCAGTCACAGACACGGCAGCATAAACAAAGTCAAGGTGGGAGGAGGAATGAGTGACCAGCTTCCATCATGAAGGCTCCAGAAAGGTTCAAGGAAGAACATTTGACCTGGGTAGTGGTGGGGGAAGGACCGCATTTCTACAGGGAGAATATTCAGGTGGAGGAAACAGCCAAGAAAGGGCGTGGGAGCATGAGCACTCAGTGACCAATTACCTAAGCACAAGAACCACAAAAGGTCACTCTGCGCTTTCTGGCCTGGACCTCTCCTTGGAAAGATTAACAGTGTCACCTCCTCTGTCCTGAGCTCCACACCAGTGTCCATCTGCCTCTGGATAGCTCCTCCTGCAGGTCCTGTAGGCACCAGCATTCCGTGCATCTGAAATGGAGCCATGCACTCCCTCCAGCCCTGCACCTTCTCTCAGATTTGGTTACCACCTTCCACCAAACCCTGCAAACAAAGAGCCTCAGAGGGGTCCTCAAATCCTCTGGCCAGCTAGCCCTGTCTGTGCGATGGGCACCTGATGATCACTATCAGTTGAATGAATGAAGGAGCGAGGAGGAGGGACAGGGGCTAAAGTATCCTGCTCGCCATGCGTCAGGTCTGAAAGACAGGGCTGGCGATGCCAGGCCTCCCCAGAACCTGTGTGCCCGGGGTCATTACTTTGCCCGTGAGCTCAGCATCGATCTGCATGGCTCTCTGAGGGGCCAGGAGCTGGGCCAGATCTTGCAGATCCTGCAGGGAAGTAGGAGGTGGGTTTTGCAATGCTGAGACCATGGCATGGTGTGAGTATAAGGAGGGCAAAGAAGGGTGCAGATGGTAGAAACCACCATATAGTGGCAGGAGCCGGTGTGCGGCAGGCAGGTGAGGGAAGCCAACTAACTTCTCCCACATCCTCACTCCCTCTTCACCCGCGAAATTCACACAGGGACCCTTTGCCAGCTCAAGGACTGGCCCAAGCCAAGCGCCCTCCTGACCGGTGCGCAGTAAGTCCCACACCCTGCCCTTGACGGAGCCCTCCAGCTTCAAACCCCAAGAGGAGCTTTGGGAAGAAGGTGTAGATCTGGGCAGAACCAGCTCTAGAAGGAACAAAGGAGAAAATGAGTTCTTGAGACACCTGCTTACACGGGGGGCTCCAGCCTGGCCGACCAGAGACCGCAGGTCAGGCTGCTTGCCCCTGCCAATGGTGGGAGGTTACTGACTTGCTAGAGAGCCGCTTGTTAAATATTCACAGATTTTGTGGCAGGTTGTTGAACGGTTGGTAGCTTGAACTCATCCGTGGTGGGAGTATCTACACCATGGAAATTAGCAAACACTGTGAATCGGAGCATGCTTCCCTCCTGGGGAGCCAGTTTACAGCACATCACGGCCCAGGGTTGTCACTGTGTGGGGACATGCGGTCCCCACGTCAGCGTGGCTATGTGGGGGGGGGGGGGAGAATGCCTTCCTAGGAGACAGACAAGGTAATAACCTGAAGCATTTGGCTGGCACTTGGAACTCCAAACGGAGCGGCCTGTGGCCTTGTCTCTGACGGTTTGGACAGCTCTGGAAGTCACGGTTACTGCTCTAAAAACAGGTAAACTGAGGGCTGCCCTACAGTCACACAGTGAGTAAGATGCTGAGATGGAACTGCCGGCCCTGAGTCTCCCCTGAGGCTCACAGCTGGTCTGTCCCCCTCTGCAGAGGCTGAGATCCAGGGAGAGACCTAGCTCTTGATCTCTGCAGGAAGGAAAACCCTCAGGGATTGAGACCCTTGTGAAGCAGGACTGTCCAGCACCTTCCACACATCAGCCATGGCTCTTGATCCTCAGGGAAGCATCACGACATGCCTCAGCAGGCCTGCTTTCCGAATGGGGGGAATCAGGCAAAGCAACCCATCCATGGTCATGCTGCTGGTCATGTCTAGAAATCCACCACTGCCCCCTGCCCTCTATCCAGTGGTCCTTGATGGCTATCGATCGTTCCTTTGCTGACCACCCTGAAGAGAGAGCAGAAAGTGAGCGTGAGGTGGACGCAGAGCTCCTTGCTTTCTTGGCCAGGGGGGTGGTCACGATTTCCGGAGCAAGGTCCTAATATTCCGCCCCAAGCAGGCCCCTTGCCTATAGCCAAAAGCCCTGGGGAGTCTTCAGGGGTGTCTGTGGGTGGTGGGGGCTGAGCCGAAGGGTGGCGGGCAGGAAAATGGTGGCTTTATTAACTAATATGTCTTGTTGCCAAATGTTGCCCAATTTACAAAGAACCCACAGAGACTAAGAGCTTCTGTGTCCTTGGACAGCCCTCTTCCTCCTTCTCCTCCTTCACCTCTCTCTCCTCATAATCAGCACCCTCTGCCCTTCTGGACCCTCCCCTCTCAGGGCCAGCACCCCACAGTCCTGCCAAATGACACTGCACCATTCTGCCCAATGGTCCAGGGACCAGTGGAAATGTCCCAGGTTTTCCAGGTGCAAGATTTCAATTCTCCCAGCCTGGTTGGCACCCCCATTTCCCTGGCATAAATCCGAACTCCATGAGCACCTAATCACCAGGTCCAGATGAGAACATGCAGCAGGCCAGGCCCAGGGAGAGTCTTCCTGGAAGGTGCCAGCCAAGGGCAACCTGGAGGGTGGCAGATGCTGGCCCAGGGCCAGCCATGCAAATTTCTTCCCAGAAGGAATGAGGTCCCTGCCAGAGAAAGCCCAGGCAGGAAGCACCTGAGCTGGAGGGCCCCTGGCAGCTCCGTTGGCTGGCCTCCCCCTGCAGCCATGGGGGACCATGGGTGGGCTATCTCTGAGAAGGAGCTTGAGTGGGTGCCCAGAAGAGCAAGGAGCCGCTGTTTTCCTCCATGCCCCTGGGCGAGGCCAGAGCTGCTCCTCCTCAGCTCTCCCAGGCTAGGGGTGGCCAGCCCCCTGACCTGCTCCAGGCGGATGCCTCTTCCACATGCCCTCATTCATTCCTGCACTGGACAGCCTGGCGGGCTGGAGGGCCCAGGGGAGAAATGGTTAGACGCATAGGAGATTGGGTTTGAGACCTGCATTGGAACCTGTTCCACTCTAAATAGCCACCTTGACCTGGGCTAGGCTCTTAACCTGTGCAAGGTTAAGGGATACAAATAATATCCACCGTATGAAATGGGTAGAGTTAAAATCTGATGTTTGAGATGCTTGCACAGTGCTCAGTACAGGCAAGCTATTGGTCATATTTGCTGACACGCATGAGTGTCATGAGCTGTGTGGGCCTCGGTTGGGCACAGGGGTATGGGGGAAGGAGGCAGTGGCCTCTGGGGATGCCTGGCCCATCAGGAGGGACTGTGTGTGCTGAAAGTCTCCATCCCAAGTACAGGTCTCCCAGCAAGGTGCTGCTGGGAGCTCTGGCGGGGGCGTGGGAGGGGGGCAGACAGCCCCCCGGAGCAAAGACAATGGCAGAGTTATTTTTCCCATCCTGCCCTTCTTTCTAACAGAGCATGCGGCTGCCCTGAACTGCCCGTGGGTTCTAGAGTGTCAGTCTTACCCTGGCCTGCACTCCATCTCCTCTTCCATGTCTCTGTCCCTGTTTCCTGCCTCTTCGGTCTCCTCTTATTCTACCTCTCGCTCCTTGGCTTCCTTCTCCATCGCCAGCTCTGGCCCTCCCTCCTAAACTCACCGATCCACATTCCTTTCGGGTGCCCCTCCAAAGGGAGCCTGCTGGTCCCGGCTGAGCGTCCTTCTGTCACAGTGATTGTGACACTGACCCATCTCCCCACCCCCCTGTCCCGATGCTAAGCTTTGGGAGGAAGGGGCTGCCTCTGACCCGTCTCTGGGTCAGAGAAACAGGAGAAACAGGAGGAGAGGTCAAAATCTGCCTGCCCAAAATCCTTTGGTTGTAAATCTAATTGGCACCCTTCTCATCCTTGTGGAGGTAAGAGGAAGCTGGCCCATGAGAGTGACTGGGGCACTGAGGTCCAATGCGGCGTGGGGGGGTGGGGGGGCGCCTGCCCCATCTCCTCCCAGCCCGCCCGCCCTCTGTGCCCTGCAGAGACCTCCCAGCAGATGGGATATTCCTGTCCTGCCCCTGCCCTGCCCTATGCAGCTTCTAGCGTCTGTGGGCCTGGTATCCTAAGGAGCATCCGTATGAGGACAGCAGCTAGGGGGTTAATGGGAAAGGCTGGAGAAGGGATTCCTCCATGACCTCCAACACCCAGAACTCCCCTATAGGGAAGCTAGGATCCCCTTCTACTGAAAGGCCTCTTCCCTCCCCTACAGCCCACATCAGCTTCCAAAGACGAGGAGAGGGGGCCCCAGGAGAGCAGCAGGGAAATATCAGTGATGAGCTGGGAGGACTGTGGAGGCGAGGGACCAGAGCCTCCCAATCCCTAATGCACCCCCCCTTTCCAGGCCAGAGATGTTCTCATCTTAGTGAATTAGTCTGCAGCCAAAGGCCTATTGGAATGTCCAGAAGGACTCTGGAGGCCTGGGACCTCTTTCTCTAGCGCCTTCTAGGTGCTGTGTTCTCCAGGGATACCCCACCCTTCCCACCCCCTCCTTCCCTCTCCCTCCCAGCTCCAGATCCGCTCCTCCTCTTCCCTCCCTCTACTCTTGCTCATGAAACCAGAGGTAGAGCTAGCACAAACCCAGGTCCCTGTAGAAGGTGCTGAGACATCACCCCACAAGTGTATATTATCACTGAACTTGAGCTTCCCCAAGACTACAGAGAGCACTAGACCGGGTTGTCTCCTGGCACTCTGTCTGCTCATCCTTAACCTCCTGTGTACTCACGTTGAGCGAGAGGAGGGGCAGAGAGGGGGAACAAGACGTTCCCTTTTCTTTTCTTTTTTTTAAACAAGTGCAATTTGATTTTTTTTTTTTTAAGAGAGGGAGACAGGGGGGGGGGGGGGGGGGGGGGATAGAGGGAGAGGGAGGGAGAGTCTTAAGCAGACTCCACGCTGAGTGTGGAGCCCAATGCAGGGCTCCATCTCATGACCCTGAGATCATGACCTGAGCCAAAACCAAGAGTGGGACACTTAACTGACTGAGCCACCCAGATGCCCCAAGACGCCCCCTTTTCTTGATCCACTGAGCAGGTCTTGATCCCGAGGAAAGTCTTCCTCCAGAGGGCATTAACTTCCAGAGAAACCCATTTGGGAAAAGATTAAAGTTCAATCATCAGCTTGGCATGTGTGGTGTTCGAGGGAGGGTTGGGGGAAGCTGAGGGGTGGGGGCTGGGGATACAGGAGAGCAAGGCTCTGACCAACACTGTTGTTGCCCAATGTTGCCCCATTTGTAAAGGAAACTCGGCAATCAAAGAGCTTCTCTCTGCTCATCCCTCCTGCCTCTTCTTCGTGTCTTCCTTCCTCTCTGGAATCCTAGCCCCCTATGGTTTTCTCTTCATTCCAATCTGGCAGGGCTGGGCTCAGCTCCCAGTCTCTCTAGGTCAATACTTGTATGTGTTTTCAGATGCCCCCTTCTCTTTCACTCCCTGGGTGCCATCTGGCCTTCCTTCGTCCTGCCTCTTGTGCCCATGCATCCCTTTTCATTCAGTGGTCATGAGATGGTCCTAGGCTCCTGCCTCAGCTCCTGATCTCCCTCCCGCCTCTCGCTGCCCCATTGCAGTCCCACCCCAAGGGACTCTCAAAACCACAGAGCCCACAGTGGCTTCTTTCCTTGCCCCTCTTCTCTTCTCCCTACACTCTATCCCTGAAGAACTTCATCCTCCTTCTGCCTTTAGATTAAACTACCCTCCCTGTGCTGACAACTCCTGGAACTATATTGCCCACCCAGATCTTATGTCTACTTTGATCGAGGTGTGCTCAACCATGAGCAGGACAGCTCAACCTGAAAGTCTCACCAGCACCTCAAAACTGCATGTCCGACTTCCAGTTCTGGATCAAGATGGAGCAAGACACATCTCTCCCTACTCCTCCCACATAGAGCTTAAAACTCTGGGGATGATTGCTATCATGGCTTAAAACAACACAGATTTATCATCCTCCAGTTCTAAATGTTGAGGTTCAGATCATCCTCAGTGGGCTAAAGAACATATAGCTGCATTCCTTCTGGAGACTCTCAGGGGATTTCACTGCTTTGCCTTTTCCAGCTTCTAGAGGCTGACTGAGTTCCTAGGGTCTTGGCCCCATATCGTTCCCTCTTCTGTTTCCACTTTCACACCTCTGTCTCTCACTCTGATCCCCTGCCTCCTTCTTATAAAAACCCTTGTGATTACGTTGGGCCCACTTGAATAATCCCCAGAATACTCTTCCCATCGCAAGATCTTTAATTTAATCATATCTGCAAAGTCCCTTTTGCCACATAAGGTAATATATTTACAGGTTCCAGGAATTAGGACATGGACATCTTTGGGCTCCATTACTCAGCCTAACAGGCCAGTAGATTGTGATGAATCATGTATGCGAAGTGGCCACTAGAGTGACCGCTAAGTAAACTGTATGGAGATACACTCAAAAACACTGTAGATAAATCAAAATGGAATTGTAAAAATATGTTTAAGTAACCCACAGGACAGTAGAGAAAAGAAAATGATGAAAAATGTAAAAACAGAGAAAACGAATAAAAAATAAAATGGCAGATGTAACCCTAGTATATCAATAATTATATCAGATATAAATAGACTAAATATTCCAATTAAAAGACTGGGATTGGCAAAGTGGTTTTAAAAAAACGTAACCCAGCTATTGGCTGTCTGCAAGAAACTCACTGGAAAATATAATGACATAACTAGGTTGAAAGTAGAAGAATAGAAAAATATCTATTATGTAAATATTAATAAAAAGAAAGTAGGAGTGGTTGTATTAATATCAGACAAAGTCAAATTCAGAGCAAAGAAAACCGTTGGGGCACAGAAGGACATCACATAATGATAAAAGGGTAACAATCTCAAATGTGTACACACCAAAAAGCAGAGCTATAAAATATGTGAAGAAAAAACTGATAGAATTGGGGCGCCTGGGTGGCTCAGTCAGCTAAGCATCTGCCTTCAGCTCACGTCATGATCCTGGGGTCCTGGGACGAAGCTCTGCACTGGGCTCCCTGCTCAGCGGGGAGTCGGCTTCTCCCTCTCCCTCTGCCCCTCCCCCTGCTCACACTCACTCTCTCTCAAATAAATAAATAAATAAAATCCTAAAAAAACCTGATAGAATTAAAAGAAGAAATAGACAAGTCCACAGTTATAATTGGAGACGTCAAACCCCTCTCTCAACAACTGAGAGAACAAGGAGACAGCAAATCAGCAAGGGTGCAGAAGACCAACAACACCATCAACCAACAAGACGTAAGCAACATTTAAGGAGCACTCTGCCCAACAATAGCAAAATAATAATTCTCCAGTTCCCACAGAACATTTACCAAGACCGCCCCTGTCCTAGAACATAAAACAAACTTCAACAAAGCAATTAAAATCACTTAAAACATATTCTCTGATCAAAATTAAATCAAACTAAAAATCAATAACAAAAAGAGGAAAATCTCCAAACTCTTATAAAACTAAACATTCAGGAGTGTCTGGGTGGCTCAGTCAGTTGAGCTTCTGCCTCTTGGTTTTGGCTCAGGTCACGATCTCAGGGTCGTGAGATGGAGCCCCATGTTGGTCTCCATGCTCAGCATGGAGTCCGCTTCAGATTCTCTCTCTCTCTCTCCCTCTGCCCGCCCGTCCCCACTGCTTGTACGCTCTCTTTCTCTCTCTCTCAAATAAATAAATAAATCTTTTTTTAAAAAAAGAAGGAAACTAAGCATCCAAATATTCAATGGGTGAGTGGGGCTGTGAGACACAGAAGGAGCAGGTAGGACCGGGGACAGAGTGGGAGCCCCTTCCCCACAGTTTCCCTCTTGAAGCTGACCCAGACAGCATGGCCCCCATGTTTGGCCCATGACATCTGTCTTTCTGATCCCTTGTTCTGTCCTGTTACTTGTCTGTAACTCTCTGTTAGGACTTCTGGCTCTTTCTCAACTCCAGATCTCTCTCTGTCTCATCCTCCCACTACATCTCTCTGTCACTCTTATCACTCCTGCCCTCTCCCTCAGCCCCACAGCCCCCAAGTCCCCTAATGCCTCTCCCAGCAGACTCTTCACTGTCTTCAGCACTTCTGATCTATCTCCCAGCCAGCTAACTCTCGGCTCTCAGGTCCTATCTCCTCTCTACAATGCCTTCTCCCTCCCGCTTCCAAGTTTCCCCGGGCTACAGGAGAAGCTTTCCTGGAGCCTGTGTAGCCACTTGGTTTCTTCCCCAGGAGCTGAGGGTCATGGTGTTGGTGACAAAGGACAGGTGATGTGCTTTGCCCATCAGTAGGCAACGGCAGGGGCCACAGAGAGCTCTAGGGACTGAGTTCAGGTGAGTCCAGGTGAGTCCAGGTGAATCCAGATGAGTCCAGGCCCAGCTGGTTCTTAACCACCATTCCCTGGTCACTGGGGAAGTTGCACTTTGACGAGGAAGTGGCCACAGGATGCAACATGAATGCCAGAGGGCCACTGAAAAGACACAAAGGCAGAAGACGACTTGTAGAATAAGGAAGTGGTGGGCAAAGTAGATGGAGACCTGGTAGATAAAGCAGAACCTGATGGCTATTTGGAAATGGAGGAGAGTCGGAAGTGAGCAATTTCCAGGATATTTGGAAATGTTTTGCTTTGAGATTGCTCCCATGAAATAAGCTAACTAAAAAATCAGACACTTTCAGAGCTGAATGTTTCCCTGGATACCATTTTAAAAGTGGGGTCTCTAAGCACAGACGGGGCATGTGACCTGCCCAGACTGGCCCCAGTAGGGCTAGGTGGACTCTGGCTTCCTGACTTGTACTAGGTAGAGTGAGGAGAGTATGGGGAAGCAAGGTTCCTTTCAGCTGAAGACATCTCAACAGAGCATTTGCTCTGGGCCAGGTACTTGTCAAGTGCTGTGGGTCAGCAACATGCATCAGAATTGGTCCCTGCCCCCAAGGACAACAGACAAGAGAGCAGGCAGTTACTACCACAGGGGAGATGAGAATGTGCAGGAAAAGGCATGAAAGACCACGCTTGTGCCCAGTGCCCTGTAAATGGGGGAAGTGTCACCACCTGGGGCAGCTCTGGAAGAGGCTGGGAAAGCCCCCACACTCCCCCACCCTGGCATCTTCCAGCAACCTCCACCAGTTGGGCCTGGCTAGAACCAAGTGACTGAGGGAGAGGTTATAGGGACTAGGAATTGTGGGGCCTCGCAGGAAACCTGAAGAACCTTTGCTTTCATTCTGAGGGAGGAAGGAGCCATTGGAGGGGCCTAAGAGTAGACTAAGAAGGAGGGGCAGGAGGGAAGCAGACAGACAATTGTGGGGGCTCAGCAATAATCTGCGAGCGAGATGCGACAGCTTGGTCTGGGGTGCAGCAGTGGGGAAGTGGCAGCATGGGTTGGATTCTAGATGTGTTTTAAAGGTGGACACCATGGGGTTTGCTTATATTACCCAGGAACGTGGGATGTGAGCATCAGGAAAAGGGGACACCGCTAGGGTGCTTGGCCTGAGAAGCTAGAAGAAGGGACTTGGATTGCTGAGATGGGGAAAACTGGATGAAGCCGACTGGGAGAGGTAGACCAGAAGGTCCATTCCGTACACTGTCAGTAGAATAGACCCTTGGATTTCCAGGTGGATATGATGGAGGAAGTTCCCCGACTCGTTACCACCTAGTGCGGCATTGGTACTAGGAGTCACAGGTAGAAATCTACCACTTTATTTAAAATTTATTTTGGACCATAGGTCCATATTCTCCCCAAGATAATGCTGATGCCTAGTTATGTAAAATACTGTGTCCAACTCCAGGGGCTCATGAAACACTGTACATGTCCGTGGGTCATTCTCACATGGGAGTCTGGGACTCCACGGCCTTCCTAACCACTCCTTCAAGCCCCATTCTGACCTTTGTACCCCACCCCCCCAACCTGTGTCTGTGGCACTGGACCACCAATAATCTCCCATTCAAGCCTTTGGCTCATCTCGCTGTTCCATGGACGTTGGTTCTTTCTTTACACATGAACTCAGAAGGAGGCTGAAGCTTTTCTTTGTACAGTCCACATCTAATGCAAAGCCTGTCTCTTCGAGTTTCACAGCTAAAAGTCCATTGTGATTGATTGTTGACCTCTGCATAAGAGAAAGAGCAGGAAGTGTCTACCCTGACCACAAGAACAATGGGCACATTCACAAGCCTCGGAA
This sequence comes from Callorhinus ursinus, assembly GCF_003265705.2. NCBI lineage: Eukaryota > Metazoa > Chordata > Mammalia > Carnivora > Otariidae > Callorhinus > Callorhinus ursinus. The sequence continues at coordinate 4,086,487 of NW_027397077.1, forward strand.
GGGCCTGTGTGCGTTTTCGGACAATGTTTATTCATTATATTATGGGCTACTCGGTGTTGCCCACAGATGTCAGTGCACAAAAGAATTTATTGAGATTGGATCTGAGCAGTGATATACAAAACGTGAGAACTGAACCCGCAAGAGAGGGGTTCCCTTGAGAGGGGAGCAGAGCTTCCTCAAGTGAGACTTCTGCCCCAGAGACAGCCCAGTTCAGCCTTCCTTCCAGGTGGGCAGTGGGGTTTTTGCATGGAGGACAGGAAACCTGCACAGGAGGGATACATCTGCCCATGGAAATGCCCCCAGCTGTCTGCCCCGGCCACTGCTTCTGGGAGTACGCCCCAGCCTTACTCCTCACCCCATAGCACTCACAGGCTGACCCTGCCCGGTGCCTGGTGTCTCCCCCGCCCACTCAAACGTGAACATGGGGGCCTTCAGAGTACAGTCCCACCAGGAAGCCAAGTAGCTACCCCTGCAGCCCACCGCCCTGCCGGGCTCACGCTTCAGACAGCGGCCCTATGGAAGTAGTATTTGTTTATGGGAATCTTTTGCCAATAATTATCAACCAGCCTATGTCAGCATGCTTGCTCAGCCATAACCTTAGTTTCTAGGAAAGTGTTGGTCCTGGGATAGGAGTACAAAGTACAAGTGAATTTTGTTTAAAAACCCACCAGCAGACATATAAATTGGCGTGACCACTTTGGAGAAGGGTTTCGCGGGGCCAGCGACAGCACAACACACCCTCGGCCAATGCCGGGTTGATCAGCGCTTTCTAACTGGCTCTGGGAGTGCAGCTCCAACAAAAATATTTTTGGTTAATATTTTTGTTGATGTTAAAGAGTAACTCGGAAGAGAAACAACACTGAACGTCACTCATTCGTCAGTGATATAAGCAACGAAACTCTTTCCTGAATCAGTTCACAGTTTTCCGAAACTGGAGAAATATATCCTAAGTTTCTTTGCGCTATATTTACAATGTCACAGCTGCAGAGGTGGTACCCTTCTGAGCCCATCCTGCATTACCAACATGTTCTCCATCACTGCCTTCAGGCTAACCCTAGACCATCAGCCAAACAAATCTATTAAGCCTCGATCTGTAACATTTCCGTGGTGTAAAAACTCCCCCATGACTGATTTCATGCTACCAACATGGATGGCTATCACTGAACGGGGAGAAGGAAAGAGACAAGTAATATCACATTATATGGTAGTCCCACCATTACAGATACAACCTCAGGAGCCCAAGAATGCAAGGAAAGGAAGGTCAGAATGGGGCAAAATTCTGCAAAGTCTTGACAATCTAACAGCCGGCTCTCATGAGCCAGGAAGGGCCAGCTCCAACAGTGCTGCCTACAACGGAGTGCTCCTCTCCCAGAATTACGTCCAACTGAAATGTGCACCAAGAACATAAACAGGAATGTTCATAAGAGCATTTCCCTAGGGGCGCCTGGGTGGCTCAGTCGGTTAAGCACCCTACTCTCCGTTTTGGCTCAGGTCATAATGTCAGGGTGGTGAGATGGTGCTCAGCGGGTTGTCTGCTTGAGATTCTCTTCCTCTTCCTCCCTCTGCCCCTCCACCCACTCACTCCCTCTTTCTCTCTCTCAAATAAATAAATAATCTTAAAAAGGAAAAAAAAGAGTGTTTCCCTAAACATCCCAAATGTCTGAGTGGTAGGCTCACGATACATAAATGACAAATGAATAAATGATAAAGAAAGAAACACAATAAATAATAATACTATAAACTAAGCCAGGAGAATGAGCCTGCCGCTGTGAGCCACTATAGCATGGCTCAATCTCACAAATATAAAGCTGAGCAAAAGAAGGGGGCCACAGAGGAGCACTCCCACCTTACTGCATGTATACAAAGCTAAAGAACAGGTCAAATTAGCCTCTGAGGTCACAAGATAGGAGAGTGGTAACTTTGGGAAGTAGGAAGGTAGGAAAGTGATTGAGGGGGGCAGGAGTGGGGCTTTGGGGTGCTGGTAATGTGGGCTACTGGTGGTGATCACATGAGGGGGTTCATTTTGTAATAAGTTATCTAGCTGTACAAAATATTAATGATGCACTTTTCTAGATGCTTGTTATATGTGCATAACAAGCTTAGTTTTAAAAGCCACCAGCATGAGGGCATATGAATGGCTGTGGCCCTGGGAGTGGCCTCCTTGGCACCCCCAGAGGGGCTGCCCTTGCTTGGGATGTGTCAGAAATGCTCCTCCGGGGACCCTCTGGAAAGTGCAGAGCAAAGCTTTTCCTGAAAAACGACCCTCTCCCTCAAATGTCAACCCTTGTGGGTGGCTGAAGAGAGAAAGGATGTGTGGGAGAGGGTGGGAATGAATATTTGTAAAGGGACAAAACTTATGGTTATCCACGTCACAGTGGGATAGGTGTTTGAGCTGGGGCATGGGCTCTGGAAAAGGAAGGAAGGGAGGGACGGGAAGAGAAGGAACAAAGATGTTTGGCAGACCCTGGCGAGCTCCTGAGCACAATGCTAGGAGCTCCTGAGCACATGTTCTGGACGCCCTGTGTGCACTACTCCCTGGGCCACCAGTGTGGGTAGATCCTGTTATCATTCTGCCCATCTCACAGATGAGGAGGTTGAGGCTCACGGGTGGAGGTAAAGCTAAAATGCCCATGAGGCAACTGCAGGCCCCATACCCTATCCCTACTCCCCTAGCAAACTGCATGTCCCTGCTGGGAAGGCAGTGCCAGGAAGGGCCCGAAATGTTCTGCCCCAGAATGTTCTGCCACCGTCCACCTTCCTCCTACACTGGCACCGAGCCCTTATGATCTGGGGCTCCCAGCATACTGTTGTTGATCAAGATTAACTGTGATTGATGGAGCAGGGACTTCAAAGGGGCCCACAGGAGGAATAAGGAAATAACTGAAAAATCAAGTCAACCGTTTCCAGCTGGTGCTCACACCTGTTCCCAGCCAGGGCTGATACCTGAAGGCACAGTCTCATCTCAAGCCCCCACCCCGGCCCACTTGAGGGGCAGGGCAAGAGCTCGCCCCTTGGGGTAGAGAGGACAAGCCTTCCACACACTTGGGGGCTGCTGAGTGGGCTCCAGACTGGAAAGAGTCACCATGACCTATGGGACTGGCCCCCGGGGCCATACTTCCTCCGTGGCCAGCCTCCTGCTCTCCCAAGCCCCCACCAGCTCCAGGAGGAATGCGCCCTCTTCCATTCTCTGTTAAAAATTCTGAGTCAAGTCTGAGGTCAGTCCAGGACCCAGCGGGAGTTGCAGGGAGCAGGGAAGTTGGTAGCAGAAAGCTCAGGGGCCCAGGCCGGTTGGGCCAGAGGCAGGTGGTCTGGAAGGTGATGACGGGTTCTGCTCGCTGGGCTACAGACTTTGTTCTCCCAGCTCCCGGGTTCCAGTTGTTCTCTGGGTCCCCAAGCAGCCCACCCACTGTCCACTGGGCTCCCTGATGGGGAGCAGGAATGAGCAGGAATGGGGGCGCTGGGGCAAGGAAGGAGGCCTGATGGGAAAGAGGAGGTTCGGCAGTACAGGATGCCCACCCACAGTTCCCGTGACAGCTTCCGGTCTCCACGGAGGACAGTCGCTTGCTTAGTGTCAATCACAGAGATGCTGAGGTCACAGGCCAGGCCAGTGGGAGTGGAGATCGGGGCTCCAAGGACCCAACACAGCTCCTAGAGAGAGTTATGGGGCCTCCTCAGAGAAAAGAGGTCACAGGAGGTGCCCACCCACCAGAAGGCCCTCCGGCCACACCCTTCCCTATGCCCAGTCCCTCCCCCTGATTGTACAGAACCCCCTTGTGCTGGCGAGCTCCTTTGCTCCCCGTGGGTGTTGGCAGTCACACCTGGAGAGTGGTTATTCATACATCTTCCTCAAAAGGTCAGCGTTCATTGCGATAATGCTGATAATTTGGGGCACATTAATCGTGGCTCCTCTTGGCTAGGAGAGAAACAAAGGCCCAGTCAGGTCGGCTGTCCACCCGTCCTTGCCGGGGGCCAGGGTCACGGTGTGTGCTGTGGCCACTGGGTGAGGACCCTCCCCCTTGTAAATACGGGGGAGGCAGTCTCAGGTCGGCACTGTGGACTCACTTCTCGGAGGAGGGAGCTGAGACCATGGGCCCAATCGAAGCTGGGAGGCCTTGCGGAGGAGGCACACCAGGACCGCCACTGTCCACGCAAAGGCTCAGGAAGGAGCTCAGGAGACAAGGCGTCCTGGAGAACGGTCCTCGGAAGCTTGGAAAGCTGGTGCAGCCCTGGGAAAGGAAGGCGAGGGGAGAGGGCGGTCCTCTAGAAGTGATGGGAGAGAGCACAAGTGGGTGGGTGCTGCGAACGGAGCAGGAGTGTGTCTGTGCCCAGAAACCCTGCTCTCTTGCAGGCCACACTGCAGACCCCCGCCCCTGGACAGGAACAGGGAAGCTCCGGCCTCCTGACCCACAGCAGTGCCCTTGGGGCTGAGTGGGAGGAAGGCCCCAGGGACAAATGATGCCAAGGGTGGGGAGGGCTGATCTCAAACAGGGCAGTCACCCAGAGCTTGAGAGTGACACAAAGTGGCCACAAGATGAATGGCCGCCTTCGGCTTCCATCGGTGCCCTGGGCCTATGTGAGTGGCATTTCCAAATCGCCAGTTTGAACCTCAGTTTTCTCATCTCTAAAATGGGAGCGATAATCTCCAGGGTTGCAGTGGGGATTAGATCATTTATCTTTTAAAAACTTAACATGATGTCTGGCCCAGTGAGGAAATGTTGGTTCCAGTCTTCCTTTCTGTCCTGTCTGCCACCCGCCAAAGCTGCTAGTGAGCCACAAACACTGGGTATATGAATGAATGAATGAATGAATGAATGAATGAATGAATGAGAGAAAGGAGGCAGGGAGGGAGGGGGAAAAGGAGGGAAGGGGGGAGGGCGGAAGGAGGAATGCCAACCAAATACAGATTCTCCCAAATTCCTCAGAGCCTCCCTGGGAGGTTCCAGGCTGAGCCAGGACTCCAAGGCCAGGGATCTCCCCCACCCTGCACCCTCCCTCCACCCCCTGCACCCTGAGGGCCTGTCAAAGGCCTGAAAACTTCACTGAATTTTCCAGCGGGTGGAGGTTCCCAGTGAGAACCAGGCTGCATCGCCCGTGAGCACAGGGACGTGTGTTTCTTCCCCTCCATCGAGGCCCCAGGGGATGAGGGCCTGAGTGACCGGGTCCAGGAGGGGTCTGGTCTGCTTTGTGGAAGCCTTCTACAACTGTGCACAAATTCTCCCTTTCTCCTTCTCCCCTCTCCTCTGCTTCTCCCCGCCACTCTCTCTAATAGATCAGACACCCTTCCCCAAAAGCAGAGAGCTGTAGGCCCTGGAAGCCAGGTTCCCCCTGGGAAGGGCGGCCACAACGTGTCTCTAGAAGGACAAGCAGAGGTCCTGTTCCCAATGCCCTCAGCAGAGGGGTTGGAGGCTCAGGCAGCCAGGGTTCAGGAAGGCTTTCCCCTCCCAACACTAACAATCTGGAAGGCCTCTCCAGCTCAGCCAGTTCCCTGACGGTAGAGAGGAGGACCCTGGCAGCTGGCCACCTGCTCTCCTTCCCTGGGGCTCAGACGCAGCCAAGGGACTCCTGCCATCCATTCACTCAAGGGGCATTTCTCGAGCCCTGGGCTGGTAATGTACCAGCGTCCCTTTCCTCCTACTGACATTCGGGAGACAGCGAGGTGGGGAGAGGCAGCTAAAATCAACATCCGAGGGCAGAAACACGACGGGGCGCTCTCACAAGATAATTTCGGGTATATGAAACATGCTAAGAGTTTTATCTGAGCACAAATGCACGCGAATCAGACAGCGAGAATCCAGAAGTGCTCAGGAGTTCTCCAGCGACAGGTGCAGGAAGCCAAGACAGGAAATTATTGAGTGGCTATAGTTTAAAGGCCCGTTGGCTGTTCGTGATGGGTCGTCCTTATCATTTTCATTTTGAAACCTTGAGGCATTTACAGGCTAGATTCTTGGATGGCTTATGCAGAGGCCACCCCAGCACAGGAGCAACCTCAGGCTAGCTGCCACCTTGTCTCTAACAAGCTGCCCCCAGGGTTCCCACCGTGGGTCCCTGTAGGCTCACTCAGCATCTCCTTCTGCCTGGAGCAGTGCAACGGATCCTGGGGCTCACAGCAGGCAGGGTGACAGCATGGTGGAGTGCCAGTCTCCTCACTCACGACTTTGTTCATTCCCTGGAAGCAAGTCTAGCCTACCCAGAAGAAGAGTGGTGGGACCAAACCAAGTCTCACCTCCTGGAGTGGGGACTCTCTACATATGTTACTTGGAATTCTTCTATAAAGATTTGTCTTTCCCTCTTACTTTTCATGTACTCAATCATTATGAATTCATGTATGCTTATGTTATACTTTGGTTTATGATCCGATACTGTGTTACTTTGTGGCTCAGATTGCTCCAGCCTTCGGGAGCTCGGTCAGGTTGGTCCTGGCGTCCCTTTGACATGCCCGCATCTTTCTGACTTTTGAGCACTTCCTTATTTTTCTGGCACTACAATATGCTCCAGGCTCATCTCGTATTTCTTCCTGCGTATCACCAAGGTGCCTTCACTCCTTTACTAGAGAATGATATTTAGAAATCAAGTCGTAAGGACTGAGTGTGCTCCTTGCCGCCAGAAGCTCTCAGCACACAGGGCTGGGTGGATGTGCCTGTGGGGGAACATACGTAAGTCTTACACTCTGTATCTACCCATCTGTGCGTACACGGAGCTCCCTGCGGCTGTCTCCAATTCTAATCCGGCCCTCAGGATCCATCCCAGCCTTCCTTCCTGTGCACCTGCAGCTTCCCTCTCCTTCGGTGCCAACAACCTGGCCCACCTCTGTCATCCACGTATTTATTTGTTCGACCCCAGCACGCTATGAAGTAATGTCAGGATGGCACCCCTCTGGGAGCGCCTGGGTGGCTCAGTCAGTTAAGCGTCTGCCTTCGGCTCAGCTCAAGATCTCCGGGTCCTGGGATGGAGCCCCGCATTGGGCTTCCTGCTCAGCGGGGAGCATGCTTCTCTCTCTCTCTCTCTCTCTCCTCACTGTTCGTTCTCTCTCTCTCTCTCTCTCAAATAAATAAATAAAATCTTTTTTAAAAAAAAAGAATGACACCCCTCTGGGAAATGAATTTACCAATTAGAGTATGATATTTGCAGATCCTTTCATCTTTAGCTCAACTGAGTCCAGGCCACTGTTTTACAAAGTTAGCTGGTTGGGCGTCTTGTCCCCCAGCCACTTCAGTGTGGCTATGTCACACGTTTGTACAAAGTTTGTGTCAATCATAAGGTAGAGCCGGGATGCACCCTTCAGCATCCTTTAGGGTGAGCGAGATTACTTTAGAGTAAGCTTTCTCGGTAGAGGGCGCTGGAGGGACGTGACAGGAGGAAGGAGCCATGATGCTGTTTGCAGTGTGGGGCCGGGGAAGGGCGGGGTGGATGTGAGGAAGGGCATCCAGGCTCCAACTTGACAGCCTGGGTCTGGTGGCTAATGCTTTCAGCAGCCCTCTAACACAGAGCCTGAAGCCCCGTGCAGCCTGCGTGCCCTGCTGGCCTGCTGCGTGCTGGTGCCCAGACTCCCTCTCCAAGGCTCCGTGTGGCCTGCACACAGTGGCCTGTGGCCCCAAGGGTCATACGCTCACCTGCAGCCCCGTGTACAAGCCTCCACGTGGCCAGGCACTCGGAAGGCCTTTCGTCCCCGCTGGTGCCCAGTAAACACTGGGCTGACCACACCTTCTCCAAGGAGACCTGAGCCCTTCCAAGTGTGTCCTTCCTTGAGCTCTCCTTTGGCTCTGCAGCACCCTATAGAGTGGCCTTACACCTCTAGTCTTGTAGTCTAGTTCATATTTCTGTATCAGCCCCTCTGCTACCCTAGGAGCACTCCCGCTGGGAGAGAAGTTTGGCCTCAGACACAAAGGAATGTGTCCTAATTTAATAAAGCAGCCCAATGATGGCACCTTGGGACCAAAGCCAGTGGGATGAGAAATGCAGACTCAGGCTGGTGGTCCGTGCCCCTGGGCTGGTGGCGGGAGCAGCTGGGCTGGGTAGCCTCCCACTCCCAAACCCCAGCCTTACGCGTTCACTTGGAGCTCAGCCATGGGGGCACTGAGCAGGGATCCCCCCTGGGTGCCTCTTCCTGGATTTATATGTGTTGGTGAGAGTGTGTCTGATGTTCCTAGACCAGGTGAGCTTCTCTTTGGCAGGCTGGTCTCAGGGACAGGCTAGGCACAGCCTCCACCATCACGGGGCAGGACCCAAAAGGAAACCAGGCTCAGAGAGAACCCAGTGTCACAAATAAGCTTTCTCTCACTTGAGTCCCGTGTGTTCTCTGTTCCCTGTGCTAGCCATGGCACCCTTTGCTCAGAGACGCTCTTGCAGCATTTAGAAGGGTGCATGCTCCCTCCCAAGCCCAAGATGGAAACACTGCCCAGGGCCATAGCAGGGGCAACTCATGACCCCAGCACAGCAATGGGCTCTCCAAAGACCCTGAAGAAAGGCCGGAGTCAGGGCAAGGCGACCAGGAACCCGCCAAAAAGCACAGGTTTGAGTCCTCAAAGAGACTCTGTAATTCCTCCCTCATCTGATGTCTTTGTACTTTTAATCTACTATAAAATACTTTAGACACATATGAATATGAAATGATTGAATAATCAGACCACTTGCAGCTTAAGAAATGGAATATTATCAATAGAGACAATGCCCCCATGTGCGCCTCCCTGACTGCCTCAACCCTCCCTTATATTTATGAATCTTTTTATGCTTAAGTGCAGGTGAGTGATTGCCTATGTGACATAGAGTACCGTGCTATGGTTCTGTTCTTCATACAGGTGGTATCATACTATATTATTCTTCAGCAACCTGAATTCTTTGCTCAACACTATGATTGGGAGATATGTCCATGTTGATATAGGTAGCTCTGGTTCAAAGGTCAGCAAGCCTCTTCCTGTAAAGAATCAGATGACACATATTATAGGCTTTGTGAAGCCAGAGGCAAAATGGAGGGTACTATGTATTTATATTTATTAATGTTCCCTATCTATTGCAACTCTTCATCTTTATAAACTATTCTTGGTTCTTCGGTTGTACGAAAACAGGTGATGGGACAGAATTGGCTGCAGGTGATAGTTTGCTGACCCCTACTCTAGTTCATTCATTTGTACTGCTGTATAAAATTCCATTGGATGGGGGCACCTGGGTGGCTCAGTCAGTTAAGCGTCTGCCTTCAGCTCAGGTCATGATCTTAAGGTCCTGGGATCGAGCCCCTCATCAGGCTCCCTGCTCAGTGGGAAGTCTGCTTCTTCTTCTCCCTCTGTTCCTCCCCCTCCTCATGCTCACTCTCAAATAGATAAAAATTTTTTTTTTTTTTAAATAAATAAGTACGGAGCGCCTGGGTGGCTCAGTCGCTTAAGTGTCTGCCTTCGGCTCAGGTCATGATCCTGGAGTCCTGGGATCGAGCCCTGCATTGAGCTCTCTGCTCAGTAGGGAGTCTGCTTCTCCTGCCCCGACTTGTTCTCTTTCTCTCTCTCTCAAATAAATGGATAAATCTTCAAAAAAAATTAAATACATACATACATACATACATACATACATAAAAATTCCATTGGATGACTCTAAAAAATTCATTTATTTATTCACAGGGGATGGAGTTCCAGTTGTTTTGATATTAAAATGATATTTCTATAAATAATCTAGTTTATATCTATGCACTGCATGTATAAGTGTTTTTCTGGGTAGTATACATAGAAGTAGAATTGCCAATTGTTGAATAGGGCTTGTGGATCTTTAATACTGCTTTCCAAGGTGGGTGTGCTAACTTCCACAAAGATCAGCAGTGTATATGTATACCTGATGGGCCACATGCTTATAAACACTTGGTATATCAATGTTTCAGGTTTTTCAAATCTGGCTGGCGTGTGATGCTTTGACTTTAATTTTCATCTCTGGATCACAGGTGAGGTTGAATATTTTTTCAAATGTTCATTGATCTCTCATACTTTCTCTTCTGTAAATTGCCTATTCATACCATTTGCCCACTTTTTTATTAGTTGTTTATATTTTTCTCATTGATTTGTGAAAGTTCTTCATATATCGATTAATTAACTCCTTTGTTCAAATGTGTTGACAATGCCTTCTTCCATTTTGTGGATTTTTCCCATTTTTAAGAGTATCTTCTGAGGAAAAAAGTTTTGTTAAATGTATAGCTCTTTTTTGTATGTCTTGTTTAAGTATGTACTTGAAAAAATTTTGAAATTTTGCTCTTCATATTTAGGTTCTTACTCTATAGAAATTAAGGTAGGGATTTGAATTTATTGGGTAGCACATTGTCCTGGAAAAATGGATTGATGGCTCCACCTTTTCCTAATAATCTTCAGGGCTGTCTCTCTCATATCATATCTCTAGGTATGGGTGGGGCCACTTATGGGCTGTTTATCCTGTTTAATTAGGTAACTTGTACACATTGCTTTGATTTACTAGTTTTGTGTGTGTGTGTGTGTGTGTGTTTTTAAAGATTTTATTTATTTATGACAGAGAGAGAGATAGTGAGAGAGGGAACACAAGCAGGGGGAGTGGGAAAGGGAGAAGCAGGCTTCCTGCTGAGCAGAGAGCCTGCTGTGGGTCTCAATCCCAGGACCCTGGGATCATGACCTGAGCCGAAGGCAGACGCTTAACGACTGAGCTACCCAGGCACCCATAGTTTTGTGTGTTTTAATTAAATGTTGATACCTAGTAGGGAGAATTCCTGCCCCAAGTTGATCTTCTTTAAAATGGTCTTATAGTGGGCGCCTGGGTGGCTCAGTCGTTAAGCATCTGCCTTCAGCTCAGGTCATGATCCCAGGGTCCTGGTATCGAGTCCCACATCAGGCTCCCTGCTCAGCGGGAAGCCTGCTTCTCCCTCTCCCACTCCCTCTGCTGGTGTTCCTGCTCTCGCTGTGTCTCTCTGTCAAATAAATAAAAACAAAATCTTAAAAAAAATAAAAAAATGAATAAAAAAATAAAATGGTCTTATAGTTTTTTTGGCTCTTGCTTCTATACAAATTTTAGAATCAAACTTATGAAGTTCTATGAAAAGTCCTATAGGAGTTTTTATTGAAACTGCATTGAGCTTTTAGATTAATTTGGAAAATACTGACATTTTTATACAGATATATCTGACCTGTGCACATGGTATAGTTCTCCTGTGGGGGGGATATTAGGGTCTTTTTAAAATGTCTTTTATAAAATTATAGGATTTTTCCATAAAATTTTTCAATATCTTTTGTTAGATTATTCCTAGTTGCCTTAATTTTTATTGTTATTGCTATTGTAAATGTCACTTAAAATTTTTTTTTGTTTTCTAATTGTTCTTGGTGTATAGAAATGCACATAATTTTGGTCTCTGCATCCTGTATGTAGAAACCTTGTTGAACTCTTAATAATTCTCATCATTTATCTATAGATTCCTTGGGGATTTTTCTTCCCTACCTATGTAAACAATCATACTGTCTGTGAATAATTGCAGTTTTTCCTTCTCCCTTCCCAGTCCCTATAGCCATTTTGTTAACAACTTATTGGGCTACATTATAATGTTGTATTACAACACTGAATAGAGATTCCCATGTTAAATGATGGTGGCGTACTTGTCTCATTTCTGAATTTTTAAGGGTAAACTTCTATTGTTTCTCCTTGTGGAATGACTTTGCTGTAGGGTTTTATTAGACACTCTATCAAACAAAGTAATTCCCTTCTATTCCTAGTCTGCTAAGATTTGATTTTTTTTTTCTTTTTGTCTTACATGGATGTTGGATTTTACCTAATACTGTTTTTTACTGGGTTTTTTATTTACTTTTATTTTTTTTATTTAAAGATTTTTATTTATTTATTTGACAGAGAAAGACACAGCGAGAGAGGGAATACAAGCAGGGGGAGTGGGAGAGGGAGAAGCAGGCTTCCTGCTGAGCAGGGAGCCCAATGTGGGGCTCAATCCCAGGACCCTGGGATCATGACCTGAGCCGAAGGCAGATGCTTAACGACTGAGCCACTCAGGCGCCCCAACTTACTTTTATTTTTTTAAGATTTTTTTATTTGAGAGAGAGAGAGCACAAGCGCGGGGGGGGGGGGGGGGGGGGGGGGGGGGGGGGGGGGGGGGG